>NW_017729014.1:24015281-24035292 GCF_001723915.1 Gavialis gangeticus
GAAAAAGAGGAGGGCAGTGAAGATGGTTGGGGTTTAGGGGACAGGACTGGTGAGGAGGGGATTTGATAGCAGCCTTCATCTCCCTGCAGGGGGGCTGCAAAGAGGATGGAGCTGGGCTGTTCTCAGTGGTGGCAGATGATGAACAAGGAGCAATGGGCTCCAGCTGTAGCAAGGGAGGTTGAGGTTGGATATTAGGAAAAACTCTCATGAGGAGGGTGGTGAAACACTGGACCAAGCTACACACAGAGGCTGTAGGATCTCCATCCTTATAGTTTCATAGTTGGTCGGGTCAGAAGGGACCTGAGCAGATCATCGAGTCCGACCCCTGCCATGGCAGGAAAGAGCACTGGGGTCAAACGACCCCAGCAAGGTGATTGTCAAGCCTCCTCTTAAAGACCCCCGGGGTAGGAGCCAGCACCACTTCCCTTGGAAGCTAGGTTCAGATCCTGGCTGTCCTGACCGTGAAGTCGCGCCTCCTGATGTCTGGTCTGAGTCTCCCCTCTGCCAGCTTGTGACCATTATTCCCGGTCACTCCTGGTCGTGCTCGGGGGAACAGGGATTCCCCCAGTGCCTGCTGGTCCCCCCTGACTAGTTTGTAACAGGCCACTAGATCCCCCCTCAGCCTTCTCTTGTGGACACTGAACAGGTTCAGGTCCTGTCGCCTCTCCTCGTAGGGCCTTCCCTGCTGCCCCCTGATCATGCGAGTGGCCTCTTCTGGACCCTCTCCATGCTGTCCACATCCCTCCTGAAGTGCGGCGTCCAGAGCTGGCCGCAGTACTCCGGCTGTGGCCTGACCAGTGTTGCATAGAGGGGGAGGATCACCTCCCTGGACCTGCTTGAGATGCATCTGTGGATGCACGACAAGGTGCGGTTGGCCTTCCTGACCGCGTCCCCACACTGCCGGCCCATGTTCATCTTGGCATCAATGATGACTCCAAGATGCTTGGAGGTGATTAAGACCCAGGTAGACAAAGCCTTGGCTGGGACGATGTAGTTGGGGCTGGTCCTGCTTGGAGCAGGGGGTTGGACTAGATGTGACCTCCTGAGTCCCTTCCCACCCTCATTTTCTGAGACTGTGATGTCCTGCGAGTCTCAGATACTCCCGTGGCTGCTCGGGGCTGGCCACGACGAGGTTAACTCCCAGCCCTGTCTGGTGCTCTGCCTCCTTATGAGGAACAGACTTTGCCGGGCTGCAGAAAGGTTCTTTCTTTCCTCCGCGGATCTCTGGGAATGAAAAGTCTGTGTTCCAGATATTAAATTACTCATAAAATATTCGGCCTGTCCCTGAGGCGGCTCGGCAGCCCTCCCAGCCCCCGCCGACCCCTCAGACAGGCTGCCGATGTGCATCTGCATGTCACCTCCTGCTACAAGGTCAATCTCTCCCATTTAAAGCGGCAACGGTGGAAAGCAAACCAGATTTCAGCTGGAATTAGCTTCAAATGGAGCATTCAGGGGACTCATGCTGAGGGAGAAAAGAGTACGGGAGAGGAAAACCAGCTGGAAGGATGCGTGGGGCTGAGCGCTCCGGCTTTCATGCTCCGGCTGACCCCCGATAGCCGGACACGGGCCCGGGAACCCGAGGCCGTGCCTTTGCGGCTGGGACGGTGCTGAGCATCGCTGAGCCCGTCGCGCTGAGCACGTGCAGGGGTTTGCCCCCTGCCTCGCGGTCTCTGCCAGGCCTCTCCCTGCAGGACCCGTGGGGGCGGGTTCCTCGCACCCCCCTGCGGCCGGAGGGCTGGCAGGACCATCTGTGACCTAGAATCCTCCACGGCTGCGGGGGGATGCTGATCTCCCCGGGCTGAGGTTACCATGGGGATGAGCGGCGCGCGGCGAGTCCGGCCTGCGTTCGGCTCTAGGCGCAGCTCCCCGGCCTTCCTTGCTGTCAGCCTCAGCTCCTTCCGCTCCGTCTCTCGCGCGCCTCCCACCCTCCGGCCTGCATGCGCTTCCCTTTCAAGCAGCAGCCTCTGCTCTCGAGCTGGCCAAGGAGGGGCACGGCCATGACAGGGGCACAGCACCTCTTCGCCCGGCTTTGCTTTGCCTACAGGCCCCCCCAGGGCAGGCTGCGGATGAAGCTGGCGTTAGGACTCTGGGGGCTTTCTGTGTCCCCGTCCATCCGGCTGCCTTCCCCCATGCGCAGGTCCGTGGCCCCTTAGGGGCTGACTCCAGCCTGGGGGCTATGATCAAACCCCCAGAGATCCCAGGCTGCTGCAATAACTCTCATTGGGAAGAGTCCGCTCCCTTTCCATGTATGAAATAGCAGCGCGTGCATGCATTGCCAATGGCTTCCCTGGTTTCCCAGGTTTAGGACCCACAAGAAGCCACCTGGCGGGATCCTCCAGGCCCCAGAGAGCAATACGCATTCACCCTCCTACTCAACCAGGCACCTGTGTTGTGTGATGTACACGTGAAGCCTTATTTCAGGGGACCTGGAGCTTGGACTCGATGGTATTCTTGCTCGATGACTTGGGGGAGTTACAGCCCTCTGCGTGCCTCCGTTTGCCCCTCTATAAAAGGAGATGCTAATAGATAAGGGGCATGTTTGCAGATGCATTGTGTGCAAGGATTTAGCAGGCATTTAAATCCGTATTCTACGCTGCTGAATGGGGAAGATGAGCTGCAACTTCAACTGATGTGAGATGATAAAACAAGCCCCAAGCTCCGTTCTCATCGCACATGGAGCCTTGTGACTTACGTGTTGCTCGTCCAGAGGCAAGTGTTCACGTGGACTAAAAATATAGAGCATCCTCCTGTCCCTGGGGCACGCGGGAAGCACCCCTGCCACATACAAAGTGCACAGATCGCACGCAAAACAGACACCCCGCGCCCCAGCGCTCAGGAGAGAGGCAGGGACAGGACAGACGCAGGCCCGGTGGGTCAGGGCTCCGGTGCACGGCTTGGTGCAGCTGACTGGTGGGGAAGCCAGGCAAATTGGCAGCCTCCACTTCCATAAGCAAGGCATTTACATATCCAAAAAAAAACCCGTAAAAGGAAGCCAGGACCACACAGCCTGCAAGAAACGCAGCCATGTGAAGCCATGATAAGACGACTAAGCCCCAGAAGGGACCTTTGGGAAATGCGTGCAATGCATATGGAGACAGGGCTGGGAGAGCCACGTGTTTTTTTGAAAGGGATTTATCTTCAGGCCTGCAGACAGGTGGAGGGAGGACGGGGGCGCTGTGCCGGAGGCGACACGGCATTCCCCGAGTCTCCGCTGCCTGTTAAACAAGTCCCCGAGGCTGCGGTGCGGCTCCCTTCGGTTTTCATTATGTGCCACGCGAGCTTCTGCATGCGATTGTTTCGAGACACTGGCTTTTGCAATCACCAAGGAGACAGGAGCAGCAGGAGGTCAGGAGTGACAGCTCTGGACAAATGCAGCAGGAGCGGGATGATTGCTGCCCGTCGATGGGAGGTCGTCTGAGGTGGCACCAGGCGCAGCGCAGGCCCGACCCCCCCACGGCTCACGGCCACAGTGCCCTGGCTGCTCCCACTGGAAAGGCTCAGGGCTTTTCTGCCATTAAACCTTTCCCGGGCACTCATGTTAGCCCAGCCAGAGCTTTGCCTTTTCTTTCCTTCTGCAGATACTTATGCATTTCTTTATCCTTCTTGAAACTCCCATTCAAGTAGCGCCACAAATAGTGGAAACACCCAGTGGCTGGAGTGAGGGGTCAAGGGCTCAAACGTCCCTCTGAATCCTGCCCTCGTAGATGTGGTTTTGAGCCACTTTCTCCTCGTCTTCCTCACCCCATGGGGATGGAAATAGCATCAGCCGAGGCCAGTGGAAGAGCTCTTCGGCTCCGTCTCCAGGAATGACGTGGTGACACGGCCTCTCAGCTTTCATTACATCAGATTATTTCTAGCCCTGACAGTCGGAAAGGAAAGGTTGCAAATAGGATCCAAGCACAACCAGCACAGGATGCCTGCCTGCTTCTGCGCACAGCTTACAAGAGCTCTGAAAAGAAAGCAAAGCATCCCTACGCAACCTGTTAGGCTGGCTCTCAACCCCCTTGGCCAAGGGTACCAGGCAGCAGGACCCAAGCAGAGGAGGCTGTGTGTAGGAGGGATCGATGCTGTCATCCCATATGGCTCTACCGGGGTCATGTTGGTAAAGCCTGTCCCACCCCATCCATCCTCCCAACACAAAGAGGCCTGGCATGGACCCCAGCCAGCCTGCAAGCAGCGGGCCATTTTCCATTGCTCATCCCATTGCATCCTAATGTGAACAAGAGTTGTGACAAGCCAAGCACCTAACCCCACCTGCATCGGCTTACGGTATGTTTAACACAGTGCAGAGGCATCTGGGAAACTTTACACGAGCTAGCGCCAGTACCAGAAGCAGGCTAGTTGCAGTAGCCGGTTCACTTTGGGTACACCCCCATCCCTGTGTATTTTAGGTTGCTGAGCTCCATGCTGGCATGACTAGGCTGCATCTTGCACCCAAGCTGGTGCATTTAAAGCTAGCTTGGGTTCCTGCACACCGCTCTTGTAGCATAAAAGAGACACAAGTCACCGAGTCACAAGCTCCAGATGCGAGAGCTTTGTGATTTTCCTCCTCGAAGCTTGGCCATGCACGGTTCTTGGGACTGCCCATTGGGAAAACTCACAGGTTACCCTGATGTTCACCCAAGCATGGGTGCACATGAGGAGATAATCCTGAATGAGTGTGGGGGAATGGAGATGGAGTAGCTTGCCTATCCGTTTTTTCCCTTTTTTAAATCTCCATTCTGCTCCCTGTTAAATCTGGGCAGAGCCCGACTGTCTCCTCTGATTCCACTGCAGATTTGTACCTGCGCCCTTGAGAGCAGATGCTGGACCAGAAGAATCAACACGATTCTTAGCGACCAACTTTTCTTAATCTCATTTCCTGTCCATTCATCCCCAGTGTGTCTGTCACCATGGTAACCTAGTGCCATAGTAGAATCAAGCCCGATTGGTTTGAATTTTAGATCACACGCTAATTTGCTAATAATATTTCATATTTAATTCCATAAAGCTGGATAGGAATTTAAAGGAAACATTCACTCTGTCCGGCAGAGCGAGTAAAAGAGAGGGGGGAAGGTAGGTGGGGACTGGAGGGTTATGTTTTCACTTAGTTCGCAGCTGCCAAGTTTCGTGTAGCTCCAGATGTGACGCTGAATGAATTAATTTGTCCATTGCAGTGGATTCGCATGCAACCCTAAATGTGATCTGGTGAAAGCCATTGATCCATCCTATCTCTAGCAAGGGGAGTTGGGGGGGACAGCTGGTTCCTGGAGGCAAATCAGAAGTGTGGAGTCAGGAGGAGGACGGTTAGAGATGACGGGAGAGCCAGGGCAAGAGCCCAGGAGAGCCCAGACTGATTCCAATGTCCAGCTTGGTCAGCGCCAGGAGGAGGATGCTGGACTTTGAAAAGCACGAACAAAAAAAGCATATGAAAAAATGCAGCAAGAATCTCAGGAAGGAGGTCTGGAGGGGCTAGAGAAGGGGCTGCAGCCTGGTGCGCAGGGGCGGAGAGGCACACGTCAGGGGTCCCATCTCATCTCAGAAGGAGCAAACTCCAGGGGTGTCGGAAGCACATCAACACGTGCCTGTGATCACCGTCCCAAGAGGAGCCCGCAGCTTACGACCCAGTGGGTTGTAGCACCAAGGGAGAGGCTGCAAATCCTGCCACGTGGTGTCCGGATAGGACCCCAAGGTGAGATGTGGAACAAGCTCGGAGCAGATGGGTGTCTCTGACTCCGACTCTGCCTATTCAGGTGGGCACAGGAGGAGTTTCTGAGGCTGGCTCAGGGCCGAGAGGGCTGGGAGAACAGAGCGACTGTTTCCTCCGGAGAAGTCATCAGGCAGGGCAAGGGAATCCAGCACCGGACCCCAAGAGTGGCCACGTGCCGTGAGGATCCTGGATATCTTCATGCCCGGTGCCTCCAGGGACCACTCAGATGGTCTGGTCCCAAAAGATCCTCTGCCCTGCCTCCCTTGAGGACACCCATAATTCAGCATAAGAAAACGAACATAAAACAAACAAAATAGTAGTATCTGATATATATTTCTGGCTGGGATGATGTAGTTGGGGCTGGTCCTGCTTGGAGCAGGGGGCTGGACTAGATGTGACCTCCTGAGGTCCCGTCCAGCCTGAACTGTCTGTGATCCGTGCTTATACTCAGTTCACTCTCCCTTTCAGCATCCGCTTTCTGCTTCTGTGCGACACGGGAGACAGGGCAAGATGGACCTTGGGTCTGCCGCAGGAAATGGCTGCTCTTATGTTCTTATGCGCACAACTCTTACCACATCTGCACCACCAGCACCCACCTGCTCTTTCTCCGTCCCCAGACCCCCAGACAACAGCTACACAGAAGAGCAACTAAGGCTGAGGACAGGTGGGACTTTTTGGAAATTGGGTTTTCAGCTGAACAAATGCTTTAATTAGAAGCGGAAAATTCTGACTTTTTTCTCAGAAAGAATTTAAACATGCAAAACCACATTATGAAAAATCATGCATGTCAAAGTAAAAATACAAACGTAGGGCTCCAAAATGGGCTTAACTCCTCTCTGTAGGCATACCAGCCAGTAAACATGCAATCACGATTAAGCCGTTCCAGCATTTGTGGCTCTAGATTAAAGTAACTTTTAAGAACGCGCTGGCTTTTTTCCCCCATCTTTTCCCTTTCGACTGTCTGGGTTTCTGAGATGTTTCGCTTTTGGTCTGTGGATAACCGTGGCATTCCTCTCATCTATTTTACCCTGAATCATTGCTATATTCTTAACTCTAACTCCAGATTAATACAGTTTTTATCTAGGAATTCCTTGGATTTTTGTGATTAAAAGTATCACAAATGAACAAGGAGAAAGAAACTCAAAGCAGCTGTCCCCACGTGTTATTTCTAAGGAATTGCAGACAGGGAGGACCAGGCTCCAATCAAGTCTGTTCTGGGGCCAAATTCACCCTGGCTAACTTTGTGCCATAGCAGAGCGCTGCAGAGCAGCCAGCGCAGACTGTAGTATGCATTCCCCTCTCTCCTCTCTTCCTGCTCCCCTCCCCCTTTCCTCCGCATCTCCAAATTCAGCCTTCTCTATGCAGCAACAGGACAAACCCCAAATTCCCCCTCTCGCCTGCATTTCTGTTTCCCCCAGTGCGTCTGCATGCTGCCCTCTCCCCTGGCATCCGTGTTAAGGTGATCCTCTGCAAGAAATAGTTTTGGAAAGGGCACATTTAGGACTATTGCTCATTCTTCTGCTTTCTTTGTCGTCGTCGTTGTCGTTGTTGCTAACAGAAAATAGATCCGCAGTCCGCAGAAGCTGATCCCTAGGAGTTTCACTGGACAAACATGTCCCTCCAGGATGTCCATCCTTCCGTTGTCCCCGTCGGAGTCAAATCGTTGTCCGTTCCCTTGCTCACTGGGTTACTATAAATTGTGCGATGTGTGTTTTGCATCAGAGTTTTGAACGAAGGGTGGGAAATGTGCACTCGTGCATTCGTATGTCTGCATCCGTGCATCTGCATGCGAACAGAGAGTAGGCGCATGCAAGCATCTATCTGCGTGCGGGAGTGGGCTGCAGGGCTGGGCTAGGCATGTGCGGGCATGCAGGCTTGAGCGGGAGGGCACACGCTGCTTGCCCAGTTCAGAGTCAGCTCAGAAAAATACATGCACTGGAAACAAACTGGTGTAGGGAGAGCCAAAGCTCTGCAGGCCTCATGGAAGAGGGCAGGGACATTGGCAATTCCCCGCTGAAGAGCAGGTGCATGTCTCCCTCGTTTGGGTCCTAAAAGGGCACCGGCTCTCCAGGACTCAGACCTACACGCCGCCCGGGTGCACTTGACCCTTCGGACTGATCTCCCGGCTCACGGCCTGGCTGGGTGTGCAGGGGCAGCACACGTTTCGGGGTGGACTGTTTGACGTCTCTCAGCTGCCGCGGCTATTGTGCCATTTATTTTTCCTTCCCTCTTAATCAGGAGGCTGTCTGCTCTTTAGAAGCTGGAACACAAAGAGCAAAATGTCCCAGCGGGAGACGGCCATGCTCAGGCCGGAAAAACAGAGCTGAACGGTTTTCCCAAGCTTTGCCGCTAGATGTCATTGGAAAAGCAACATTCCCTGCCCTCCTCGGGGCTCGGGTCTGCCAGCTCCTTGCTCTGAGGCCGGCAGGGCGGGCATGACAGTGCCAAACGGTGGCTTCAAGGCTCCAGTGCTAAACGGGGTGCATCGGTCCATTTGCAAAGGGGCTTCTGCCTGGAAGGTGGAGGAGATTTACAGGACCTTGTCCTGCAGCCCCCTGCCCTCCTCCCTGGTGGCCCCTGGGATGCTTTGTCTCTCTGTGCAGACCTGGGAAAGCAGTGGCTTGGATTCAGAGTTCAATGAACATTGAAATGCAACTGAAACCTTTTTCCCAGAGCCAAGCTAAGCCACCCCGCTCACCCGCTCTCCCAGGAGGGAGCTGTGCGTTATCCTTTCTCAAAGGGGCGATTCTGTCATGCCCGGGCCCTCGGCACCTACAGCAATATGGTTCCCTTAAAGAAGTCGAACAAACACGGCCTTTATAGGCACATTCTTTTCTTTTAGAGTGGAAAGCGGAGAGACAGAGAGGGAATTTGGAGGCATCCTGCAGCAGCGGAGAAGCATACAAAGGCGTGAAATGAAAGGGCATCGAGCAAATCCTCTTAGGGGCCTTCACTGTATGCATACTCTTATCCCTGCCCCATCTGCTGGGAGAGGGTCCCCAGACCAAGGGGGAAGAGGGGCTGTCAGTCCTCCCGTTCCACTAAAACAAGCAAAATGCATTCAAGGAATTAAAATGGGATGAAAAGGAAGAAAGGCCGCACCACATTGGCCTGTAGATCCTGGCGGTAAATACAGCACTGCTGACGGCTGTGGCGGGGCGGGGGGGTATGAAAGCCTTGGTTACTGGGGGGAATCCCACAGTTCAGGTGGGGGAAGGGAGGGAGCGCTGCGGTGCCGGGCAAGCTCCATTCCCAGTGTCTACGGCTCAGTGAAAGGAGACCGACGAGGCGGGGGCTCAGGGAGCAGGAGATTTTTTTTTTCCTTTCTTTTTTTAATTGTTCTTTTGCAAATTCCCTGAAACTCGAATGCTACAGAAGGATATAATGTAATGGAAAGCATGTGACCCCGACGCGCCATGCACCAATGGAAGAGCAACGCTGAAGGGCTGCAGCCCAAACTCCCAGGAAACACAGTGAAATGCCCTCCCTGAATAAGATTTAACAGTCTCTTTACACAGAGGCTGGCTGAGCCGTAGAGAAAAGCAGGCTGACCCGGGGCGAACATTCACCAAAACACCTACGGAGTGACTTCGATGCTGGGAGTGGGGGGTTTCAAGCCTCTGAAGAAATTAGGTGGCCCATCCCCATTAGCAAGTCAACAGAATTTAGGATCCTAGGCACCTAAGTCATTTTTGAAAAGGAGACAGGCAATAGTCATTGAGGCTGGATCTACACCTACCCATGGACCTATTTCACGGTTTTCAGAGAGATTAGGGCTGGAAGGGACCTCACGAAATGAGGTCCAGCCCCTCACCCCGTCCCACCATTTCAGTTCCGGTGGGATCGGTCCATCAGCTGGGCTGGTAACCGGCCTAATAGGGACATTTCATAGATTGCCTAGACATTAGGAGCTGGAAGGGACCTTGTGAGTTCATCAAACCCAGCCCCACCACCATTGGCAGGAAGTCAGCTGGGATGAAGTGATCCCAGCAAAAAAATTATCCAAATGTTTTTTGAAAGAGTTCAGAGTAGGTGCTTGCACCACATTGTTCCAAGTTCATTACACTTTATCCTGGTTATGGCTCATAGAGAGATGGCCTTTACCAGGTTAATTATTCCCACTAGGATACCCAAGTATCTTTCCCTTTACCTCCTCAAGGCACCTTTACAGCAAGTGCGTGGAGCTGTAGGGAAAGCAACTTTAGCAAGAGCACCACCTTCTCTGCAGGCGGCCGATGGGGAAGAAGCACTGGATAGATCATTTCTTGCACGGAAAAAACCATTGCCTCATTACGGCCCCAGTCACAACTGAGTAGTACCACTCACCTTGACGGCTCGGGGAAGGAACTGGCCCTGAGAAAACCCTGGGAGATCGCGGTCAGTTTGGAGCAGTTGTACGGTTTGCACAACAAGGCCGTGTCTACATGAGACGCTGAGCGCACAGTTGTTACCGTGCGGTCATTTAATGCTTTCGTACCCTTGCATTAAATGACTGGGCAGTACCCGATATTGCTGTGCAGTAGCGTCCCCGCACGGCTTTTGGGAGATGCTTACTGTGCAGTAGTAACGAGCTACCGTGCAGTCATGTCGCGTCCCAGTTGTCCCAGGACAAACTGTCAGCACTTCTTATGCTGTAATCCTTTCTTAGGTTTACCCCAGTACAGCGGACATGCACAATAGTAACGACCTCCTGAGCGGTCAGTGTCTCGTGTAACACGGCCCGAGTATGGAGGCACGTAGAACTAGGCACTAGGAAACAACCACCAGTCACTGAAGTATCCAGCAGGGTCTGCAGCTCCACCAGCTCAGAGTGCTTCAGAGCTTCTTAGATGCTGTTCAAAGAATTACTGCTCTTTGCCGCCAGATTTTCCACCTCACTCCAGCAATGGAAGGAGGCATGGCAGGAAGCGGGTGGCAGCTTCTAATCCCCATGTGGCATTATCTGAGCAAAGCTGGGCACTCCAGCGGTGGCACACTAGATTTAGCATCCCGAAGAACTCTGCTTTTGAGATATAGGTTTTGTTAGTCTCGGGGATTTCAACTGCCATGGAAACTTTGCAGTGTCAGCAGAAATGTGCTTCCCCTTGTGGGCCAACTGCTGTTTTCTAGCAATATTTGACTAATTAATTGGAGATTTGCAACTTTACTGAATCCATCATTCTCGACTAAAGCTGGAGCTGTTTGTTTACGTTGGGCTTTATATAAACTGCCTGCGTTTTGCATGAGTTCTGGTCAAATTAAAACCATTTCTGTTTCTTCTATGTCAAAATTATCTCGCTGAAATGCAAGATGTTCTGCTTTATTTTTAGTTGGGACTACCTGTTGCAAGGATTTTCTCAGAGCTTTGCAGGTTATTTTCTTGCTGGTCGTTTCTGCTTAATTCTGCTATTTCAGGAAATCCCAAGTGCAGTGATTTTCCATCTCATGCAGCTGCCTTTTCCAGGGTATGAATCATAGAAAATGAGCGCTGGAAGGAACCTCAGGAGGTCACATCTAGTCCAACCCCCTGCTCCAAGCAGGACCAGCCCCAGCTACATCATCCCAGCCAAGGCTTTGTCTACCCAGGTCTTCAAAACATTTAACGATGGAGAGTCCACCACCTTTCTGGGTAACCTGTTCCAGTGCTTCACCACCCTCCTCCTGAGACTGTTTTTCTTAATATCCAACCTCAATCTACTTTGCTGCAAACTGGAGCCCATTGCTCCTTGACCTGTCTTCTGTCCCCACTGAGACCAGTCCAGTTCTGTCCTCTTCGCAACCCCCTGCGGGGACCTGAAGGCTGCTATCAAACCCCCTCGGCCTTCTCTTGACTTGATGGGTGAAGTCTACCCTGTTCCTGAAGCTGAACCAAGCTGTTTTGCTAGACTCACAAGCAAGACAGAAGGGACCATTAGGATAATCACCTGACCTCTGCATAGCACAAGGCAGAGAACATCACTCCTGTATCCAGCCATTTAAGTAAGAGGGCAATTATCTGTCAGCTATTCCCAAGTAATCCCAGTCTGTTGGGACAGACATGCAACCAGGTGATTCTTGATAAGTGTCTGCCCTCTCTCCAGCAGCACCAAATGCCTGGAGGTAAGGAGCACAGGGAAGACGTAACATTTCATCTGTAAAGCCCATGGGGCAGAGTCTCCACGCTTGTTTCAGTGACCGACGCCACTCGTGCCTTGGGCGCAGTTTTGCACTGATGGAGAAGCTAATGCTACAGATGACAACCGCTCAGAGCAGCTGGAGAGCCGGAGTCAGGGAGGGAAGAAAGGAGCCCTTCTCATTCTGTCTAGGGATTTACATGGCCACACTTTGGTGGGGATCCCAGCACGGACCAAGACTTCATTGTGCCAGGTGCTGTCATTATGAACGCATACAAAACAGCTGATTTCCCATAGGTGGAAGCCAGGCCTGTGTCTGAATACAAGTCACTTGCTGCATACAAGCTGCATGAAGTTATTTGTCTGCTTTAGTGACTCGCACCAGGTCTCTTACTCCAAGCTGTCACTGTCCCTCCCTCTACTCAAAGGGTCTCAGCATTATTTCTTATCTGGACCATGTATTGCTTGTGCTGAAACCCCTACCCCTTCTCCACCCCATCTCCAGTCGTTGGAGTCTACTCCAGGCTGACTAATTGGTTGTAAACCAACCTCCCGGGTCAATCTCTTGCAGGTGCCACGTCACGCACCGGTTCCACTGCCCAGCTCTCCTGGAGAGATGGGCTGACAAGCCAAGAGCCCACCTGCCCATCTGCCCGTACAAAAAAGGGGTCTTAAGTGCCTGAAAGGGTCACTCCCTGACCAAGCGTCCCTCCGCTGGAATCCAAACCACTTTCTAGATGGACTCGCTTCAGCTCCCTGAGATTCTTGGCTCCCTTCTCTGCCTTAGCCATACCCACTTGGCAGTGCTATTCCCAGCACTGGGCTTCATTACTGCTGTGTTTGCTTATCTAATGCTTTGATTTAACACAGACTCAGGAACTCACACACTCTCTCCCGGTCTCCTTCAAATTACTTTATTGCTTCCTGACAAACAGTTAAGTGTATCCTGTTAATGCCCAGCCTACAACTAGGAGCTTCTACAGTATAATCCCCCTTTGTCAGATAACAGCCTTCACTTATTAGAGGACGCCCCAGTTTTCCCAGGTACACAGCTAAAAAAACCCAGGGGTCTTTCACTGCCAAAAAAGCTGGGCAGAGGGGGGTTTTTTAATTACTGTTTTTCCCCAGCAAAATATAGTTGCTGCAAACTGGAAGTTTTCTGCCATTTTTAAAGGGAAATCCAAATAAAATCTCTTCAGGTCAGGCTGGCTCAGTTGGAATCGGAGCTCAGTTTGTTGAACTGAAACAAATCCAACTACCAAGCTGAGTCAGATTGACATTGTTCTGTTCCCTTGAGCTGTTGCACACCCTCATGGGAGTTGTAGTTCAGAGGCCCCAGAGCACCCTTCTTTCCCTATTGTGTGGCCTCCCTAGGTGCACTGCACCTACAGAAATACCACCTTATTTGCCTGGAGCAATGCTTGTAATGCATGTGCTACCCTGTGCTATCCCTGCCCTTGCAATCCACGTGCTACGCTTGTAGATAACTCTCCCCAAGCCTGGCACCACATCCACAGAGGAGCATAACCAAGGGGGGTGACTAGGACAGCAGCCCTGGGCAGCACCTTTGCAGGGGTGAGGGCACAGTGCAGCTGTTGCTGCATCAGCAACTGAGCCTGCCACCACCGTTGGCATGAACATGCAGTGCGTGCGTCCACGCTACAGGGAAGAAGAGTTACTGCCAGCATGCGAATGCCAAAAGGGCCCCTTAGATGACCAAAAAAGAGCAGAGTTTTGCTCTAGGCGCCACATAAGTGCACAGATTCTCTCTTGCTGATAACAACTTACGCATCTCCCTCTCCAGCTGGACTGAATTTGTAGACTGTAGGAGGCCAGACGTCTCTCAAGTGGTCTGCCATCCCCTGCCGGTCTCTCCGGCACGCTAGCAAGCTCAGTCAGGTTGAGATCAGCAGTGACCCATATTCTGGACTCCAGGTTTCTCACATGCCAGACCTACTTTTCAGTCCTGCAGGTGTTGCCTGGACCCCAGTGGCCCCGCTGTCATGCGTTGCCTTTCTGTGCCAGCCTTCCACAGTGGCATGGCCTCAGCACATCAAGGACAAAACTGGCACAAGGTTTACTAAGGATAGGCACAGATGTTGCATTTGTCCTGGGACAAATTGTGCCTAGGTTTGCCCTTAAATAGAAAAGTCCCTGGATTGGCATGTACACACATTACCCTTTTGATCCGGGTTTAGTTTTGAACACACTGCTGCTTTTCTGCCAGTCTGGGGCAAACGTTCAGATGCGTTCTGGGATGTCCCAGGACAAACTGTCAGCACTTCTTATGGTGTGAACCTTTCTAAGGTTTATCCCAGTACAGCAGACATGGACATCTTGACTATTGCACTTTATCCTGGGATAAAATGTTTTTTCCCGGGACAAATGAGACAACTGTTTGTAGCCTAATTCCAGCAAGTTAAAGCCTTTATGTGCATTCTCCACTCTCTGGGTACTTTTGACTGTTTCTCTAGCCAGCACCAGGCTGGTCTCATGCTGCCTGCATACAGCGCTGAGCAATCGTAAAATGGATCTAGTGGCAGTTCCCTTGCACAGCCAGGATCGTTACCACCAGGCCTGTTTTAACAACAATTTCTCTGCAATGAACTCTGATCATATTCACTAAGTGATTGTCATGGTTACGTTTTTGTCTTTACTATCCTCTAGCAGAACTGGGCAACTCTGGAGTGGCTGGGGGCCACAAGCCACACCTGCCACGTGGTCTGTGCCATACCCCATGGCAGCCCTGGGACCTCTAGATCAGTCTCCCCCAGCTAGTCTGCAGAGTTTTCCCCCAGACCCCGAGGTGGTGCCCTGATCACTCTCCAGGAAACCTTCCCCAAGTGTCTGTTTGCCCCTCAAAGTCCAAGCCAAGCAATAGAAACACAGACTTTGGCTGTTGGAGACTATTTCCAGAAAAAGACTAGGAGTGTTTCAGGACCCGTTCCAAACTGCTGAGAAGTCCTGGAGAAGCCCCAACAGCCCTACAGAACCGGTGGTCCGGGCTTATTGTAGGCAGATGAAGCAAAATCCCAATTCAGATGAAGGGAAGACCAGTGCTGTTGCAGGCTGATGCCAGCTTGAAGAGGACTGTGCATGTTAGGGGCAGCATGTCCAGGGTCACACTTTCAGGACAGGTCCATTTATGGGTACAGAAACCCTACAGGTCCAACTCTAAAGGCTGGGCTGAGGCTCCTGGAGAAGCGCGGCCCGTGAGCTAAATTAGGCTTGGGGCTAAAGATTATTTCTATGATACAGTAGTTCAGTACGGTGAGTACCAGCACAGAACTCCCCAGTGGGAGCCAGGAGCTCGAGAAAATCAAAGAGTTTGTTGAACACACGCCACATAACGGTTAAGGGAGATGAAACCCAGCCCTGCTCCCAGGCAGGAGTATCTACAAATTGTTTCCTCCAACTATTCCTGCCTGCGGAGAGAAGTACCCCAGAAAGTGCAGCCCTAAGACTGCAGGAACAGCTGAGGTGCGAAGAGATGCCTGGCCTTCAATATGGCAGAGAAGCTGAAGACCTAATCCAAGTCTCACTGCAGTCAATGGAAAGATGGATAATATGTCACTGTGAGCTGAATTAGACCCCAGCACAAAACCTGGCTGCTTGCACTAGGCTAAGGGTCCAGCGAAGCTGCAGAGAGCTATTTCCATCGGTGAGACCAGGATGAACTGTTTGCAACCCTTCCCAATGCTTACAGACACATGAAAGCACTTGACTACACACCTGACATGCAAATAGCAGGGGGGGAGGGTACAAAAAACTGCCCGGTGGTGCTTGCTGTGATCTCTCAGTGCATTGAAGCACATTGTGTTTGAAGCCCTGTGCAAGGGAGTAGAAGCTGTAGGCACAGCAACATCCTCTTGCTGCCAAGTCCTCTGGAAACCTGATGGCATATCTGAGGAGGCTGCAGCACCGTGTCAAGGATGAGGGCAAATCACTGCAGTGTAATCCTTGTGGCAGGTTCTCCATGTCACTGCAGCAGCAGCTGCCAGTGAACAGATCAAAAGGCGGCTTCTCCTGACATGACATCACTCATCTTCTTAACTACTGGAGTCAGACACCAAGACCCATGCAAGTGCAGGAGTGAGTGCAGGGTGCCCTTGTGGCATTGCCTGTCTTAAAGCAAAGCAACCTGGCATCTAAAATGACCGGCCAGCTCCAGGGGCTGAACTGGGGAGCTTTTATGAGCTCAGAGCCCGAGTCTGTACAGCATGAGCTCAATAGACAGATGCTGGAGTTCAGGCTGGAACTGAGCCACATCTTGGGTTACACCAGGCCTTCACGTTTAACCCTTTATGGAAAGAAGAAGTCCCATCTGCCCGGGCCAGGGCAAGACGCGGACTAGAGAATGTCTGCCATCGCCCTGTGGCACAGCCTCCCCGTGGTACATCGACTGAGCTCAATCCTACATGACAAACCCTGAGCCCAGAAGAACAGGGTCACCATGCCCTTATGGAGGATGGAGCCACTCCCCCCAGTTCTCATCCTGGGGAAAGGGTGGAATAAGACCACATGTTGAGATAGGGTGGGAACTCAGCTTGATAGGCAGGTTAAATTTTATCAGGGGTTTCCTCCAGAATTCTTGGCATATCCCCATCACTCATGCAGTACCTATGCTGCTATAAGACTGTATTGCTTAAACCCAGCCATCATTGATCCTGTGTTGCACAAAGTCCTTCAGATCATTGTCTTGTTTTCTGCACCTCCTTCACTGCAGCTAAAAAGCTCTGCTGCTGCAAATAGCTGCATTTCTGCTCTGCCTACGCCCTCCAAGCTGTACTGGGTATGGTTAAGGGCTATGAATATGGGATTTTCCTTCTGGTCGCTCTTAGGTACAGGTCCAGAGAATAGTCCAAAGGGACACCCAGCCCAGAGCATCTTCCCCAGGGAACCTCTGCAGTTGGAGCACGCCTGTGGGAGCAGGTGAGCAGGGCGTGCTCAGCCTGTCTCGTCCAGGACATGCTGCTGCCGTAGTTTATACACGAGCATAATATCCTGCACAGAAAGATCTGCTTTCCTTTTAAAATAGCCATGGTAATTCAGACACCGCATACGGAAGAAAGAGTTAAACCCTGCCTTGTCTCCTTATTCTAGTGACTGTGTGGCTGTCTGCTACAGCTGCAGAGCCACACTGCATCTGTGCCTGTCCCAGGACCAAGACTTAAATGCTGAAATGATAAGCGATATCTTAAAAACAGAAGACTCCTCACCGACTATACTGTATTATTAGTTAATAGGCAGAATTAACTTGCTGGCCTGGGGCCAAGCCCGTCACAGGCACAGCCAGAACAGCTGAAACTGCTTTTCACTGGGGTTTTGCTTTTACAGGATTTGCTGCTGTAGCAAGACTCCGGTTTCTGTAAAAATACACTTGTTTTTCCTCCTCCCATCTTGCCTCTGTGCCTGGACACTTGAGGCTCTCTGGAGCCCAAGGGATTCAGCCAGAAGCTGAAAAGCTTTCTTTTTGCATGCAAAGACATGAGCAAGGGTGCAGATTTCCTGACAGGCATCTCCCCACTGTGCCCCAAATGACTGCTTGGGTTTTTTTCCATGGATTTTTATGGGGAGTTTTATTGCCCTTGATTTCAACAAGAGATATGGGCCAGATTCTTCCTCAATGACATATACCCAGTAGGGCACTGTTATTAAGCCAGTCCCAGAACACTAGAACTGGGGGGGCACCTACTGAAAGTAGCAGGACTAACAAGAGAAAGTACTTTTCTAGGCAGCGTGTTGCTTGAACTTGTTACCACAGAAGGCTGGAGAGGCAGATAGCATAGCCACCTTCAAAAAGGGACTAGATAAATGCCTGGACAACAGATCTATTAACAGCCATTACACAGATCAGTCAGAGGTGGATCTTCTGGCACCTCTAAACCAATGATGGTGGATGCCCGAGGGGGTAATGAAGACAGGATAGATCACTCGGTGCTGCCCTCCCTAAAGCATCGACTCTAAGGCAGGAGGCCCCAGTATGGCACTTCTTATATTGTTATGTATGTTTTTATCCCTAACTCTTGGGCCAGACACAGGCATCTCTAAGGCAGTGATGACTCTCATCCAGCGCCCTTCGAGAAGGTTTCAGGGTGCCACAGGCTGCTACGTAATGTTAGCAGAGTTAAGTGCACAGCTGTGATTCACAAGGTAAACCCAGAGATTTCAAATAGGAATTCAGTGTCAAAACCATTTTGAGTTCTTTGCAATGGAAAAAAAGTGTTGTAGAGGATGGGTTAAGAATGACCCTGTCTTGAGCAGGTGGGTGTACTAGATGTGAGCTCCTGAGGGGGTTCTCCTAGTCCTGTTTTTCTAGGAGTCCAGGAGGCAGCAGTTGGATGAACACAAGGGGATTTTCCAGTTAAAAGGGGCTCAGCTGTGAGTAAGGTAGTCAATCAAACTGGGGCAGCACCTGTGTGAGGTTCCCGGCTCCCTGCGGCCCAGCCCATAAGCAACACACAGCTTGTATCAATCAAGATACTCCTGGAGCAGGCTGGGGGAGGCATGCATGCATGCATGCACTCAAATAACTTGCATTTCCCTCTGTTGCTAGAAACTAGCAAGAGTTAGCTGGGGGGAAGCTAATGAGGCCAATTGTTGGATATTTAGCAACAGCTGAAAGTCTTTTGGAGCAGGTTTCGACTCTTGGCTACTACCTGAGGTCCCTCACCCCCACATCACAGCAGCCTATCTGGGAACAAAGCAAGTTCTGATCTTGTTTTAGGCCCAAATTGGCTGCACTTAGTCAGTACAAAGACAGCTGCACAAAAACACCCTGGTTAACCAAGGTCAAGCTTTGTCCCAATGTGCCTTGTCTAGCTTCTCCTATACTGAGCATTCATCTCTTCCAGTGTAGAAAAATAAATACCTGAGCTACAGAAACTCATGAACCTGAGCTGATAAGGAAGGCAGCTAATGTAAAACCTGTGAGGGTCCCAATACAAGGATAACTAAAATGACCCCACACTTGAGCTGCTCTGTACAGAACCATTTAGGTCTCCCTAGACCTTTCTACAAAGCACCTTCCTCTCTAAATATCAAAGCCAAACTCCCTTTCCAGCCCCAGAGCTAGGGACATCCCCAGCCTGGTTCCCCCCCTTCCCATCAGCAGACTCTCTTAACTAGGTACAGGGGTTGCAAATTGCCTCATCAGCCCTCTGGCATTTTGCTGGGGGTGGGGGCTGTGCTATAAAACCATAGCCTACTACTTGCCTGCTACCTAGGTAAGGTAGAGATGAAGTTCTGTAGCAGAAGGGCAAATTTCTGCTTCATTGGGATAAAAGCTTCAGGCCCTTCTCTTTCCAAGGTAGGGGCTAGTTTGCTAAACAACATGACCCCTAACTTGTCTTCTTTCTGGTCCTCTGTATCACTTTTTCTTGCTAGCCTGAGAGAGCATTAGACAGCTACCTGGTGCAAGAGAAACCAAGCTATGCATGGGGGTGAATGCAGGTAGAGCTTACAGCCATATGAGGGGCTCCCAGCTTGGGGAAGGTGGCGGGGCATGTGTTCAGGCACATCATGCAGTACAAAACATCCTCTGAGGAGGGGATGGAAAGTGGTGGAGGTGGAGAATATCTCAAGACATGGCCCTGAGCTGGGATGGGTGATGGCGTGGTCACTTGGCCTGCAAAAAGCCTCTTTGGGGTGATGCTTTTTGATTTGCTTTGTCTGAATAACCCATGCAAAGCCTTCCTCTGAAACCAAGAGGGGAGATGCGCACTGCCCCATGTACCACAAAGTCTGTGGGGTCCTCTGCTGTAAAACAATGGGTGAGGAGCGTCATGCTTGTGACGGGATGGGCGGCCAGCGACAGATGTAGCGTGGTGCTCAGGACAGGATGGGTGGCCCGTTTAAACCCAGGAACGGATGGAGCGTGGTGCTCGGGATGGGACGGGTGGCCAGCGCTGGAGGTGGAGCGTGATGCCGAGGGTGGCGTGTCGAGTGCCTGCGCCCAGGCCGAGCAGGTGGGCTGTGGCAGCAGGGAGCTGCTGTTGCCCGCGGGTGGCGTGCCCGTGGCAGCGGGTCGTGGAGGGAGCCGTGCCCTGAGGAGGCCTCTCCCGGCCTTGTGCCGGGGCGGGCACGACTGCCATGTGGGGACGCTCTCCAGCTATTTCCTGCCCCCCCGCCGTGCCGCTTTCCCTGGGGAGCGGCCTGCTGCAGGGGGCGGCGGGCCAGGCCCCCTCACGGCGGAGGAGCGCGGCCCTCAGGGGTGTCTCCCTCCGCCGCT
>NW_017729014.1:24035688-24036260 GCF_001723915.1 Gavialis gangeticus
CTCCCCCGGCGCCGCCGCCGCCGGCGAGGCCTCCCTCCCGGGGTCGTGGGAGCGGGTGGCGTGGGCAGGAGAGGAAGGGGCGCCCGTGGAGCCGGTGCCCACCCTGCGTGCGGTGGCACAGCCGCCTCGGGCCGCTCCGTCCTGGCGGGTGGCGTGGCGGTGGTCGCTGCGCCCAGTCCGCCGGTGCTGTTTCGGGACTCCGCTCCGGCCTCCCTCTCTTGGCTGACCGCTCTCCTGGGGAGCAGCCGCCCAAACCAGCGTGAAGAGCCCCCCGCGTGAGCTGGGGCAGGGTCGGGCCCGTGCAGAGACCCCGCAGCTCGGGGGTCTCGCTCCCCCGCCTCGAGGGCAGGATCCTGGCAGCCTCCGCGGGGCACAGCGTTGTCCGGTGCTCGTCCTCGCTCTGCTCCCACATCCGCTGGGCGAGTCCACCTCTTAGCGCACCCATTTTTAAATGAGCAAAAGAAGGCAGACGTATGTATTTCTGTATCCGCTTTCTACAGGCGTGCACGTTCTGTGTACAGGTTTACATTAAGCTGAGCATAATTATCAACAAAACGGATGGGGGGGAAAAA
>NW_017729014.1:24041260-24044649 GCF_001723915.1 Gavialis gangeticus
CTCTGGGCCAGTTCTCACGGGGAGGCCAAACAATCAAGATGAGACTTACCTTGAAACTGAAGACAAACTTCCCTCCTTTATAGAAGCCCTGCAAGAGAGAAACTTTAGCAAGAGAGGCTACTCAAGGGAAGAGGGGCGGGGGGGAAAAAGACCAACCTAAATGGAGAGATGGGTAGAAAAGCAGAAGGTGTTTAGGGAAACTTTGCTAGCAGCTCAGAGGCTATTTATGAAAGACAAAGCATTTTATTTTATTTATTTACTTATTTTATTTAAATCTTGGTTAAAAGAAAACATGGACAGAACAATAAAAACAAGACCTGTCAATAGCAGTGAGTACAAAAGCGAAGTTGAGAAATTGTGGTTAAGAAATGCCGCGGCGTCGGACTCGATCCCTTCCGACCCAAACACCTAGGAATCTATCTCCGGCTGCAACAGGTCGGGACCCTGAAAGCGAGAGTTTCAAATCTCTCGGAAAGGCGAGGGGAGCTGGAGTTATGGTCCCGGTACTAGCCGGAGGTGGCACAGTGGCTAGTAGTGAAGCAGAGAAGGTGGGCGTGTTTGGTAGATGTTTCTGTTGTGTGCGTGGAGGCGATTTGTGTGATGAGTCCCTAGCGTAGGACCAGGGTGCCGGGGCTTGGTCCCCAGAGCCAGCGCACCGAACAGAAGGGGTATGATCCCAGCGCCTCGGAGAGCAAAGGCCCGGTGGGGCGAACTGGCTTTGAATGGAGCCCGTCCTGCTGCCATGCGCCTTGGAACTGGGGGTGGTGATGGAAACGGCCCGAAAGACCAAGGTTTAATCTGATCTCTCTGCAGTCAGAATTCCCTTGGCTTTCTCTGCCAGAGAAATACTTTCCTTCCCTGCCTTGCAAGGGAAATAATGAAGTTTCTCTTTTTTTGGAAGACACTCGCATATTTTCCTCCTTCTCAGAGGCCTGTGGAAGGGCTTCGTACAAGAACAAGGGGCACCCTCGGATGTGATCAGGAGGCGGCTATAGAGCAAACCAACAAAAGGGCCTTGCTAGCACGTGGCACGTGGTTAACCTGTGGGACTTGTTGCCACAGGAGGGTGTAGAGGCAGACGGTATAGCCAGGTACAAGCAGGAACTAGACGGGTCCGTGGCAAGGTGTTGAGTAGAACAATCGTAGAGGTACCCTCTGCCATCCTTAAACCACCGGCAGTTGATGGCAGGGAGGCACTTGAGACATGCATTGTGCATATCCCCCTCTCTAAAGCAGGGCTGCCCAACTTGTGAACTGCATGCAGCCCACAAGGGGTCAAATTGCAGCCCACGGCCTCCCACCCAGGTGGGAGACAGGCTCTTGGGCTCTGCAGACTACTGATCCAACCCTGCCTTCCTAAAATGTTTGCAACCTTGTCCAGTTCTGTTCTGTGCAAACCCAGAATGGACCCCTGCAGAGCCCTGCATGAAAGCCTCTGCTAGCCCCGTGCTGATCTCTCTGTAATCACTTTCTGCTTTTAGTTAATCAGCCAGTGATGTATCCACCTATTAGCAGTGCTTTGGAGCTCATGTTCTCCTAGGCTACACTTCCCTGTCCTGGGGCATCAAGGTGAGTACCCAGGCTGGGTTCCTGTACGGGTTTTCCCCCACCACTCCAGCCTGCCTTCCTGGAAAGCGCACAGCAGCATCGGTAGCGTTGCTCATGGCTCGTGCTTCGCACTTGCTTCAGAAGCGCTTGGCCGTGAGGTAACATCTCGGAGGGATTGCTGCTCTCTAGCAACTTTCCTGAGGCAAGGAGGCAGGATGCTGTCGTCCTCACCTCTGCCTGCCTCGCTGCCTCTGCTTTCCACCCAGGCGTCCCTCATGCTGCTTCTTCCATTGCATTGACAGGGCTGGGAAGTCCCTGGGCCCATGCAAAGATGCCCCTGAGGTTTTTGCATTCCTGGTCCTGCACTAGGTAGACAGGGATACAGTAGCAAAGTATGCTGACAGTCTTAAAGGTATGCTTTTTCTCTTTGAGAAACGTGTGGAAGCAATCCTTTCCTGCCAGAAGCATTGGTTTTAATGAATGGGCGTTTTTCCTTAGGGAAAAGTCTCATGAAGAAACAGGTCTAGGGAAGCACCTGAAGGCCTCTCTCTTGGGAGGAAGGCCTGGCAGCAGAGGGATAGTCGGCTGAGGCTGGTATTACACGTGCAGTTGAGGCTGGACGGTGCTCTTTCAGAAGGCTAGGCAAGCAGGTGAGTGTGCACTACAGTGGTTACCCCTGGCATTTGCTGGCAGGAGCTTGTGCGTGGTGTGGAGAGATGCTGAGGAAAGCAGGCTCTACGTGAGCTTGTGCCGAGCATGCTGCTTCCAGAGTCTCAGCTAGTAGCATAAATAGGGGTGACCGGGGCAGCGACCCCAGCTGCCGTCTGTGCAAGGCACAAATGCAGCCACAGCTGCAGCAGTGGGTGAATGCCACCACCAGCAGCGTGGCAGCAGCTGATGCTGCCCCGTGCATCATGGCTGTCCTGGGCACAGAGCTCTCCTGCTATGCCTCTGATCTCAGCCTTGTGTTAATTATGAAGGAAATGCCTCAAACCTCTCTCAGGTCCTTGTGCTTGGGAAGTACATGTCAAATCAAAAGTGCTTAAAGCTGACTCACGTTGAGCTGTGGGATGCAGCCGTGCTGTTGGGCGGATGCTTACAGAAGAGGAACATATGGGTTTGCTTGGCCTCTGACTCTGACAGCTCCACTCAGTCCCTCTACATTTGAAGCTCTCCAGGAACTCCTCGGTTTGGGGAGGGAAGGGCGAGAATTCCCAGCCCCGAAGGGAAGGGTCTGAGAGCTGAGTTGGACCCCGAGCCAAAATCCCAGGTGATGCCAGACTGCTTAAGGAAGGGCAGCCTTTGTCCTGCTGTCAGTGCCCTGCAGGGCTGTGCTGGGTATGAGGGGTCTGTGTGCCCTGTCGATGGGGCACCTCATGGGGGTGTATTGGGTATGGTGTGTTTACGTGCATGTCCTGCTGTCGGCATGCCCAGCTTGGCAGCTAAAGACCTACCACATAGATGACCACAGGGAAGCAGAGTGCCACCCCAGCTTCTGTTGGTTTGTTCGTATTCAGTGACCTGAGAGAGGATAGATGCAACCTGCAGGAACGAGGCATGGAGAAATGCCTTCTCTTCCTACCAGTCCAGGGTGGATTTTGAATAACTCCAGTGGAGAAACTCTGGGTTTACACCATGCAGCTGATACCAAGGTGTGTGCACAAACTCCCACAGGCACGCAGCAGCCTCTCTCGCAGCTGCCAGCTGTATTGGCATGTTGTATGCTTGCGGTTATGTATGGAAGCCCTATTTTGGTGTACAGGGTTGTGGTGTGTGCGGTCAGCCTCACAGAGCCTGTACGCTTGACTCTTGCTCCTCTTGTTTACAGTCATCTTGGGGTG
>NW_017729014.1:24049649-24050122 GCF_001723915.1 Gavialis gangeticus
TAACTGGGGTTCATACTCTTAATAGTGGTAGGCTTTAGGGCAGGGGTTTTCAACCTTTTTTAACAAGTGTACCCCTTCTGTCTCAAAGTTTCAACCAGATGGAGTGGGGGTGCTCGAACACAGAAGCCTACAAGTGGCATCAAGCCCTCATGGGGTCCTGACCAGGTGGCCTTAGAAGGAGCCCTGTGGCCTCTGGCAGAAGTTTTATGGGCCCAGGAGTGAGGGCTGGGCAGGCTTTGGCAACAAAGGAAGAAATTGCTCAAGTACAGCAAGTCCCAGCCCCTCTCCCCACCTGTCCCCCTCATAAGATGGCTCTGCACCCATGGTGCAGGTGGCTGGAGCTTGCTGTATGGATTTGGGTGGGGGGGCATGTCCTAGCTCTGTCTTTCTAACCTCTGTTGTGGCCATTGTTCCACAAAGTAGGTTTGCCACCTTGTTTTGCAGCATGTGGAGGGGAGCACATGCTGCAGTGG
>NW_017729014.1:24050713-24052585 GCF_001723915.1 Gavialis gangeticus
GCATGGAGAGAGCACACTGCCTCCCAGAGCACTCAGAGGAGAGCAGAGGGGAAACAAGCTGCCTGGTTGGTTCATCTTGTTTTCTGTAATGGAGTAACTGGGGTAGTGCCTCTGGGACTGGTGACACTCACTCCCTTCTTGGAGTTAGGGAAGCCTTGAATACAGGCTTGAGCTGTGTCTCTGCTAGAAATTGGAGTGATCTGAATTAGGATGAATGCGTGAGTTGGTAACGGTGATGAAAGGAGCAAATCTCCGTTCTGCTCCTGGTTAGCTTTCAGGTGGTGGGAGGTGCTGAGTGGGTAGTGTTGGGATCTCCTGTGTTCTCGGTGTCCTACTCGGTAGGTGGCTAATAGGGTTCATAGATGGTGCAAAGCTGGGAGCAGTCACCTACTTTGGAAGGGAGATCGTATTCGTCTGTCAGTTTGACTCTGCTGTCAGCCATCGGGGCTTCTCACTGCACCCCTGTGGCATTTTACGGTAGACACAGCACATGGATTTGGGGGCAAGACCAGTCGTTCTGTTCCCACTTCTATGATTGGCAGCATTTCAACGGGGTAGCAGCCAGGTACCTGCCTCTTGTGCTTTGGAGCCCAAGGCAGTGGGTGAGTAGACCCTCCACCTCCCTTGATGGTTTGTTCTGGCTGCCTCTGCATCCTGTGAGTAAAGGAACAACGTGCATATGTCCTAGCGGGGTGGGTGAGAACCTCAGATAGCCCAGTCTGAGTGAAGAGATGGCCTGAGCTCAAGGGGAGAGGCAATGTAATAGTTTTTCACTCGTATGACGTGCAGAAGACACTGCTAATCTGGAGCTTACACTGGAGAGTAAATTGAATGTAGGTTACTAATGTGATCCTGTTGCAAAAAGAGCAGATGCTATTTAGGGTAACAAAAGGGACATGCATGCACCAGAATCGGAGTGGTGGGGTCCAGCCTTTGTGTCCAGCCTCTGCCAACAGCTGATGCCTGATGCTGGGGAATGAGAGCCCCCTAGTCTTCCCAGTTTCCATTCTTCTTCTTGTGGTCTGTCACCAGACTAACCAAGACTTTACTTTGGGTATTGATTTATTAGGTTTATATGCTGCCTCTCCCCAACCAAAGGCTAAGGATCACTTACAAGAAACAATGAAATAGAATTAAACGTGAAAATAAGGGAGTGCAACAAAAGAAACACCCCAATATTCAAGACCAGTCTACCCTGATCCACCCACTGCCTGTCTCTGCCTCTCACCTAAGAGAGCATCCCCCATTGCTCAGCCCAACTTTTCTTCCCATTCTCCATTCACTACCTCTACTAGAGATATTTAAAAAAAAAAAAAAACCCCAAAAACTTTTTCCCATATTCCTTCCCATCCTTACCCATCACCCCAAAAGACCCCTCTGCCTTCTCTTCTTGTCCCTCTCAAGCCTACATGCCCCTCTCTCGGTGAGGACCTTGGCTGTCCCCAAAGCTCACTCTTCTCCCCCTTGCTTGCCCTCCAAAGAAGCACATTATTCAGTGTAAATGGTCATAGCACAGCGTACAATACTGCCCGTGCTCGTTGCTATCTCTGCTGAAGGACAACATCCAAAGCCATCCTAGAGCATTGCCCTTCAGTGGCACCTGCCCTGGTGTCTCCTGCAGCACCTGTAAAGCCTGTAAGCTGGCTGGGCCATCGCCCCTTTCTAGCTCAGCAACTCCACAGCGGCTGCTCTAAGTCCTGGGGTATCAACTTCTCTGCTTTGTGACTGAATATCTGTCCCCCGATGGGCTGGGGGCCGACAGCTTTTGGACACTGACCCTGCGGAAACTCTGAATCCCCTGCCAGCTGTTCCCAGGGTCTGCTTCCATGGCACTTGCACAGCTCTGGAGATGGCCAGGCTGGTTCTGCTGGA
>NW_017729014.1:24057585-24058143 GCF_001723915.1 Gavialis gangeticus
ACAGGGTTGTGGTGTGTGCGGTCAGCCTCACAGAGCCTGTACGCTTGACTCTTGCTCCTCTTGTTTACAGTCATCTTGGGGTGGGGGGGCATGTCCTAGCTCTGTCTTTCTAACCTCTGTTGTGGCCATTGTTCCACAAAGTAGGTTTGCCACCTTGTTTTGCAGCATGTGGAGGGGAGCACATGCTGCAGTGGATACAGAGTGCTGCAGCCTTGGGACGCCCCTGAGCACCCCACACGTGAAGCTTGCAGTTGGGACATTTTCAGCTGGGAAGGGGCCCTTGCCCATGGGCACAAAGGTCTTTGCTGTGTGTATTTCCCTGGAGCAGTGGCAGGAAGGGCAGTGACTTTTTTTGTTGGCGATGTTCTTTACATGTACTTAATGCTCAATAGATGTTGGAGCCAAGTTAAGAGACTCTGTTCCCCAAATTGGCATACCTCCACTCATGCAAGAGGCAGTACTTGGGGCTGGGCCAAGGAGAAAATCTTCCCTTGACTGTGGCAAGATGCTCTTGGATAACTAGAACAGGACCAACACGGGTGTGATTTTTTTTTTGGG
>NW_017729014.1:24058503-24071930 GCF_001723915.1 Gavialis gangeticus
CCCCATTGCTCAGCCCAACTTTTCTTCCCATTCTCCATTCACTACCTCTACTAGAGATATTTAAAAAAAAAAAAAAACCCCAAAAACTTTTTCCCATATTCCTTCCCATCCTTACCCATCACCCCAAAAGACCCCTCTGCCTTCTCTTCTTGTCCCTCTCAAGCCTACATGCCCCTCTCTCGGTGAGGACCTTGGCTGTCCCCAAAGCTCACTCTTCTCCCCCTTGCTTGCCCTCCAAAGAAGCACATTATTCAGTGTAAATGGTCATAGCACAGCGTACAATACTGCCCGTGCTCGTTGCTATCTCTGCTGAAGGACAACATCCAAAGCCATCCTAGAGCATTGCCCTTCAGTGGCACCTGCCCTGGTGTCTCCTGCAGCACCTGTAAAGCCTGTAAGCTGGCTGGGCCATCGCCCCTTTCTAGCTCAGCAACTCCACAGCGGCTGCTCTAAGTCCTGGGGTATCAACTTCTCTGCTTTGTGACTGAATATCTGTCCCCCGATGGGCTGGGGGCCGACAGCTTTTGGACACTGACCCTGCGGAAACTCTGAATCCCCTGCCAGCTGTTCCCAGGGTCTGCTTCCATGGCACTTGCACAGCTCTGGAGATGGCCAGGCTGGTTCTGCTGGACTGAGTGCTGGTGCATCGCAGCAGCCCTGAGTGCCAGCTGCCTTCATTGCAAGAGCACCAGCGTGGAGGGTGTGTGCAAAAAGCTGTGCTGGAGAAGACTAAGAGCGCTGGTCCTAAGCACCTTGGCTGTTGCTCTGCAAATTAGCTCTGTCCTAACTTCCCAAGGGTCCATAGAACCGCTCTGGGGAATGATGTCCCCCCCTGTGTTTCTTAAAGGAAACATTTGAAAAGTAGAATGAAAGAGAGCAGATGTGAGAGCCCCAGCCAGCAGCTCCCTTCCCATGTCCTCCCGTTGGCTTTCTCCTGTGAGTGGGCCTCAGCTCTCCTCCAGAGCCAGATGAATGGGCAGCCCAACCTGTCAACTGCTGTGCTCTGGCCTGCTCCTCCCTCCTTGCTTGGGTTCTCTCTCTCTCTCGGGCTGACTTGATGCTTGCTGTTCTGTGGTTGCTGGTATTTCTCATTTAAGAAAGAACATGCAGCTGCCCACAAGTGCTGGGAGAAAATGTCTGCAAACGTGTTAACCATCTCGCCCATCCATCCTGCCTGTGCTCTGTTACTCTGCCCGTGCATCTCTGTTACCCTGATCTTTTAGCCTGTCACTTGGCATCCCACCCTCCACACCGCGGCGTTCCCTTTGACAGCACCAGCCTGCAGGCTCTTGTCTGAGCTGTATGTTCGGAGCGTACAGCAGCGACGTAGTGGTGTGGACTTGATGACAGATGGTCCACTGTCATCTCTCGTATCCCCCAGAGGGCTGCATTGGATTGTTTCGATAAAAATCTTACCAATATTTTCACATACAGTAAACCAGGCTCCTGTACATGTATGGAGCACCTCCCTTTGAAAGTTTCTGGAGTCTTGCATCTAAATTGGGGTGGAGGGGATGGAATAAACTGTCTGAAGGTTAATAGCATCCATGACTAGGACACCCCTGAACTCACTGCTGGATTGTGCACAGCCCAGACTCGGCTCCACAAAAACACGTGGCAAAATCCCATTGCGCACACAATGCTGTGTCCTTCTGTGTGTGTGTGTGTTTGTGGCAGCTGGGCTCCCAGGTGCCCCTCGCACAGCTGTGGATGCTAAGGAAGACAGGAGGAACGAGCTATTTTGTGATGCTGGTTCTTTGCTTCTTGTTTCCTATGCTGGGTTCCTCACTGGGGTCACTGGGACCGCAGGCAACCGACCTTGGCTTCTGAAGCTTCTCCTGGCTGAAGGAGGCCACTTGTAATCTGTGTCCGATCACAGGCCAGGTTGGCTCATGCGGTGCTGAGACGCTGGATCTGACTGCTGCATAGTTGGCAATTAGACCCCCGGTTGTCCTGGTGGCAGGATGGATCCAGTGGCCAGAGAGCTTCCAGCTGTGCAACATGTAGCCTTTAAGAAGCAAACAAATGTTGAGGCAGGAGACTGTCGAATGCTGCAGGCTAAGCAGGGCCAGGCTAGGTAGTGCTTCTCCAAGGGAAGTTGCAGAATCTTCCACTGCCGAAGACAGCGGTGCTGAAGACTCGGTGATGGCCCCCTGTCGTGGCCAACGCTGACTCAATGCTTGATGTGGCCAGGGCTCTTCTGACTAAATGTTTCCCCCAAGGGGTGTGTCGTTTCCACAAAACCCAGATCTTCTGCTGGCAAGTGTCATTTCTTCCATCCAGAAATACTTTTGTATGGGCACAGGTCATCCCAAGGGGAAGCACTTTACTTTGCCTCAGTTTGACTTTAATCTGTGCCTGCCTGAGCTATCTTGGTGCCCCCTGGGAGCTGTAGTTTGGGGTGTATTATCCTGTATGAGTCGGGCTTCATTTTCCCTGATGCATCATGCTTTCATCTTCGGCTGAATTGATCTAATGTATCGTGGGAGGTCCAGTGAGAGATCACAGACTAGCTCAGCCTATATGGAAATAAGCCTATATGGAAACTGCATCTCAAAGTACTATGGCAGCTCAAACCAACTCCGTTCACTATCAAAAAGACCCCAAATGACTCATTTTGGTGTCCCTGGGCATGGCTACGCGTTCATTAATGCACTGTAATTGTAGGTACTAACTTAATGCACTATAATTGGTGCTACTGCATATTAGCACAGATGAATAGTTTTTATGCAGTGCTAATGTGCAGTAGATTAATACATTGGCACAGGTTTTGCCAGCCACGCTAACACGCAGTAGAATTGCTCTATTGCATCGTTAGCATCTCGTGTAGGTGCGCCCTCTGAGTTTGTTTGTTTGTTTGTTTGTTTGTTTTAATCTTTCTTTTGGAAATGTTTTGTGTGAAAACTTAGATATTTTGACTGTGTCCAGATTCAGGATAAAAGCAAATGTTTAAATACCAGAATTTCCCATGGGATGGAAATTCTGTTTTCAGAGCAGCTCTGCTCCATGCCTTTAGAAGAACTGCATGAGGAACCATGTTTCTGGAGGTGGTGGTCGTTGAAAGAGATGCAAGACTTGAGGCCTTTCTGCCAATAAAATGTTTTGAGTAAGAACAGTGGTGTTTGCTTGTTTAATGAATCCCATCTATGATGATTGCATTTTGTCTTCAGTACTTAGAGCTTCCTGCCCTTCTTTGCTGTTTAATTTGTTTCATCCTTCCAAACAAGTTGGGGTTTCATAGCAAGTAGCCAATATCATCAAGAAACATTTAGTATATTGGGTGCTCTACTTGCTGCTGTTCTTGGTCTTTGGATTTGATCCAGGCTTATTTAATTGGTGACACCTCTCATAAGGGGCTGGGTCCAAGGAGCTTGTGCATTGTGCCTTGGTAAAACTTCCTGGACTGCTGCTCTTGATAAGCCAGCTCTGGCAATGGATTCATGGACAACCCTGATTGTAGGTTTGAGGCAGCGATCCATTCACCTTGGCCATGCAGAGCTGGGCTAGTTCTACCTCCGGCTTGTGTAGCTGCATCAGCAGCTCCTCCTCCTCCTCCCCACACAGATCACAGGACTTGGTCTTTGCTGTGATGGCAATAGGCAGTGCCAGCTGTGGTGGCTGGCCACAGAGGCAGTCTGTGATCCCCATGTAGTTTGCATCTTAGTTCTTTGAAATACAAAAGCATTTTGGAGTCTTTCAAGGTGAAAAGCACTTGGTGTACATGCAGAGAGAGGTCCTTAGCCACGTGAGTCCGAAGTCGGGTAGAAGGCAAGGTAGATTTGCACCTTGTGGGCATACTACATCCGAGGGGGGGGAGTGCATATGTATATGGCTGTACACGCACGCACATACGTGTGTATGTATACCTAATTCCTTTATACCCTACACCTATACCAAAACCCATCTTGGATTTAGTTAGTCTGTAAAGTGCAAATCCACCCTGGCTTTGACTAAATGTATATAACGTTATTACCAGGAGGCTGCCTGCCTCCCCGTGTCTGTCTGTCTGTCTGTCTCTCACGTATCCTTTAACTGTCCTCTCAACTGGGGACGCTCGGCATGCCCGCCGCAGGTTGTGATGTCAGTGCAGGCATGTCGCCGATATGGCTGATCCCAGTGGTCCTTAACTGGTGGAGTTGTTACGCCACTGGTATTCTCAGGGGTCTCTGGAGGGGGCACAGCTTGCTGGGCTCGGTCTTTATGTGCCATGGGATTTTGCCAACAACTTGATCACAGCTGAACCCTTCTCGAGCAGCATGAAAATGTTGTAGTTGGGATTATGTTACCCATCCTCTCTATAAAAAAATTCTATAAACAGTCCATCAAGCCCCAGAATTCCTCTGTTGGCTGTGAGGTCCTTTGCTCTTAATGGGTTTGGTGTTTGCTTTGACTAGGCCTTTAGGGGGAAGGGGATCCTTCACTTTAAAAGGAACCTACATTTTTACATGGATTAGCAGAAGGAAGCCAACTGTGGGCTGGCGTGAAGGAGACGTAGTTGAATGTCATTAGATCCGACGGGGGAGGCCAGGGAGTAAGAGAGCCTGCAATGACAAAAGCCAGAGATAATGGCAACAGCAGCTGCTCCCCTCCAGTTCTAAGGAATTTTTAAAATGTGAATTTTACTGCTTGAGAGGTGCTTGTGCAAGGGCACTGACACGCTCTGTTTGACCTCGGAGCAGGTACGGCCCTAGAAGTCGCAGGGCAAACCTCTCCTTGTCCGGACAAACACAGCACTATCGCACCTTTTATTGAACACTTCTGAGACTTATCACAAACCGACCTAGAGGTTGATGGGACAGTCACCAGGCCCCTGGCAGATGTCATGATTATTGTGTGATTCATGCACTAATTGCATGATAAATTTATAATGTGCCAAATAAGTGATAAAATGGCAATGTAGCCCCAAAGATGTTCCACTTTTTGCACACCCAGACCTGTCGCTCTCTGGTATGGAATATGGTGCCAGGGAATCGGTCCCTGATGTTGCGCTCCTTGTAGTGCCTTTTAAAGGGACTTGAGATCGAGGAGTGGCTTCCTCATTTTGGGCTCCTCACATTTGGGTAAGATGATTGAAAGGGGGGCTGCAGGAAGCATGGCCCTGGGGACTAGTCCCCAGTGGCTTCTTATGGGGCCATTTGAAGGTCCCAGGGCATGAGGAGCATCCCTGTTTTCAGCTAGAAAACTTGCTTTGGACCCCAGCCGTTTTGCCTTCAAAGGTCTTGCTGAGGGCCTTTCCTGCAGTGGACAGCATATCTAGTAGCTCTTTCTCCGGCATGGTTTAAGCTTATCTCAAGAACTGCCAGTCTTCTATCACTTCCCTGGAGAGATGGCTCCAGGTTCTGGTCTGATTTAATTTACAGAACAGATTTCTTTCAATGTAACCTACGTTTTCCTCCTCTGTTCCTAACCAGGAATCTGCATCAGCTCTTCTGTGGCAATGTTACAGCATGACACAGTTCTCATGTATATCCAGCCGGATAACGTGTGACAAACCATTTATCTGTAAAAGTTTGCTGCTTTTCTTCTCTGCAGACTGCTTGCGAATACATTGATTTTTTCTTGGTTTTTTTTCTTAGGTGGAGAGTTTTGAAGTATAAAGAGGATTTTGGGTGCCTCATTCCAAATCCAAATAAATAGGAACTGGGTGCCCTGCTCCTTTAGGTGACAATAAAAATCTCAGCCTTACTCACTATTCAGAATTTTTCAGTGCATAACTTTGGAAAATGATTCTTGGATTGTAACTTGTTAATGAGACGATTAATGGAACTTAAGCCCAGAAGGATGCGTTAGATCCTCTAGTCTGACTTCCAGTATATCACAGGCTCTTATGTTCTCCCCTCAGGTACTTGTGTTTGAAGATTGCTGGGAATATTTGATATTCACTCTGGTTTTGATCGGGCACGTAGATCACACGATGTTCTAACGAATTTCTAATAGGTGCTTTGCTAACTCCCACTAGACACCAGACTGCCTTATAAAAATGTGACACTAAGGGCCAGATTCTTTCTGAACCAGGAGTTGTAGATTTTTGCAATTCTTCCACCTAGTGGGCATCTCTGTGGATTTAGGCGCCCAAGTGCAATTTTATTGCAACTTAAATCCCTGAAGAATCCACATTGCTCCATTGTCAAGCGCTGTCATCAGACCCTTAAAACGGAGTCCGCAAAACAGCAGCGCCCCACGAGCCTGCGTTATATTAGTTTGTCAGTGATTTGAGCATGGTGCAATAAAATCACACTTTGGTTTGTTGGTGGATTTTGCCTAATAAATGGACTAGAATCAGGCAGCGAGAGTGTAGAATTGAACCCCGCGCTCCTGAGTCCCCCAACTGTGTCTTGACTGCAGGACACTTGTGCTTTTCTAACGAAGAATATTCACAGAATATTTTTTTTGGTATTAGCTTTGCTCTGTTATGTCTCTTCCAGCTATTTCGCCTTCATCTCACCCATCGTTGGTAAATATTTGCATTACGATAGTAGGAGAGCACTCTGCTGTGCTGCCCACACCTAACAAAAGCTCCACCAACCTAGGTCTCTTCTCTCCCCGAGTCACTCCCTCCAATTCTTATTCATGCCCGTGGACTTTCTGTGATGCTTTCTTCCATGTTTCAGCTAACGAGCTGCTTGGTGCCACCTGGAGAGACATAATGAGGAAATTACTGATGAGATGGAGGCCAAGGAAGAGGTATCTTGCACAAGATGGTTTTATGCCCTGCAAACTGGCCTGTCTTCCTTCCTAGAGGTTGCAGGGGATGTGGACAATTACCTTCATTAATCCCTTGTCACTTTGTGTCCATAGTTTTTTTCAGAAAAACCCTGACCATTTTAACACCTTTGTAGATTCAGCTTTTTAAAGTTTGAGGTCAGAAAAGTTACGTAGGGTGACCTAGCCTATGCTCCTGTCCATCACCAGTCATTACACTTCACCTAGCAAAGCCCCATGGACTGTGTTTTGCTTAAAGCCTGTTTTCTGGAAAGCAGCAGTCAGTCTTGATGCCAAGACATCTGGGCACAGAGAATCCATCCACCACTGGCAAGACTTGCACGTTTTGTGCTTGAGTTTATTTGTAATAACTCTCACTTTAAAACAAACTGTGCTTCACCGAACTGGAATGTTAAGATGGACCAGTCCTACTGTATTTACTTGCATGCCATATGCACTCCCCCCTACCCCCCAAAAAAATTACCCCTCTGAAATTGGGGTGTCTTAAACAGGGAAGCTATAGAAGCATGGCGATGCTGCAAAATAGCTGCTGCTGCTTTTCCTCCCCTCTTCCCTCCCTGCACACACATGGAGGGAGTGGGAGGGAGTTGTCTTCAGCTGCAGCTACAGAGGAAGAGGAGGCTGAGTGTGCTGAAGATTAGGTGGTCCCAGCTCCTTGTACCATAACTTTGGAAAAGTCTCTCCATCTGCCTTCCCAGAAAAACCAGGTGCATGTGTTAATATGTGAGAGAGCACAGTTGCTTGTGTCATGTCTTTGCCAAGTAGATGAAAGAGCCTCATGGTGCTGGGTTTGTTCTCATGAAGGTTGTTTCATCCAGTGAATATGTGTCTGTAGTCCCCAGGTTGTGTCTGCAGTGTGGAGTCTGGTTATCCCAAGCTTTGGGGTTTTGCGGATTGCTACATGGGGCCAGGAAGGAAATTTTTCTCTTGTTCCTATAGGTCCTCTGGGATTTTTGCTTTCCACAAAAGCATTGGGTGTCGGTTGCATTGGCTGGGGATCAACCCTTGCATCAGCAGGACATCAGCTGTTGTCCTCCTGCTTTACCCATGGCAGGTTAGGGTGCTTTTGGGCAATATGCGTTGTCGCTGCATGACAGGGTTGATTGTGTAGTTCTAGGTACAGGTTGTGTGGGATATCTGGGTAGGGATGATCCTGCCTTGAGCAGGGGGTTGGACCCGATTGACTTCTGGAGGTCCCTTCCAGCCCCACTTCTCTGTTTCCATGACTGTGTATACAAAAATGTGAGTAGCTGATCTTGCCACACGACTGCATGTAGAGCATGTATCGAGTTCTGTGTCCATTCTAGCCCCTACATCCTTTTTTTCACAATTATTGTTTTCCAGAGATATAGTCTCCCAGTCCAGAGAGCTAGTTAGCTGTATTAGGCCGAAGTCGGGCAGAAGGCAGTGCAGCGTAGTAGCCCGTTCGAGGAACTGATTCATGGAGGCATGAACTTTCATAGGTGACAGACTACTTCATCATGTGCTAGGGGCTGTGATTTACCTGTGTTGTTGTTTTTTTTAAAAATCCACTCTTTCCCAGCTGACCAAGCAATTCAGGTTGCTCTGTATGACCACTCTTTATTCTTATTTACTCCTTCATAGTACTTCGCAAATTTTATCCATGGCAATTTCATATTTATTTCCAGATCACTAATGAAGGTATTGAATAGCTTTGGCCCTAGCAGTGATCACAATGGGACCCCCTCCCCCATAAACACCCTGCCAATTTTTCATGCATCGCATATCTGCTCTGTTGATATTGCATGAAGCTGGCTGCACTGTACTGTAGTCTAAAGGTGTGACTGCAGCATCATTGCGTGTAGCCAGCGAGGGGTGATCTAGCTGGCTCATATGACAACATGTGGAAGATGCAGCAGCACAGGATTCACCCGAGTAAGTATGTGCACAAAGTCCCGGGTGGGTTTATACAGTCCATGCTGAAGCCTGTGCACTGCTTCCCCATTGCTTTTGTTACCCAGCCTGGCTATGTTCTGTGCTGCATGCTCAAATCCTAGTGGAAATGTGGATGAGGGGTGTCAAACATCTAAACCGTGGACCAGATCCAGTTAGCAGATCTTCTGCATCTGGCGCGTGGGTAGCTGTAGAGCCCAGAGTCCTTAATATATTACTTTAAATCTTTATTGTGTTAATCCATTCCAACCTCCTTTTTTTTCAATTTTTTTTCCTCATTTGATTTTTTGCAGCTAACTAGCTTGTTTCTTGGATCATCCTACTTGCCTTCTTGACTATCGACACAATGTTAGCACACTTTCAGGTTTTGGGGATTTCCCTAGTATTCCACATATACTAACATTTAATATCCATGTGCCAGAGATCTCCTCAATCAACTCTTTTTGCACTCAGTATTAAGTAATCTAGACCTTTGTGTGCCATAGTAGATGTGGTCTATGATCCTCTTCGATTACTAATGAAGTGGAAAGTACATCTTCCTCTTACAATGCAAACGCGTCATTTTGCTTCTTTCTAAGCACAGGACAAGAATGTCTTACTGAACCTGTTTCTCTTTTCTACATTATTCTGAGCAGGTTTACCACCTTCATCTAGTAGTGAGCCTGTGCCATTGCTACTTTTTTGCTTTTGTGCCTATTATCCTTGAAATAACTTATCCTACGTGTCTTCAGCCCTGCCAGCCACAAAATGTTCCCTGATGTTCGTGACAGTCTTTCTTCATTTCATAACTTGTTCTAATTTGTATTGATTGTTTTCTTTTTACCCTTCTTTAATCTGTTTTGTATATGCGTGTGTTTTGCTTCCTAATTGCTGCCTTCACTCCATTGCTAAACTAGCCAAGGTTATCCTTTTTCTTGATTTGTGGAATAGTGGCTTTTTGAGCCTTTTAATAAACTCTCTTCTTAAAGAACTCTCATTTTTGTTAACATTCCTCTGTCTAAATTGCTTTTACTAACAATTTTCTCAGTTTAGGAAATGAGTCTTTTTCAGGCACTCCGTATATCTATCTTACTGGTTCAGACTATTCCCTCTGCCAGGACTGAGTGTGTTCGTGATCGCTGGTCCCTAAGCAACCACCAGCTCTTACCCGAGGGATTAGTTCATCTTTATCTGTCGTCTTGAGGTCCACAATAGAGTTACCTTGTGCAGTGCAACTGTGACACATCTGTTCTCACTGATGGTATAGCACAAGCATGTCTGACATATGTGTCGGACTTGGGCTGCACTAATCTAGCACTCCTAACTTTTTTTCCTAATGGTGTTCTGGTTCCCTCCTCCATGAGGCTGACTTTTTCCCACATGATATTGGGAGCCTGTTGCCAAACTGAAAATACAACCACAAGTCATGACTTCACATTGTGACTCTGCTTTACTCCCTACTTGTTGTCCTTTCCCGGTGTTGGGAAACAATGGGCGATTGTTGAGTATCACGATGTAGTCACTGAGACAGATACGTCGTCTTGAGCACTGGGTGGAATGGGATGGCTCTCGTTTACTGGGGCAGCTGGTGCAGAGAAGGGTCTGGATGATGATAGAAAATGGAGCAGGGATCCATTGGACACAGAAAATTTGGTGCCTTGTCACCTAGCTGGGAAACTGGGAAACAGCATGCAGACACATGCAGGTGACTGCTTTCAGCCCTTTCTCTGCCTCTTTAGAGGGGACTGATCCACCTCTGTGCTTTTCTTGGCAGTGACACCATGCCCCTTCATCCTACAGCAGCACCATGGGGGAGATCTCTCGTCTCCCTCCTCATGCTTGGAGTCTCTCCCCAGCTAGAAGGGGGACTGTCGAAGCACGGCCTCTGCTCACTGGCCTGTTTCCTTAGACTTACTCGGGTTGGAGTGGTTGGGAATTCTTCTGATCCTTCTCCAGCTTGAAATACCTTTCTGGAAAGCATCAAGTGCCAGAGCTAGATTCTTCTCGCAGGCAGAGAGTGTGCTGAATGCTGCTTTATATGCAGGGCTGGGCGTGGGTGAAAAGCTGCAGTCTCCCTCCTTCCTTTGAATTTCTTCTTCTCCAAGTGTGAGTGGAGCTGGGATCCAAACACACTCTCCTGGGTGGAAATGGCTCCTCTTTCTATTTTCCTCAGTGCGCTTTTGGTGTCTTGTTTTGCTACCTGAAGTGCGTGGCACCTATAGCAGGCTTTCCTCTTGCCCATATACCCCCACTTGTCAGGAGAGCCTCTCCCAGAGATCTGGAGGGTGAGAGCTGCTTCCTTTACAAACGAAAACACAGTCTGGAAACAGGGCACAGTCCTTGCCCTGAATGGAGCATCACTGCATGCAAATACCTAAAATATGTCTGCAAGAGTGACATTAATCTTAACGAAAGGACCGTCCACTTCCAAGCTTCGTTTCCCCTGTAAGGAATAATTTGGATCCATATATTCGTTTCATCCAGCAGTAGGAGTCGAATGGGGATGGCTTTCCAGCAGGCAGCAGTGCCTCGCCAGGCCAGCAATGGCTGGGGTGGTCTGGGGGAAGATGAGGAATCGTATTGCGCACAGCAGTAGGGAGACGGCAGACGGTCAGCCGCAGGGTTGAAATACGCCCAGAAATGCCCTTGACTGTTTCTGTGGACTGCAGCAGCCTTTTTTTTTTTTTTTTCCCCCCCCTTGGACTTCAGCTGTTAAAACACCAGTGTAGATGGTGCCTAATGGATACTGGGCAACAAATTACCTTCACAGTTTGATCTTTGGTTGGGTTTGGAAGTGCGGTTCTAGCTTAGCACCTTGCAACTTCCCCACTGTGGCGCTCTCCATCCTTGTTCATGCAGCGAGCAGTGGCCGAGCTTCCAGAGCCGTTCTTGGGCGGTGCATTGGTTCATGTGCTATGCTGGGGTGTCAGAAAGCTGCAAGTTCAAACCCTGAGTACATGCAATGGCAGGTTTTAGCAACAGAAGTACTGCTATGCAGAAAGGGAAGTAGAATGGCACCCGTAGCCTCCCTCAGCGGGACGCGGGGGAGAGGCTCGGTTGCTGTGGTTCTACCAGGTGCATTTTAATCTGCCATTCCTCAAACACACCATTAACATTGACCTTAGGTTGAGATGATGGACGTGGAATATATCACGCAGCAGTCTCCAGAAGCATAGAGGGATCCCATTGCCCCTCACCTAGAGTATCCCAGAGCGATCTTCACTCTTCACTATTGGAGTAGATTGAAAGAGATGCCGTTCATCTGAGCCGACGTGTTGAGCAGTGCAGCTCCCTCTGTACAACTGACCTTTCTTCATTATTTCCCACTCTGCCAATGTTTTGTAATACTTGCAAATCTGAAGTGATGTTTTTGTTTGTTCTCCTATCTAATTGATATGGACAGTGAGTTGCATTGGATTAAGAACAGCTCCCTGAGAGGTCAAATTCTGGTCCTGGAGTTTCTTTATCTATTTATCATTTCTGGTACTTACCTGGTGCTTATTAGTATGATATCTGTGCATCACGCAACAGTAGTGTATTTGTCATCCCAGCATGCTAAGGTACTTCACTTGCAGTCGATGTTGGCATAAAAAATATTTAAACGTTGCTGGAGACTGAATACTCTCTTCAGCTTCATTCTAAGTACAGACCAGAAAGACTTACTGAATGCCTTTGTCTGTCTTGCTTGATTTATTTAAAGTTTGGGTGCTCGTATCAAATAGTGGTCTCATAGCATCTTTAAGAAGTCCTTTTGCATTTTCTTGATGCGTTTCAGATTCTTTCTAGTCCTTAAATCTACTGGCTCACTGATGCATTGAGCTTTGCTCATCAATTGTCTGCACTTTATAGCTGTTAATTTCCTGCATTCAAGCTTCCTCTCTTTTTTTTTTTTTTCTCCATTTGTTGTGTGTATTTATTTATTTATTGTGGATTTATTTTTGTGAACTAGGACAATATTTCAACTAAAGAAGCCTTCTTTCGTGATTGCAGAATTGTGGATTTTTTGGCAAAGCACTCTTCAACAAGCTCCAATAATTGTTCCCATTGTTTTTTTTAATTTTTTTTCCTCCCAATCAATTTGCTCATAGTCATTTTCAGCTTTTGAAAATTGACCCTTTCAGAGCGCCAAGTATGCATATTACTGGTTGGGCCTATAATCTGCTTTCGCATAATAAGCATAATTACAATGTGATTACCAGCACCTAGGCAACCACTAATTTTTAGTTCATTGATCAATTCAACTTTATTGTCAGCTTGATGTTTATAGTGGAGTTGCACACTATTTTCTGTTATCTAATATTACACGCATTGGCTGTAGTATTTCTTGCGTTACCAAGTTATTGTCCGTATCTTGGAAACTCCTAAGACCTCTTGCAAGACCTCCAGCCTGTGTCCCTTGGATCGACAGTTTCATGATAAGGCACTTTCTTTCGGTACACTGGAGGGAGAAGGCATCTCCTGTTCTTTAGCATGACTTGTGGCCTGTAACAGATTCTGGCTAACATCCCAGCTTGGTTTTTCCATTAATACACTGGTCCGTGTGTACCCCGGTTATGAGCTGCCAGTCGCTGGAAAGCAGGTCATGGCAGCTCTGCCACAGTGCCATCCTTCTGCTGTTCCCTGCTCTGTCCATCTTGCAGAGCAGGGGTGCTAGCATGCAGCATGCATGCCACAAATGACACGGGCAGCCTCTGTGTACAGCCCACGGCAGATCAGGGAGGGGACAGGCAGCACAGCAGCAAATAGATAGGGCACGGAGCAGAAAGCAGAGCAGCAGAGGAAGGGGATCGGAGTGGTACTTGGGGAGGATG
>NW_017729014.1:24076930-24084843 GCF_001723915.1 Gavialis gangeticus
TTTTCCATTAATACACTGGTCCGTGTGTACCCCGGTTATGAGCTGCCAGTCGCTGGAAAGCAGGTCATGGCAGCTCTGCCACAGTGCCATCCTTCTGCTGTTCCCTGCTCTGTCCATCTTGCAGAGCAGGGGTGCTAGCATGCAGCATGCATGCCACAAATGACACGGGCAGCCTCTGTGTACAGCCCACGGCAGATCAGGGAGGGGACAGGCAGCACAGCAGCAAATAGATAGGGCACGGAGCAGAAAGCAGAGCAGCAGAGGAAGGGGATCGGAGTGGTACTTGGGGAGGATGCAGGGCTTATTTGTAGCATGCCTGCCGAAAAGGCTGGATGTATCTAGAGACTTCAACCCTGCAGTCATCTCACCTTCCTCCAGCGATTTACATTACAGGTATTGTTGTACTGAGTATTTCCAGCTCCTTGTTTACGGCCCTGTTCCGGCATCTGTGTCCAGAATTTCCTCTCTTACTGTCCCTGATACCTTGACTCATAAGCATCCCCTGAACCGTGAGGCTGACTGTACATTTGAGCACTGCCACGTCACATTCTCCACTTCTGTTTCTAAGTCAGTGCCCCTGGCTGGTCTACCAACGCTCTTCCTAGACGCTTGGCTCCCCCGCACTTGACAGAAAGTGTAAGGTACTTGTTGTGAGGGTGCAAGTGTGTTGGACTGGGGCTGGGTTGCGACCTCAAGAAGGTTAGGTACAGCCAAGAATTACTGTGATGGACATGAGTGTGCCAGGACTAGCTAGTGCTTAGATCACTAGCCCATCGCTTGGGTTGTCAGGAGATCTAACTAGCATCCCAGCTGATCCAGGGTTGGTCTGATTTTATACAATGTCTAGTGTTTTCCCTATAACCCCTGTACTTTGGTCTCCACACCATCCCCTGGAGGCTGCCCGCACAGCACAGCATAGCTTGCCGTTGGGGAGCTTTCTCTGCTATTCAGGCCTAAATTTCCCCTTCTAATTTTCCACCCATTATTTCTTTCTGGGTGCTACAGAACATCTCCCTCCTTGGTATTCACACCCTTTGGATACTTCTGGACTGTTATCGCATCTGTCTCATTCATGGCTCCAACCTACAGGACGAGTTTAGCGCTCTTGATCTTTTTCTCCATAAATTATTTCCAGTATCTAGGGAATGATTAGCCGCACCTCAGACTTGCACTGGCAGCTGTGCCGTTGTGTCGGTGCAGGATGTTACTCGCATACTCAGACATGAGGATGCTCATTGATCAGTACTCCTGCAATAAAGATGCGGGGAGACCAGCCCTCCTCCCAGCTGGCCCCAGATCATAGACAGCCAGCGGTTCGCTTGGATCTGAGTGGAAGGAATTGGGGAAACCCAGAAGCAGCTCAGCAGGATGCAGCCTTCAAACGGCCACTACCTTGGCTGATCTGAGCTGAGGGCAGGAAAGATGTTGTGGTTGTGTTAGCTACGTGAATGCTCTTCGTGACTGGAAAGGGTTGCATGCCGTGTCTCCTTAGCTGAAATAAAGGATTGCTTTCTAGCTTTGTTTCTGTTTCCTAGGAAAGCCTTCATCAGACTCCAAAATCCACTGTTTTGCTAGGTTCGTTTTCACTTCAGGATGATCATGGGTGTCGCACAAGTGTGGCAAAAAGTGTGGGGGGAGTAAGCCTTTGGTGAACCCAGCCTTTTGGGGACTCTGGGATCATGCTCAGCCCAGACCCAGGGTGTCTGGAGGACGGTTCCAGCAGAGTCCAGTGCCACCGATCCGTAATACAGCGGCACAAAGCTGGGTGCAGATTTCACTGGGGGGTGGGGGGGGACTTGAGTGGGAGCAGAGTTCAGTAAATGGAAAAATTAGGGGAAACCTCCTTCATCTATTCTTGGTGAAGAAGAGGCGATTGCTGCACACCGAGTCTGCAGGCAGCACTGCATACATGCACATTTGAACAATGCAGTTGCATGATCTTGGACCTGGTGAAGTGCCTCCAGCTAGCAGCTATCACCTGGTGAATAATAGCCTACTGCTATCAGCTGGTAGAATTTCTCCTTTGGCTTATAGTTAAGTCCATAGCTGCGTTCCAGGTGACAACCTATGCCAAAACTGTTACATAAATCAATAGAGAGGAACGTATGCTAGAATGAAGGTGCCCTTCATAAATGAGGTTTTGAAAGTGGAGTTCACCCAGAACTCCCAATGGAGCAGATATTTCCAGCTGGCTGGAAGCATCTCGTGTTTCCAGCTGGCACATGCAACGTACCCTTACCTATAGCACATGCATGTGGCCCATTGGTATGTACAGCTCAAAGCCTACAGAGCCTAGCAGTAAGTGCATAAGAAATGCAAACATTGCCTAGATAGAGTAATGTCTAGTGTAAACTAGATTCTGGCCCCAAATCAACCACGGAGGTGCCTTCCTACCATTTACATCTGGCCCAGGGTGGCCAAGTGCTGTGTGAGCTGTATACTGCAAATTCAGGTATTTATAGCACCTCTGCTGTGCGCAGATCACTTCTGTGGCCCTAAGACATGGTCTGGATCTGCCAGTGGCCTGCCGGGCCAGCCAGAAGCGCACGTACGGGGAACGTTCCCACGGGGTGAAACCCCGCTCTCTGCACTGGAAGCCTACAGCTGGCTTTGCAGTTTCTCGGAGTCGGTCCCAGTTGCGGTGTGCCAACCGGCAAGGAATTTGCAGACTGTCAGTAAAAATACTGAAAAACAGGGATATTTGGCTGTCAGCAAGATGCACAAAGCCAAATGTAAATGTCAGTGAAATAAGGAAAATCTGTCTCTCCTGCAGCCACATGGTCCATACTTCCAGCAGTGGGACTTTTGTAGGGACTGAGAACAGCTGCCTATGCTAGAATATGGGTGCAGTGTGTGAAGGGCCCGGGGTGCTCTAAGTATTGACCTGTCGACATCAAATCTTGTATTGTACCAAACTCTGGTTGCTTAAGGACTTGGTGGTTCTGCTCTGTGCATGCTTGCAGCCCCTGTGTAGACAGGTGTCTTTGCTTTGTGCTGAACTGAACTGAAGACGGGGCTGTCCAGCTCAAGTGGTCACATGCTGCGTGGCCCGCATGCTGTGTGGTGCGGTGGGCACTGGCCTCTGCTGCACCGTGCCCATGCCCCAGTGCTCCCCTGCCCAGCCTCCAAGGGAGGAGACGGGTGCTGGAAGAGAGGAAGTGCAGGAAAGCACCCAGGGGTGGGGGAACAAAAGTAGCCTGTGAACCACCAGTTGTACAGCCCCGAGTTGAGATGTTTTCCCTGAGTTGAACCAGGTGCTGTCTGACGCTGCCTGCCACAGCCCAAGATGCACCCAACTTTTGCTTTGGTTGTCTGACAGCAAGGGCAGAGGTGGGAGCCAGAATACTTAGGTTATAATTCTGGCTCGATCCATGCCTTGCTGTATCAGCCTGCGCATTTCCCTTCCCTGCTCTGCCAGAATAGTGCTCCCATGCACCCGAAGCCCCTGGGCCATGGGAAAGCCTGGTGTTCACGGCCCGTTGGGGCATGGCTGCACAGCACCTTTGCTAGACAGCCATCCTGCTCCCCTGTGACTTGTGCACTCCCTGTGTTCACTGAAAAGCGGAGCCAACGCACTTTGTCCTCCAGACCTGCAAAGCTGTCTGCTCTCCTACTTGTCTTCCAGTGCAACCACATCTATCCTAGCTTGTCCTGGTGGAGCACAGCCTGTCCTGATCTGTTCCCTTCTCCAACTCCCCAGAGCTGCTCCAGACTTACTGGGACTTGTGGGAACGAACCCTGGGTCCTGTCCACCGGTAACTCCTGGTGCGAGGCATCCATGTCCCGTGCAGCTGCCTGGGATCCATTGATCTCAGTACAGGGGATTGCTATGGGGGGCGGGGGGTAGAGATCCAGCCTGGCTCATCTTTTGTGGCCACCTTCCCTCCCCAGCCAACGCAGTCAGTAGCTGTGCTGATAAGATGCATTTTTAGGAGCAAGCCATGAAGACTTGCTAGGCAATCAGTCCTGCAGGCCTGGTCCCTGCTTTGTGAAGAGCAAAGAACAAATGAAGTGCCCACCTGTGAAATGAGAGCAGTGAGAGGGAAGATGGATCTGACCCGGCCGGGAGCAGGGAAGGAGTTGGCGTTGCTGCCCCTGCATATCTGTCCTGGGCAAGGGATGGGGTAGGATTGGAAAGGCCTCTTGCAGCTGCCATGCAGGAGACCACCAGGCTCAGCTGGTGCAGCAGCTGCCCATAGGAGCCCAGCAACCTGTACCCACCTTGGTTACAGGACCGCAGGGTATCCAGGGCCACAATGTCCTCCTGCTATTGCAGAAACCGTGTCAGGATCCTTTCTGTGAGCTCATGGACTTACTCCTGACTGCAGTGCCATCCAGCCTTGCACCAGCGTAGGACTGCCTGAGAGAAGGAGGGAAGCCAAGCAGTTGACTCTGCCCCTGGGCTTGGCCCTTCGCTTGTCTCCTGCTGCTAGCACCTGCAGCTGCCTGTGCCCCCCCACCCTGAGGTGCAAGAGCTCTGTGTGGCCTTGCCTTTACAAGCTGCGTCGTCTGCTGCAGCTGCGTGGGGCTGTGAATTTCCATCAGGGCCTTGGCTGCATTTGCAAATAATATCTGTTCCCTATAAACGTTATTGCTCCATGTGCATGCGGGAGGCGTGGAGGCTGGAGGGGGGGGTTTGCCATCTGTGTTTTCCAATAAAAAGAAAATGGCAATAAAAGCCCATTTAGGATCTCTCCATTGGGAGTCGGAGCCGCCGAGGAGTGAGGGGTTGCTTCCAACCAGCCCCATCAGGCGGGAGGAAGGAAATACATGTGCCCTGGCATGGGTGGAGAGCAGCCATGTGCACCTGGACTCCCCTGCATGAGGCTAGCCAGACATGTGGGTGCCTGGCTTTGTTGGGAGGTGCCTGTCTTGGGGAACAACCCTGCGACAGAGAGGCTGAGGACAGGTTACTGTGTTCTTAGTCCAAATGCAGCATCACAAGGCCTTCCCATATGGTGAATGAACAGTGGGGAAGATACTTGGGGCAAGAACAGCCAGCCAGGGAGGGAGGAGGGATGTGCTAGGACAGAGGACCTTGGTTCATCTTCCAGCTCTGCCGTAGATGCCCTGGATGGCTGCGGATATGTCGCTGGATCGTGGTGGGCAAAGTGCCCATCTCTTACGGCAGGGTGATGAGACTCTTCTCCTGCCACATGCCTATCGGGTCTGATTTGGGCAAGGGCTCTCTGTCTCTAGGCATTTCCTGGCACAGAGGGTACTGTTTGCAGTGGAGATTTCCAGGCATTGCTGGGGCTTGCTCAAGTCATGGTAGCCCATGAGAACTAGACAGCGTGATGACCATACTGGATTGAAACCCCCTGTCTTCAGAGCCAGGGCTTAACTTGTGAGCCCCAGTTTGGAACAGGCAGTGCCCACTTCAGGCCTGGCACTGCAATCCCGGTGCTGTCGCGTGGAGCTGTGAGTGCTGTACCAACGTGCCCTCGTCCCTGCTGACGGTGTTGCAGAGCAGGGCCCAGGGCTCGTTCTGGCTGGGTCTCTGCGCGTCCTGGTGGGCTAGGGGCTGCAGGCAGAGGCAGCCATCTTGAAAGGATCCAAGATCAACCTCAATCGCTTTCTTTTCCGGTTAGTCCAAAGAAAGCAGAGCAAGAGAGAGGAAGGTGGGTTGGAGAGCTCTGGGTGGGGCTTCCAGGGCTGTGTAATTGCTTACCCCCAGAAGCTTGCTCAGATGACAAAAGGAGGGGCTGCAATGGAGAAGAAACAGAGCTGGAGCTCAAACCCCAACCCTCTCCTCCTCGGCTGCCGTAGCCTTTGGCGAATGGCCGGTCAGAGCCTTTGTTGGCTCTAGAGCTGCCGTGAGAAGGGAGCTGGTCTGATGAGCCCTGGGCGGCGACAGGGAAATCCACGCTGTCCGTTTGCTCTCAAGCAAGAACATTTGTGCTAAGAGAAACGAGGTGTGTATGTCTGTGCATATGCCTGTGTTGGGGGATTATGCCATAAGCAATTGACTTAGCCATTCATTTTCCTCCTCTCCCCTAAGGCTGTTGCAGTCCTTCCAGTGTTTGTGTTGAAATCAATGCTCCCAGCATCCCACTCAGCTGGAGGCTCCACCTTTCCCTTTGGCTGGATCCTGCTGTGCTGCTATAATCCAGCGTCTAGAGCAGCCACGTTTGTTGGCACAGAAACGAGGGCTGCTGCGTGCACGGTTTATGGCTGAGCTGCAGGATCAGGCACGGGGGAGCTGTTGGGCGTGCAAAGAAAGACCGGCCCTTTCCGGCCTCTGAAGCGTCTCTTTTGCAGCCTCTCTGCAGCGTACGTGCACAGCAGAAACCTGGAGTCCTTCGGAAGATGCAGCCGAGGCCACGGAAGTGCCGGCGTCCCGGCCCGGCCCACAGAGGCTGCAATCCAGGGCTGAGCGGAGAGTGACTTTCTCTGTCCGGGGGGCTGGTTAGTCCGGGTCAGTTGGGTTGCCAAGCCAGATGGGCGCTAACTTAGCTGCGAAATTCCTGGCAGGCAAGGTGATAGCAGTGTGAGCACAGAGGCAGGGTGGGCTGCTCACACCCAGGGGGGTGCATTGAGAGCTTGATGGTGGTTGGTAACTTCAGTGGCAGCAGCCATAAAAAGATGGAGTTCCAGGTCCTCCGGGGAGGAAAGAATAAAGACCTTGGACTTCAGAAAAGCAGACTGCAGCCAGCTCAGGGGATGGGTGGGAGGCAGGCTGGTGGGGAAAGGGAGTCCAGGAGAGCTGGCTCTAGTTTGAGTGCCTTTTAAGGGCACAGGAGCAAGCCATCCCGATGCAGTGGAAGAAGAGGAGGGGCAACAGCCTGGCTAGACAGCCATCTCTTCTGAGAGTCGAAATTCAAAAAAGGACCCCTACAAAAGGCGGAAACGTGGTCATAGCACTAGGGAAGAATATAAGATCATTGCACAAGGGAGAAAAGTAGGAAGGCCAAGGCTTAATTTGAAAGGCAGCTGGCAAGGGACATAAAAGGCAATAAAAGAGGGATTCTACAAGTATATCAAGCATAAGAGGATGAGCTGAGCAGCCAGAGGTCCCTTACAAAATGCAGAAGGCAAGCTGGTTACAGATGTTGCAGAGAAGGCTGAAGTATTTAATGCCTCTTTTTTTTAATATTTCACTTCACAAATAAGGTCAGTTAAGGGGTGCAGTTGGCAGTAAATATAGGGGAAGAGACAAACGGTTACAGCAGACTGAGAGCCAGCAGCATGCTCTTGTTGCAAAAAAGCCAAGAGCATCCTGGGTTGTATCAACAGGTGTCACCTGCAAGTCAAGGGAAGTGACTTTCCCACTCAGTCCAGCACAGGAGAGGCCTCCCCTGGAGTCCTGGGTCCAGTTTGGGGCCCTGCACTTTAAGACAGATGTGAACAGATCGGAAAGAGTCCATTGGAGAGCAATCAAAATGATTCGGGGACTTACTGGGGAAGCAGGACTTATGAGGAAAACCTAAAAGAGCTAGAGTTATTGAGTCTGGAGAGGAGAAGACCGTGGGGCAGTTGGTAACAGTCTTCAAATACCTGAAAGGTGATTATAGAGGGGATGGATTTGGGCTTTTCTCTGTGGCCACAGGAGCCAGGAATAGGAGAAGTGGTCTTCTGTCATTCCCTACATAAGCCAGGCCATGGGATCTCCGTGAATGAATTCCTGTTTGAAGCAGAACAGACCTTCTAGAAAAGTGTTCATTCTCTGGCCAAAGATTTCCAGCAAGGTCATCCAGCACAGCCTATAATGAGTTGCGTGTGTATAACTATACATGGTGCAAACCTATATAAATAATTTGCACCTTTATGAACTAACCAAAGCACATGTGTGGGGTCCTTTTATAGCATCTGATGAAGTGAGCTTCAGCTCATGAAAGCTTGTGCTATACATTACATTATATTGAGCACAAGCTTTCACAAGCTGAAGCTCACTTCATCAGATGCTATAAAAG
>NW_017729014.1:24085171-24086170 GCF_001723915.1 Gavialis gangeticus
CCCACCTCTGTAACCTGTCTAGATATAGCTGGATTCTGTCCCACCCCTCCAGCATGCCTGCCTCGCCCCACAACTTGGTGTCATCAGTGAATTTGGACAGCCTGCTTTCTACTTGGCTTTGGACTAATACTATGTGTATCTGCTCTTGCATAGCATTGGATTTACCCAGTACTGGCCTTGACTTCAGCAAGATCAGCAGGGCAGAAGATGGGCCCCTCTGGGCATCATGGCTGCTTTCTGTACCCCTTTCCCTGAACTCATTCCTGGGGGTGGCCCTTACATGCATCTCCCTGGCAAGGCTGGGTCCCGAATGCACCTGTTTCCACGGGTACAGCGGCATGGCATGACATGAGGGCAGCGCAGACATCCCCTTCATTGGTTTCCAGGGGACAGGGCAGAGAGACCTGCACTCGCGTGGGACGTGCTTTGCTCATGCAGTGACACTAGTGGCCAGAGCAAGCCCCGATTTGTTGCCAGGGCTCTCGGCCGCTGCAGTGTGGCACTGGCACCCCGTGGCTGTGGCTTTCCTCGTTTTGAGTAGGCCCTTTGTGGGAGGGTGGAGAATGAGGTGAGTGGTTCCCATCCCTGACCAGTCATTGCTCATTCTCTGCCCTGCTCCATCAAGCTCCCTCTTGGAGGTTAAGTGGATCCCTGAGTGGTATATCTTAAGAGATCCTGTAACTGCCGGTTCACAATGCTGCGTGCTGTTACCGGGCTGACGAGGTGGCCAGGAGGGGATTGCATTTCAGTTTGGTCTGCTGGCCCCGGGCCAGGCAAAGCAAAGCTCAGCATCCCAGTGAAAGGACAAGAGGCTGTGGTTGGTTTTACCCAGACCCTCTTAGCTCTCACTGGTGAAAATATTATAATGAGGCTCCAGGAAAGTGCAGAAGGCGGGCGGGGGTCCTTTCAACTGCAAGGCGAATAAATAGATCTGCAGCGAAGGCTGCCCTGGCTGTGCGACAGATGGATTTCTCATTAGCTTGCCCCCCCCCCCCCCAG
>NW_017729014.1:24091170-24095298 GCF_001723915.1 Gavialis gangeticus
GCAGGGAGATGTGGCCAGACTGGAGAGTGCCATTTCTGCCGCATGTTTCCCATGAAGAACTCGTCTGTTCGGACGGAGGGCTGTGTCACGCTGCCTGTGCCACGCATGTGCATGGGGCAGAGCCACAGGCTCCCTGTGATTGCTTTGCTGTTCCCTGCCACTCATCGCAAGGGAAAGATGGGGGGGTGGGGTCTGCATGCTCTGGGAGAGCCCCATAAGAGCTGTGTGGGTGGATTTGGGCTGATTGCATTATCCGGGTTGCGGGCACTGACTCCTGTGGACTCTTCCTCCCTGGTTGCTGCAGCTTCCAAGGACACTTCTCCGAGAGAACCAGATTGCCCCATTCACCGTCAGCTGGGCGAGCGTGCCCACTGATGGAGGGTAGGGTACACATACCTAATGGTAACGAGGGGTGGGTGAGCTAGATGCCAATTTAGAAGGGGTGGTGACAGTTGCCTGGGTGGGGAGATGCTGCACTGTGCTGAAGACCAGGGCTGACACCCCTCTCCCTCTCTGCCTGGGGCACAAAACCTATTTGTTTCACCTCTGGATCCCAAGTTCCCCATTAAAACATTCATCCCAACATTTGCTATTCCTTGAATATACCAGTTGCTGGCTAATTCAATGGTGCCCAACATTTTACTCCCTGTGAACTGGTGAGTGGTGCACAGTGGATCCACAGGCCAGATCCTGTGTGCTGGCCCAAGCTCTGTGCACTTGTATTGGGCCCCTTGCTTGCATCAGGTCCCACGTGCCCCACGCATCCAGACTTTCGGCAGTAGGGGAGTGTTAACTAACGCAGCGACTGCTCCCCCATTGCAAAATTTTCAGATCCCTGAAGAGCCCTGTGGGCCAGGTGACATGGCTCTGGTCTGCGGGCCTAGGGTTGAGCACCCCCGGGGTAATGGATGGGCAATACCTGACTACTTCCTCTGGCATTTTAGTACATTACTGATTTAAACTTATATTCCGCATTCCTTGACTCTCCTGTCTCACACCATGCCAACCAAATGGGCACAACCTGATTCTGTGAATTTTGATGAGATGCACAAAGAAAGAACATACCGGGAGCGTACATTAATCGGTCCTCAACCTCTCCATCCCTTTCGGCAACCCCTGGTCCTACTAGATTGTTTGCTGCTTAGTTCATTATGTTCCAAGTTTGCACTTTTCTGCATTTAGCACTTTGATGCATTGAGCTGCTGAAGGTCCAGTCGAGAGTCTGTTTTGCTGCCTTGGGCAGGGCACCTAATGAGCCTTGCGTTCCAAAGGCTGAATTGCCATTGATTGCAATGGAAAGCTTTGATATCTTAAAAAGTGCATTTAATTAGAGAGACAATTAATTAGCATCCATCGCTAACCCAGGATGGAGGCTCTTCCTGTGTCAACAGGGAGGTTTATTAAGTGAGTCAATAATACTGAAGTGGGATAAAACTCTAGTGAGTTCTGTAACCTGGGAAATAGCTGGAGAAAAGGAGAGGATGGGGTTGAAGTGAGGAGGGATGAAGAGGAGAAAGGGAGCAGAGCTGTGGCGGGAGAGCGAGCAGTACAAATACCAGCTTTGTGTTTCAAGCTGAGTGGATGGGCAGGATTTGCTCTGATTTGTGAGGTCTGCAGTATCTGCTCTTTAGTTGGTATAAACTGCCAGAGCTCCTTAGAGCTGAGGACCTGACTGGCAATACCATCTGGTAATTCCCTTCCCCTCCAGCCCCTTTGCCAGTGCTACTTAGTCCTGCCATTTTGCATCCCCTGCTTGTCTAGTCCCAACACGCTGCACCGACCTGCTCAATTCTGACAAGTCCCCAGCGACTGTTTTAGTCTGGCTCTCCCCGCCCAGCTCCCCCAGTGGACCTTTGGTTCTCAATCTGCCAGCTACGAGCGAGTCCTAGAAATCCTGGAGCGCTGCGCCTGGGAGGGAGCTCCAGAGGTCGCATCTAGTCCAACTCGCTGCCTGAGGCAGGATCAGCCCTGTCCAAACCCGCCCAGACAATGCAGCATCTGAACTCGTTGCAAGACTGCAGCTGAGACCCCTAGACACATTTCACTTGGGGCTGAGTACCAAGGGGCTGGTGCCCAGGGGTGTAGCAGGACCACTGCTGCCCTGGGCAGTCTCAGTGCATGGGGCAGCACAGGGATGCTCTAGTGCCAGTGGCTGCAGCATTGCCAACTATTGTCGCACCACCCACAAAGGCAGTGCCCAGCAGGGTTGCCAACTTAAAGCAGTTTCTTTTTAACTGAGAGTCTCCAGCCTTTTTATTCTGTTTATGGTTGTACCCTGTGCTTTTCCCCTACCCCAGGGACCTCTACCCATCCCCAGAGGCCCTGACTGCACCCTGTATTGCGCTGCCCTTGCCAGGCCTGCACCCCCTTTCTAAGCACAAGCCCCCAGGAGGACTTCCATCTGCTGAACTGCAACCCAGCAGCACTGCAGGCAGTCACCAGACACTGCAGTAGCAGCATGTGGCTGGGGGCTGCGGAGGCTCCCATGGGCTATAAAGCCCTGAGCTACTGCCAGACACTGGGTAGTGCTGCCCTGATTGCCCCCCTCCCTCCATTACACTACTACTTGTGCACAAATGACAAGCACCCATTCTGGTTTCTTGGCACCAGGACTCTTGCAGTTAGTTGATCAGCCTGGTGATGTATTAACCTGGCCGAGGGCAGTGTCTGACCCAGCTGGTGCCAGTATCCCGGTGGTGCTGATCTGCCTTTGGATGGCCACATGGTCTGAGAGGGAATAGCCTGAGCACAGACCTGGATGGCAGCATCGCAGCAAACCCGTGCATTTCTCTCGCAGTGACCAGCAGTGCTGCCCTTCTCTGCGCTGCCAGAAAATGGCTTACAGAAAGCATCTTCAAAGTGAAAAGGACAGGCACTTAGCTCCTAACCGTACCGTGGGGAGCAGTGCTGTTGTTGGTGGGAAGACGTCCAGAGCTGCGCCGGCTGTTTTCCAGCAGCTGCAGATTTATTTATCATGCCGCTCATAGCATGTGAATCTGTAGATAAACACACGGGAGGGACTAACGTGAACAACAGTATTGATTAAATGCTGTTTCTGCAAGAAGATCCCAAGCACTTGCAGCTATCGCCAGCCACCAGCGATGGGCCGGGAGCCAGACACCCACTCCCCATGCACCCTCTTGGCACCCTTCATGGCCACTGTCAGAGTGTTGCTCCAGCCAGGATGCAGGTGTGGGCCCTGTGTGGGCCAGGTGTTGCTGAGCTTGCCAAGGCATGTTGCTGCGTCTAGCACTCGTCGCACAGTTGGGTGGCCTTAGATCTCGTGGCAGAGAAGTGAGGGCACAAGAGAAGAAGCAGGTGGCTGAGGACATGCAGCCTGGCAGTGCAAAGGTGACTCCTGTCGTGGCTGCATTGGCCCCTGGACCACCTTGCCTCCCTTGGCTCGTGTGGACTTGTGCAGTCCCTTCTTTCTGCTCTGGGAGGCTCGCAGAACTGCTGTGCGTTAACTGATCCTCTGTGGACCCGTGACGGCACAGGGCTTGGCTTGACTGCCGAGTCGGTCTGAGGCTGGCATGGGGTCCATGTGGGAGTCCTGCTGGGGTAGGTATATTTATGGAAATGCACTCAGGGGTGCAATGGGTTGCTATCAATGCATATAGGGGAGTTGCAGCAAAGTTGCTATGTCCACAGGAACCCATTCTGCATTGCTGTGGGTATGGGAGATGTGCCGCCGGTGTCTGTGGCACGTTCAGTGCTGTCAGCTCTGGTGAGTTTATCATTTCCAGTGCAGTTTTGGCTCTTGTTTCAGGTTGTTGAGTGATGATGACACAACCCTGCTGCCTACATGCAGATTTGATGAAGAAAAATCAGATGGTTAGGATGAATGCACTCCTTAGCTGAGTCCTTATCCCAGCTCTGCTACCCATTCATGTTCACGTTTCTGTGCCTTTGCAGAATATGTTACAGGACGAGGTCTTGCATTGCATTCTTGGGGAGTAACAGTTATTTACCCATTTCATGGCCAAGGTATTTGTTAACCTGCCTAAAGATCCCACGTGCTCACCCATATAACTCACAGCATGGTCCTTAGTTCCCTCCTGGCAGCCAGCACACCTTTTAATGACTCCTACTGTTTCTTTGGCTCTTTAACTCGGGGGGGGGGGGGGG
>NW_017729014.1:24095656-24123806 GCF_001723915.1 Gavialis gangeticus
GGGGGGGGGGGGGGGGGGTACAGTCAGGCTACTGGATGCGGTACTCCCAAGTCCAGGCCCTGGAGGTGACTTGGGTAGGAGTGCATTATATTGGTCTATCTTGTCAGGAGCTACTAAGCTAAATGCACTGACAAAACGAGGAACAGAGACCAGGAATCTTCTGTGTCTGGGACAGCAGAAACCCTTCAGGCCTTTAGTTAGTCCTGCAGTGGAAGAGGTCAGCAGTCTGGGTTTCAGGGTGATGGCATCAAACTCTGCCAGTGGCCCCCAGGCACACTGAGAAACTCTGTATCACACATTCAGTTGTTCTTATGGGATTGTGGACCCTTTTGTCATAGGGGTGTATGCAAGCCTGTGGCTGTTGCTGCACTGTCTTATGTCAAGCATTCTGCGCCCATTGCAAACAGATAGGAAGGATAAGGTCAGGAATGTGGATTTAAGGAGAGGAGACCCTTGGAGATGATTCTTTCTGGGGCTTCCAGCAAAAGCCAGGCATCCCTTGTGCTCCTGACTGGATTAATGTTGGTGTTTTCACATGCTTGGGGCTCAGCCCAGCAAGCCATGGCAGGCCGTCGCTCGGAGCAGGGCGTATACTTTGATGCTAGCAGCAGCAGTCCTCTGGAGACGGACTCAGCATCGTGTTCATAGATTCACGTGCATCACGACCAGAAAGGGCCAGTCTAACCGTCCGGCGTGACCTGCCTAGCACAGATCAGAAAAGCTTCCCCAGCAGTTCCTAAATCTGGCCTGGGCTAGAGAGACAGCTAGTCTTGACTGGTTTTTTTCAAGACTCCCAGGGACAGAGGAACCTGCCTGTCCCCAGGTATCCTCTCTGAGTGGTTAAATATACAAGATAAAATTCAGAATTTTCCACAGCAAAAGTTACACAAACCAAGCATTTTGAGATGAGTACAGTTTCCTGGTGATTTTTCTTTTTCAGTTGAAACCATTTTTCCAGTGACAAACTTTTTTGGATGGAGTTTTTCTAGGCAGTGTTGCTCTTGGCTTGTAACGTTCACTTCCAGCCCGGCATTCGCACATCACAAAATAAGTTGAAAAATAATCAAATGGCAGATGTGAAAAATGGAACAGAATTCCAGGATTCCGAAATGAAGCATTTTTCAGAAGAGCAATTTTCAAGACGTTTTATTTTGTAAATCATTTCTTGTTCTCTTTGAAATCAGATTTTGCGATGCTAGAATTTCCTGTAAACTGGACTTTCCAAGTTGCTGCCCACTCTAACCAGAAGTAATGGATAGTGAATAATGAACAACTTAGACTATGAAAATGATTCAACCAAAACATTAAACTTAAATGACAAATGCATTCAGAGGGAAGAGGGATTACTAACTGAAGAGTAGTCTTCATGCAGTGCATACATTATTCAGGAGTTCGAGCAATGAACGGTTTCTCCATTTCTGCTTTCAAGCTTTTCCAAAGCCCTAGGAGTGATGTTCCTACTGTAGCTAGATTATTTTACCCTGCCACCTTTCATTTAAGATTATATATGGGAGAAACATGCATGTATGAGACTTGGGAAACCTGGGGGCTATTCCCAGCTCTGCTACTGAGCTACAGCACTACCTTGAGAGAGTTTTCTTCTTTCAGTGCCTCAGTCTCCTCCTCTCTAAAATGGGAGGAATGATGGCCATGCTTTGGGCAGTAGGAGGGCTCATTAAAGAGAGATTGCAGAGTGTTCGGAGCAACTCAGCAGATGGGCAGTGGAAAGGTCAAGGGGGCTCCTTGTTACTTCATTGACAAAGGGAGCCCTTCTGGGTGGCTTGGTGGAAAGGTTCCCATCTCCCATCCGGGTACGCACGCTAAGGGCAAGATCCGACATCACTTTATGTGCCCAGACGACGGTCATCCAGCTGGGCGCAGTTTGCAGTGCTACGCAATGGACGCATGAGCGGACTGCATGCAATAGGCTGCGCTCCAGCTGGGCGGGGAGGTGACTCTGCACGCGTGGGTCTGAGCTGAAGGCCTGGGATCCGCACCTGACCAAACCAGGAGGAAGGGCCTCCCATGTTTCAGCCTAGTGGTTAGAGCACTCAGCCAAAAAACAGGAGGCCAAGGTACTGGGCACCCCAGAGGAGACTTGAACCTGACTTCCCAGCACGGCTCTCCAACAGCCAGACCACGCTGCAGTGTGGGAGTGAGACTCTTGTGGGAGCTGCAGTCAGCCTCCCTCTGGATGATGAGCAGGGCTCCTTCTTTTCTCTGATTTAAAAAAAAATCCCCAATTTTCAGTTAAAAAAAGAAATAAATAATAACCCCAAATCCACATTTTTCCATAATTAAAATGAAACACCACTATATACATATCTATATATTTGTGCTGTTTCATTTAAATCATGGACAAACGTGGATTTGGGGTTAGTTTTTCTTAACTGAAAATTGGGGATTTTTTTTAAATCCGAGAAAACCAGGACCCCTGATGCTGAGGGCATAGAACTTCTAGGGCAGCTCCCCAAATTGCTATCTATTGAGTTAAAATATGAGATGCTCTTCCTCCTCCTCCTCCTCCTCCTCCTCAGCTTCTAGCCCCTGCTAGTCCTTGTGTTCACCTAGCTGCAGTTTTGTGACGTGTACTGCCCCAGCGACATGGATACAGAGTTGCTCGGCCAGTGCACGCACAATTACACACCCTCAGCTGCTGTTTAGATGCTTCTGTGTCCACCCTGCCCACGGAGTAAGATCGCAGCCCCCGTGGAAGTGCCAAAAAGGGCAGTGGCGCAGCTGGGGACGCGAGATCCAGGTACAGCCGGTGAAACTGGATTCTGCTGTAAAACTTCTCATTGGGTTAGCCCGGCTCCCAGTGCTGCATGCAAAAGCCATGCACTTTCCAGTTTCTGCCCTGGGGTGCTTCAGTCCTTTGCTTGTGGGGATCCAGGAATGAACAGTACCATCTGCTGCTCGTGGTAGCGCAGGAATTGGGATCTAGGCGATAGACAAGCATCCATCAGGGAACACAGAGCAGGTGAAATGATGATTTATTCATATCTCCTACACAACTCCTCTGTGTTTTCTCGTGCACAGACACCCAGGGGGTCTGATTAACGTCTTGATATCGCTGCTAGCTCTGGACAGAGACGGCTGCGTGGCTACTGTAAGCGTGATCTTCACCTGCATGTAGAGGCCCAACATTGATTCAGAAGGCAGAATTGCTTTATTTAGCTGCACATTTTTCATTTCACATGCTCCCCTTCCCTCTTGTTCTCTCTCCGTCCTGTTTGTCAACTTCCATGTGCTAGCAAAGGGACTGGTGCTGCTGTAAAGTCTGCTGTGGACGGAGGACTGCCTGAAATGTTCTGCAAACATGGGAGTTTTAACCAGCGTAACTAGAGATGAACGAGATGTGGATCTAAAGGCCAGTGTATGAATTGGGAGTGTGGCCAGTTGCCCTCCCTTTTCCCTCTGTTTAACTTGTGCAACAGGTAGAGCCAACACAATGGTTTCCAAGCAGAACAAAGTTCCCTTTCTAGGCAGAAAAAGCAATACATCCTCACACTGCGGTGGTTGCCATGAAAAAGTGGCTGTCCCCCCCGAAAGCACGACGTAGATGCAGAACGGGAAATGAAAGTGATAGCTCAGACCCAACAGCAGGCAAATGCTGTTTCTTTACCAGCAATCTCCCTATCTCCGTGCTGAGCACAGGGCTGTTTCACCTCTGGGCCACTTAACATGGTTGGTGTCTGGCAACTCGTATCTAGTAAAAACTCTCTCTCGGTGACTCTCAGTAAGCTTTTATGGAAGCAGAGCTGTCTGCTTGCTGCTGGGAACTTTGTTCTCCCCAGCAAGAGGCAAAGTCCCTGTCTCAGGAGTGGAAGTGGATGCAGCTCCCTGAATCAGGGCCTCGGGGAACTAGGGATGGGAGAGCCTGAAAGGCCAGGGGCACAGAGAAGAGCGGAGTAAGGGACGCCTTGCTCTGGAAGCCATGCTTCAGAGACCAGGCAAGGTCCAAAGCAAGCTGTGCTTCATCGGGGGCTTGGGCTGACGTTTCGTTGCTGTGATTAGATGGTTTTGGGTCCAGGCTAGAGCCAGCAGCACAGTGACTCTCAGTGGGATTTCCCGCAAGGATCCATGCGAGTTGCTTGCAGTATGCTCACGCTTCAGGCATTTAAAATGCAGCTGATGTCCCCAGCTCAGGATACGTGCCTTGGTATGGCTCCGCTGTCAGTCCTGGTCGTGGTTGTGGTCAGCCCTCTCATCCATGGCTTGATTCAGCTGGCTCTTCCTGAAGGATTGTCAAGTGCTTTCCTTGCCGAGACGGAGACAAGGTCCCCGTGGGCCCTGCTCACCTCCAGCTGGCGGAGTGCTTTGCACATGTTTTCTGGGTTCAGGCGGTGTGATGTGGTAGGTGAGTGGGTGCTGGGGAGAGTGGCGCACTTGAAGCCAAGTTCCCAAGGTGGTGGTCCAGAAAACTGCCGCTGTGCTGTGTCTTCAGGACTGCCTTTATGTGGGGCAAGGCCTGGGACCCCTGAGCAGTGGAGCTGGGAGTGAGCCACAGACTCCTCCGGGAGGCTGGGAGCTATGGGGAGCAGAGCACTGCTGGCTGGTGCTGGAGGATACAGATGTGCTGGTTGATGCTGGAGGATACAGATGTGCCAGGAAGAGCTTCACCGCAAATTGCGTCCAGGTGGGTCCTGGTTCACGCCCGGGGTGGGGTGCTCGAGCTCCTCACCTCGCTGGTTGTCAGAATTGTTGTCAGAGGGACCAAACAAGGCATTTTCTCCTGTCCTCCTCTGAGAAACAGCAGAAGTATTTTGGCTAAAACCCACAAACATACCAACCAGCCCGAGGCAGAGACCCAGCACAGAAAAACAGTGGCTGGAACGGTTCAGGTTTGGCAGCGTTATAAACACCCGCAAACAGGATCTAACCGTGCAAATATAAACATCGCCACCTGCATGGGCTGTGAAATCCTCGCCTGTTTTTTCTGTTCTCTTTCATTAGTAGCTAAAAACTCATCTGACCTAAAGTATTTAAGCCCAAACTGCCTGGAAAATCTTCTCAAATGTGTTATGATTCTCCTGGCTTTAGAGGGGAACCACCCGCTGAGCTGGCACCTGTGCCTGGTGTGAGGCGGCAATTGGTGGTCCCCATCCCAGGCACAGAGCCGGTGCTAGGGCCTTCCACGGCAGAGCTGGAGCACCAAGGCCTCTCTGACTGCCGTGCCAGAGAAAACTCCTGCCACTTTGGAGTTGGAGCCGTGCCTGTAGCAGGCTGGCGGAGGCCCCTACATGAGGACGCGGGGACACGGCACAGTCCTGGTGCAAAATGCTGTATATTCAGGATTTCTTGTATACCTACTCTTAGCTATCACTTGTTTGTGGGGATGGGCCTGTCACAGAGAAGGCTGCAGTGTCCCCAAACCCTGTGGGGTATGCCATGGTCTGCAAAGGTAGATACAGCAGAGAGAGCAGTGTGGCAATGGCAAGTAGCCTGGTGGTGCCGTGGGTTTGGGGTGGGGGTGACGAGAGAAGAAGGGATTAGCTGTGGGTTGTGCTGGCTGCGCCCTGCGTTCCCCTTTTCCTAGCTCAGCACTGCATATCTGGATCCACTCTTGCTCTTCTGGTTGCAGGGGGGCTGTGTCGGAGTTTGGGGGCTGCCACTGCAGAGGCATTTCTCCTGGGTGCTTGAAGAATTGAGGTGCTAAGCTGTGCACCCTTGCAGTGCCCAGGATCAGTGCTGGGCTCTGCACCAGGTCTGTTTTTCAAGGCCCTTGCTCCGAGCTGTGATTGCCTGGGGGGTATGCGAGTGGCCTGGCTCTGTCATGCTGCTTGCTTAGTTCTGTGCCCTGAGGCTGCCTCCTCATTTCCACCTCTTTGACTCCTGATTTTTGTCATCTTTCTGCAGAAACACTGATGGATTCCACCACTGCAACAGCAGAACTGGGCTGGATGGTGCATCCTCCTTCAGGGGTGAGTCCTCACTTCTTCTCACCACCCGCCCCGCTTCTTCCTTAGGCTGTGTGAGACCAGGGGTGTAGGATTCGCATGTCTCTGTGCAAGGGGGGGTCCGACCAGCAAGCCTGGTATGAACTGAGATCCCGTTATTTAACAAGACACCTCCACTGCAGCGGAGCGCGCTGCTCAGAGCAACAAGGGGAAGCTTCACAGAACAACCCTGAAATGTGAGATGTCCCAAAATTTCAGGGTAAAACTTACAAAAGCAGCTACGTGATAAAAGAGCAGCAGCATCTTTTGATAATCAGTGGGACCCAAGCTCTGAAGTGCCAGGATTGCTTTTGAAAATGGGATTTTGCTGCTTCAAGCAAGGAGGAAACTTAAAGAAAATCATTGAAAATTATGTTGATTTTTTTAATTTTACCATGTTACACGACAACCGTTGAAGCTGCTGGAAAAGGATGTGAATGTGACCCTAGACCTCTAGGCTTGGGATCCCAAAGAGTAGCTTTCCATAAAGGATTGTGCATGCAGGGACTGACGCCTGAAGCCAGGTAGTACAGTGGCTGCAGCGGAGACATGCCCTGGGAAAGGGAAGGGATGCAGGCTGCCCCAGTGAAATGCAGAAGAGAGGTGCAGCAGGTGTCTGCAAGTCCTGACCATGCGCTTGGATGAGTTTTGCTGCTCTCTCTCTGTCTTGCTTGGATGCAGTTAGACCAGGCCAGAATCTGGGGCCTTCCTGGAGTTTTTTCAGAAAGAAATAACCTGCCCTCTGGGATCTCCAGCAGTGCTGGACCCCGGTGCCCCTACTCTTAGCTGGCTCCGGGGCCATGACAGACTAAAGATTGTCTCTGAACGATGAGCGGCACAGCGAGATTAGCAAAACCCTGTTGAAGCAGGTGGCTGGGCTTCCTCTTGCTTCTTGGTCTGGGTAACTCACTTTGCCCTAGCATGGATTGTCCTATCCGAGGCACGGGGGCCTCTCAGCATCCAGCCAGATGCTAGGGGCTTGGGACCAGGTTCCTCAAGGAGCTCAGCTCCCACTCGGCCAACCTCGCATGGTTCCCAGTGGGAGTTTTGGGGCGTGCAGTGGGTTCAAAGGTGGTGGTGTGCTGCCTGTAGGGTCAAGAGAGGGGGATAGTTAGGGAAAGATGGAGAGACAGGTCAAAGGAGTGGGGTTGGCAAAAGAGCCAGAGCACACAGCAGCTGCAGGCGCCTGCTGGCCCAGCAGCCTCGAGCTGGGTTCACCACGCAGCCCTGACCTCCTGGTTTTCATTGAGCTAGTTTTGTTTTGCAGGGAAACGAATAATGGGCACATGCACTCCCCCCGCGCCCCCCTTCCACCCACTCCCGACCCTGAATGGAGTCTGGAAAGAGCAAAATGAAGACGTTTCTTTGGATTTCACACTCCCTGGCTGACAGGCACAGGCCCTTCCCTGCTACCCCGCTCTGGGCGTGCCTGGCCCTTTGCCAGGGAGCCCTGGACGGGAAGCCTGAGACCGAGCCTCAAAGAATAGACTGCATCAAGAAAAGCTTCCCGCCACGACGAAGATTAAACTGTGTTAGACCAGCTCCCCCGGGCCTTCCCTGCGGACCCCCTCCCCTGGTGAGCCCAGAGCTGGGCCAGGTTGTGCCAAGGCCCGCTGCGGCACGCAGCGCTGTCGAAATCATCATAATAATGGCTATTAGCCGGGGAGGCTTGCAAAGGCTTCACCCACTCCACTAGGCCTCAGCCCAGCCTGCCCCATTGCCTGCCAAAGGGAAATGATGGGCTCTCAATAGGCGGGGGGCAGAGGTCAAGTCTTTTTCTCTCCTCGCCCAGCCTTTCTTGTTTGCAGTTTTCCATATCTAAAGCGAACCCTGCTCCCTGCTCTCCCGGCCCACTCAGTAATGAGGCCCAGGCCTGTTGGAGGCCGTCTCCGTGTATTATTGTGCTGCCTTATTCTTTTGAGTCCCCAGCATGTTAATTAGAGAGCGAGGAGAAAGGGAGAGGATTCTAATTAAGCTCTGAGGAAGCGCCGGGGCTGAGATGAGGGGTGACTTTCTCTCTCAGCTGAGAAAAGGGAGCTTTGGAGTGGGACACTGAAGGGATTAGTCCGTCCTGTGGTGTCAGCAACTCCAAACAAGCCCCTCTCGCCCGCACCCCTGCCACCCCCCCGTCACTCCCGAGCACCCTCCAGTCCGGCCCGGGAGCCGGCCACTGAGCGGGTGGGTGTCCAGGCTCCCAGAGCTCGGGCACGGGGCAAGGGAAGGTCTCCAGGGGACTCCTGCTGCATTTCTCAGAAACGTGTGCATGGCTTGCTGGAAGGACCTAGGGCAGGTGGCGAAGGTGTTTGACAAGTTTGGGGTTTGCTCCCAAGTGCTGATGTCTCAGAGGTTGCGTGCAATGGACTGTTGCTTTCCAGCCAGCTCTCTTGGTCAGCTGCCAGCGCTTGTCCGCCTGGCTCGAACCTATGTCACATTTGTGAATATTAAATTCAATACACAGTCTGAAATAATAAGATGCCATTGCCACATCCCTCCTTACACAAACCAGGACCATCCCTAAAACATAGTCTCCAGCTCCATTGCCTTCTCCCTGTCCCTCGGGGATGTGCTAGTCAGGACCAGCAAGCATTTGGAAAGCAGGTCTACTGCATGCTCTGTGCACATGGCTGGCACCGAGAGCAGGCCCAGCAATATGGCTCTTGGAAGATCAGGACAATACATGATGAGTTGCATGCAAAGGCTGGATGAGCCTGGAACCACTTTGGTGGCAGCTCCCAGGTGCAGCACGGAGGGACCTATTCCAACCTTTCAGAGATGAGACGCACGCTGCTGGGCAGACAGGCCGCTGATGACCATGCAAGAGTGTTCTCTGGCAATCGGGGCATGCGTTTCTTATGAATTCTTGTGGGTTGGCCCAACAAACAGAAGGACCAGACAGCATTTCCATGGCAGGCAAGAGCCGGTGAGGTCTTTAAGTGTGCCCTGGAAGAATAAATCCCTGTAGTGTGAGGTGGAGAGGGGTGGGGGGACATGTGGAGGGGAGGGCGCTGGTTCAGGAGACGAGTCCGGAGTGTACTGCAGCAGCGTAGGAAGCATTTTGACCATTGCTGCAGAGTGGAGCTTTGGCCTGGGAGAGGATGGGGGGAGGCAGGGCAGTGCCCCCAGGCAGGGACAGCCTCTCAATGACTGTAAATACAATGCCTCTTTGTGTCCCGTTGACTCTTTGTATCCCATCTGCAGTGGGAAGAGGTGAGCGGATACGACGAGAACATGAACACAATCCGCACGTACCAGGTGTGCAATGTCTTTGAGTCCAGTCAGAACAACTGGCTCCGGACCAAGTACATCCGGAGGAGAGGGGGGCATCGCATCCATGTGGAAATGAAGTTTTCTGTCCGGGACTGCAGCAGTATTCCCAACGTTCCCGGATCTTGCAAGGAAACCTTTAATCTCTACTACTATGAGTCAGACTTTGACTCGGCCACCAAGACTTTTCCCAAGTGGATGGAGAATCCCTGGATGAAGGTGGACACCATTGCAGCCGACGAGAGCTTCTCCCAGGTGGACCTAGGTGGCCGGGTGATGAAGATCAACACGGAGGTGCGGAGCTTTGGGCCCGTCTCCAAGAACGGATTCTATCTCGCCTTCCAGGACTACGGGGGCTGCATGTCTCTGATTGCCGTCAGGGTCTTCTACCGCAAGTGTCCCCGCGTGGTCCAGAACGGGGCGGTGTTTCAGGAGACCCTCTCGGGAGCAGAGAGTACTTCGCTGGTGGCAGCCAGGGGGACGTGCATCAACAATGCAGAGGAGGTGGATGTCCCCATTAAGCTGTACTGTAACGGGGACGGGGAGTGGCTGGTGCCCATTGGGCGATGCATGTGCAAGGCTGGCTACGAGTCAGTGGAGAACGGGACTGTCTGCAGAGGTAACCATTTCTTATTGTCTCTTGTTTGTTCTCCGCGTGGCAAGCTGTGCTTGCATCGTGGTGGGCCCCAGCATATGACAGTGCCTCTGCATGGTGCTGCTTGTGGGAAGAAAGAGTTGATCGGGCATGGCTCCCTGCCATATGGTATTAGTGACTCCGGGGCACCCATTGGCTTTGCTGTGTCTGTCTGTGAATGTGCCTCTGCGTTTCTCTGTTGCTTCTGATTTCCCAGCACCGTGGTTCCTGTATTTATAGTGGGAATCTTCTTGGGACTGCTTTTCCACAGCTGGACAGAGCACAAGGAGCCCGATCCAGCCTGAGCTCCACGTGCACTTAGACTTGCACACAAGATTGAGGATGGCTGTTATGCAGTACCATAGTTGAAATACTGGCTGCATCCACATGCCTTCACTTGGGTTTGCTGGGGGTCAGGCTGGAGCAGCCCTTCTCCGATGTCCGAGGGTGCAACAGGAAGGTTCTTGGAAATGGGCTCAATGGCTAATCTTAGCCTTAGTCAATTTGCCTTGTCTTGATAAAAAGCAAGCCTTTGAAGGAACCTGGGTCACGGAGCGGCAGGGCTGGGCAGCACGGAAGCCAGCTATTTATCTTCTGTCCAGTGCACCCCTGGCAGAGGAGCAGGTGTCTAGGGCAGTGGTTCAACCTTTTTTTATTTGTGGACCCCCTTGGAAGTTTCAAATGGAGGTCCAGACCCTTTGAATTGTAAGTGTGGGGATTCACGTAAGTTTGATCCTAGTCACTTTTCATAGACCCCTTAAACATAGTCTGTGGACCCCCAGCGGTCCATGGATGGACCACAGGTTGAAAACCACTTGTTTAGGGCAGCCCACAGAAGGCAGCTGTACCGTGCCACACTACAGCTAATCGCTTCGGTAACTTGTGGGATCCATGCAGCGTTGTGCATGCAGAGCTGTGTTTCCTACCAGGCCATCGTGAGCCCTGTCTTCGCTCCCACCGTGGAGTTAGTGATCCCAGGAGTCCTGCGCTTGGTTTGAACAAAGAGTGGAATCCCATTTCCCTCTGATCATCTAAAGGGGAGTTTTCTAGCCACCTACCTTGATGTTTTTCGCCTTTACTTCATGCTCTGGAGATGTACCGCTGTGCTGGTAGACTATATGCATACATGGCTATATATGTATACACATAGCTCACGTATATGTGTTCCTGCATGCAGGTTTTGGATAAAAATGGAGAAGGAGATGGCTGTCCCATGTTCTAGCTCCAAAGACTGAGTGGTTAAGCCACTTGCCTTGGAAGCCAAAGACCCCAAGAGAGTTTGAGCTTCCATCTCTGTGACTTCTCAGGATGGTCTCTTAACTGCCACCCAGGCAATACCCAATGCTTTCTCCAGTGCTTCCTTTTGGAGTTGACCTCCTGGGCAGCCCTGAGAGGGAAGGATGTGGGACCAGGAGTGCAAGCCACAGTGTGCGAGGCTCAGTGGATGGCCCTGGGTTTGTGTTCTCAATGAGGCAGAAACTTCTGCATTTCCACTTCTTCCCATGACTGTTAATTAGGAGGAGGAGGAGTGCAGTCCAGGGGTAGGGAGGATGCCTGTGCTGTGGTGTGGGGGTTAATGCATCTCTTGGTGAGGGGTCTCTGGCCATTTGGCTATAGGAGCTAAAACGCAGGAGGGCTGTCTTCCATCCAACACCTGCTAGTCCGGAGCTTCTGGCTGCCTGGAGAGCACCCGTGCCTTTCCTGGCAATCTCCATTGCAGATCAGCACTTTGGGGGGCTTTTCAGATTACTGAACTCACAGGGAAAATGCGTCCCATAACCCCATCTGTCTGGTACTCCACCCTCAGCTCTGCCAGCCTTCCCTGCCCCCTTCCCATCTCCACAAGCTCCGGTGCAGTCCAGAATTACGTATAGAGGAGGCTTGACATCTCCCATGGCTCCGAGAAGCGTTGAGCATGCTCGGTCTGCATAATGGCCGAATGCCACGCAACTGTGATCCCTACTGTGGGTCTAATTGGATTCACAACACACTGGGGTCAGCGAGAAATAGAAAGGAAAAGAATCAAAGGGGGGGGGGAAATAAGGAGCGCTATTCTTCCTGCACAGACAAAGAGGGAGGGGAGGGAGGAGCTGGAGAATGGGACCTGCACGGACATAGTCCGTCACCAGATGGAAATCCTGGAATCATCCATAACACTGCGGAAGCAGCAAAAATATTCAGTAAATATTTCTTTTATGTATTTGGGAAAAGGCTGATGATGTAGTCGCATTACAGGATGAGTCTGAAATGCTTTACAGTTCAACAGTAATTCAAGAAAATGTTTAATACCAGCTACTAAAGATAAGCATTCTTCAATAACCAAGCCCAGATAATACACAACTAGCAGTTTGAGAAGAGCTGGGTAGTGAGCTTTCTGGCTTGTTGATATTCATTTTCAACACACTTTGGAAGACTGGGGATATTTCAGGTCTGGAACAAGGCTGGGTTTCTGCTACTGTTTAAAAAGGCTAAACAAGACACCTTAACTAATTATAAAACTGACAGCCTTCTACTGATCCAGGCAAAATTACAGAATAGCTAATACAGGACTAAATTAATAAGGAATTCAAGTAAAGTAAAGAATAACATCTAGGTTATTATTCCAACTTTTCTTTGAGCCTAATCTGCATATAAAATGCACTTTTCCAAACTGGAGGTTTTACCACCTTCAACTCTCCTATGAAATATGAACTTTCATTTCTACCCAGGAGAACTTTTACAATCTTTTCTCTGATGCCTGAAGAAGGGTGTTTGTACCCCAAAGCTTGCAATTAAAGAAATTTTTTTTTGCAAAAATCTTGTTGGTCTAATAAAAGATATCACCTCTCCCACAAGTCCTGATTGCTCGAGTAAAGTAATACACTTAACACCAGTCAACATGGGTTTGTTGAAAGTGGATGTCAGACAAATTGGATGTCTTTATCGATGCGATTACAAGTTTGGCTGATACAGATCTGATGTGCAGGCTTCTGTAGGCATCGATACAGCACACCCCTTCGACTCAGAACCTAGGAAGATGCAAAGTCAACGTGGCACATATTAAATGCATTGAAAATGGTCTTGAAATATAATTGAAAAATGAGAATTATCATTGAATGCAAGTGTATGGATAGCCATATGACTCAGTTCTTGTCTTCAAGCTTAGTTAACATATTTATCCATGACCTGAAAACAGATGTCAAATCGTTACCAGTAAAGTTTGGAGATGAAAGGTTGCAGGCTGCTAACAAATAAAAGGACAGGTCACTGATAGTGAGTGAGCCAGGTGATTTGGTCAGCTGGGCACAAGCAAACCGTATGTGTTTCCTTCAGTACGGCCAAATATAAAGTCACGCACCAGGAACAAAGAATGAAGGTAAATGCTCCCAGAGAGCAGTGACCCCAAGAAGGGCTTTGTGTTATGGTGGATAATCAGCTGAATATGAGCTAGCAGTCTAACATTGCAGCCAAAAGCCTTAGGTGCATCAGTTCAGCTTTCATAGTTTCATAGTTTCTAGGGTCGGAAGGGACCTGAGCAGATCATCTAGTCCGCCCCCCTGCCATGGCAGGAAGAGCACTGGGGTCAAACGACCCCAGCAAGGTGTTCACCTAACCTCCTCTTAAAAACCCCCAGGGTAGCAGCCTGCACCACCTCCCTTGGAAGTTGGTTCCAGACCCTAGCCACCCTGACCGTGAAGTCGCGCCTCCTGATATCTAGCCTAAACCTACCCTCTGCCAGCTTGTGACCGTTATTCCTGGTCACTCCTGGCAGTGCTCGGGGGAACAGGGACTTCCCCAGTGCCTGCTGATCCCCCCTGACTAGTTTATAACAGGCCACAAGATCCCCCCTCAGCCTTCTCTTTTGGAGGCTGAACAGGTTCAGGTCCCGTAGTCTCTCCTCATAGGGCCTGCCCTGCAGTCCCCTGATCATGCGAGTGGCCGCCTCTGGACCCTCTCCATGCTGTCCACATCCCTGCTGAAGTGCGGCGCCCAGAACTGGACGCAGTACTCCAACTGCGGCCTGACCAGTTTATGGAGGTGGAGGAGGTGACATCCTGCATTTGGCACAGGTGTGATTGCTACTAGAGCCCTGTGTGCCCTTCTGGTGGCCACAACCCAAAAAAAAGGGATGTTCATAAATTGGAAAGGGTTCAGATAAGACCTGCAAAAAAGATTACAGGATTGGTTAAAGTTCCTGGTTGCAAAATACTCAATATTAATAGTTGCTGAAAGAGAGGGTTGTGGGGAGCCTAGAGTATCTTTAAATACCTACTTGGAGAACAGAGATGTGCTCCTAGAGCCTCTGGCAGACAAAGGGACAACAAGACCCAAATGTCTGGAAGCTGAAGCCAGGTTAATTCACTTTAGGATAGGGCATGTGTTTTTAACAGGGAGAGAAGATAACCATTGAAACAACTTCCCAGGTGATTCTCTTATCGCTGGAAATCAGTAGTGTAAATAAGCAGGGGTGACTGGAGCACTAGTCCTAGCCACAGACTTAATTAGTTAATTGACTCTGTCACTGGTGCCTGAATGGAAATGCTGCTGCCACTGCCGGACAGTTGTTTTTAAAGTTTGGGTGGAGCAGAAACCAAAGGGGGGGGGGTGTGCCTGTACCATTGTACCCCACTCCCCCAAACCACCCCTGGGCACAGCTGGAACAGGCTTCTTGTACAAATACGTGCAAGCTGCATATGGAACCCACCCCTGCCAATACCCTCACCCGCCGAGCACATCACTGCCTAGCGGGGGCAAATGTCTTTCTTCCAAGTCCTGATGATGTTGATGTATTGTGTACAACTATCCTAGAGCCTATTTTGCTGTCGAGCTTTTGAGAACAGGTTGATGGTGTCCTGGGTTTCTGCCCAGGGCTCTGTATGTAATAAGGAGAGCACAGCCATATTCAGCAGTGCCGCGACCTCCCGTGCATGTGCATGGTCAGAGTCGCACTATAAACATGTTTCCTCTGTGGAGGCATGGCCCCACTGCACAAGGCAATGGGATCTTTATTGGAGAGGGGAGAAATGTGTTGCATATGCCCTACAAGAAAGCAGCCCCAGCCTGTGAGTGTGTTGACCAGCCAGGTGAATGCAGCCACAGCTGTAACCAGAATGCAAGTCAGTGTCTGGCTGAACACTGATTCTACCCAGGGGTTTAAGAGCTTCTCCAATACACAATTGGAAGTGCAGAGACCCCTAAGGACCCTGCAACCCTTGCCCGACCCCTAGGTCAGGTCTCCACTGTACTAGATGCTGTCTATACCAAGAGGAGGGGGAAAAAACTCCCCCAATGCTCCCCGCTCCCAATCCCCATCCCAAGATCCGTCTCTGCTGTGAATATAAACACTGAGACTATTGAACTGCTGTCACAAGCCAGGAAGCCCCATGCCATCCAAAGAGGACGTCAGGTAGCCATGTCCCCTCACTCCCATTCATGAGCCCTGTTGCTGGAGGGCACCATGCCAGGCCAGAAGCACCTGCACTTTTATCCAGTGGCACTGGTGTCAAAATGCAGCTGCTTCTGGCCTGGCACCCTGAAGGCGGCATCCAGCCATCAGCCCTTTCTGAGCAGCAGCACAACACCGCAACCCAAGGGAGCATTTGATTTCAGCACAGTATAAATAGCCTTAGCAGAGAGCACAACAATAGCTCTGCCCCTGCCATCCCAGGGCAGAGCCAGTGAAAGAGAGAGGCAGAGACGGAGATGCACTTAATACGCTGCAAGGGGAGATGAAGCAGCCCAGACAAAGCAAGCAGGGATGGGAGAAACTACGGAGGAACAGCCAGTGAGGAGGAGGAGGAGGAGAAAGCAGCAAGGAAGGGAAGGCCAGGAATGAGCATCTCAGCACAAGAAGGCAGCGATGTGTGGGGGTGACATAGGGAGCGTGTCTTATACATCATGGTAATGAGGCCCTTACAAACATCACGGGAAAGAAGCAGGGAAGTGAATGAATCAGGCAGCCAGCCCCTGCAGGGCCCTGCGGGATTGGATAGCGAGGCCGAGTGAAATGAAAATCTCTTAACCACACAGAATTGTTAACTGCTCCCAAATCCTTTTGTGCCATGGCTGCAAGCTTAGAAGAGCTTAAGCTGTTAGATGCATGAACTTCCTCAATAAATATCCCTCCTGCACATTGCCTCGAGCAGGCTTGCTCTGTATTAGTTAGATGAAAAGCCAGCAGAGAAAGCCAGCAACTTTCCCCCGCTCTTTATAGCATCATTTGGGGCCTTTTAATCGTTCAAGTTGCATCTTCAAATTGCAATGCGTTAACAGTATAGTTCAGGGGAGCCGAGCACCCTCACCTCTGCGGGCTGGGTCCCTTCCAGGCTGCCCAGACCATCTGATAGTACTTCCCGCCAAAGGACAGCTTTTATCTGCTTTTGTTTTGCCTTTCAGCAGGGGCCCAGATTTCCTTCCATCTCTGGGAACGTGAGAACCTGCCAGCCACGTGTAAGAGTTGGTGCTTTCCACCACGCTGCTCACATGTGGCCTGTGCTCAGCTCAGGATGGGGCAAGGCTAAGAGACGGAGACAGTGGCTTGGTGGAGGAACACAGCGTCCGGGTTCTGGGTGCCAGTTGGACAGGTTGGCAACCAAAGTGTCAGCAAGGGGACAAGAGCGTCTCTTCTCTTGTGCTGTCGGGGCTCCCGGTGAAGCTGCCGAGGGGAAGGTGAGGCCAGGCTGAGCTGTGTCCGGCAGGCAGGGAGCCGCTCCAAAGGCTTTCCTTGCAAAGGCCTGGACTCCTGTGCTAGAGCATGCCCATGCCCGGAGCCCAGCGGCAGCATTTGTCTCTCTCGGGAGGATGCTTGTGTCCATCACCTGCAGGCTCCCACGTCCCCTTCACTCACAGATCTAGCACCCCGAGGCAGGATAGCGCCAGGCTCAGACGACTGGCCCAGACTGCAGTCATGCTACACAGGATGTGAGCTCGGACTCGCACAAACTCTGATTTAGTTAGTCGACAAGGTGCATCTCTTCCCTGACTTCAGGCTAGCACAGCTTGCTACCTCTCTCAGCAGAGGTCTGGGAGCTTTCCTTGGCCCGGTCTATCCTGTTGTGTGCCAAGCTGCCTGGCACTGACGGGCTTGTTTCCACGTCGAGGATTCCTAGGAAGGGCTTTGGTGCGTCTGGGCAGGAATCGCAGCTAGCAATAAATCAAAGGGACTCTCTGGTATGCTAATGGGGCTGCAGGAGGGGAATAGCGGGCAGGGGGAACAACGTCTAGGCTACCTCAGAGACCCAGTACGGAGAAGGGATGGAGATGGGGGATTCCAGCCTGACGCCTTCCCCTGGAGCCTCCTCTAACCCCTCTCCCCCAGACATCCCCTCCTGACCTCACACGCTGCCAGGGAAATCCCAGGCTGACTCGCAGCCCCCCAAGGATATCGCATCCCTTCATCTCCAATCCTCCGTGACCTACAACTCTCCTCTTGCGCTCCCCTTTTCCTGCTTTTCCTGGCCTTGCACCAAGGGCCGTCCCCTGCCCTTCTCTTCCAGGAGCGTCTGCGATTCATCTCCATAGCCAACAGACAGGCCTGGGCCCTGGTCTCCTTGGGTCAGCCCCTTGCGATGGGGCCAGGTCCTTCCCAGGGTGGCTCGTGTGTCCGTCCCCCTCCGGGACAGTCTGGGAAGCCCAGGCTGGGTTGTCTGGCCTGGCACCTTCCTGCTCTGCTCCCTCCTTCTTCCCTTCCCTGAGACCCATCCTCTTTTAGCTCCGGAGCCAGCCGCCCCTCGGTGACGGTGAACTGCAGGCCACGTCATGATTAATGAGCTCGGGGAGTTCAGACACATGTCTCCAGAAGTGCAGGCCGTGGAAACAGCTCCCCAAATCCTGCTGCTACATAAACAAAGAGGACATGCAGCCCCTCTTTTCCCTCCTCCCCCAGTTTCCTTCTTCCCCCTCCGCTCAGTCCCTTCCTTCAGCCCTCTTCCTTCTCCCCTTCTCTCTGCCTGGCAGGCTGGGCTCTGCCATGGAGGAGGCAGCATATGTTGGCAGCATGTGTCATGGAGTTGTTAATGGGGAAAGGGGAGCAGAGGAGCAGAGCCCGGTGCTGACGGTCTGAGAGGCTGTCTAGGAAGGAGGTTGGGGCAGAGAGGTTCTCATCCCGATTGCCCTCCCGGTTCCTCTCCTCTTGGGGCTTGCTGAAGTCGGCCATCCTTCAGGATTCACTGGACCCTGCCGGCTGCTATGTCTCCTAATAGCAGGGCATTTGCCTCTGCCCCTGCCAGCATTGTCCTCAGGACACCCAGATGGCACTTGGCCCTGCTCCCGTTGCTCCCAGAGAGTAGTTGGAGCTCCATCACTAGCGGGGTTCAACTGTGCTTGGAGGGTATCTGAAGCCCCAGTCATTAGCACAGCTGGGGATGACCAGAGAGTCGACAGGAAGCTATAAGGTCTACATTAAAAGCTTGCTACTGCCACGTGAGGGAGGGGGGATACCTGGTTTGCATGGGGCTTTTGCACCTGCCGCAGGTGAGAGGTACCGTGGGCTCCGAGCACTTTGCCCGCCTGAATATCCCTGCTAAAGCAAGTCACAATCCCAGAAGCTGTTCACCTGGCCAGCACTAGGCTTTTCCTTGGCGTCTCAGTAACAGCAACTCTCTTTGAATCCTTTCAGGTCTGAGAATCAGAGAAAATGGGAGTGGGAGGGGACCTCAGGAGGTCGCATCTAGTCCATCCCCCTGCTCAAAACAGGACCACCCAACTACATCATCCCAGACAAGGCTTTGTCTATCTGGGTCTTAAATGCCTCCAAGGACGAATAGTCCGCCACCTCTCTGGGTAACCTCTTCCAGTGCTTCATTACCCTCCTAGTGAGAAAGTTTTTCCTAATATCCAACCTCAACTTCCCTTGCTTCAACTTGAGACAAGGAGATACCTTGTCAGTCTGTCTGTCTGTCCTGAAGCAGTAGTCGTACAGGTGCATCTAAAGCTGTCTGTGTGCATCTCCCACGCATAACAATTCCTTCAGGCTTTTATTCACTCGGCTTGGTCTCGCAAGCCCCACCATCCTGGGCCGTCACCCCAGAAAGCCTCAGCTCAGCCCGCAGCCCAGAGACCCCATCCCTGCAACCTTGGCCCTCCTAAGCAAAGCGGTTTGCCCTTCCGTGATGTAAGGAGATGAAGAGAAGAGGCTCTTTCCCGACCGGCTGCATGAGGATGCACCTTCCTTTCACAATACCCTCTGCAGAATCTATAATTGATCTCAAAGTAACTCCGTCTCAGCTCAGACTGCTGAGATCCTATCTGCGACGTCATGGGATTTTTGTATTTCTCTAAGAAAAGAGAAGGCTCTGACGGCTGAATGAGAAATTTCTCTAACCCTGTGCAGTACGAGCCAGTCCAGACTTGGCAGCCATGTCATGCTTCTTTGTTCCCTTCCTTAGGCTCTCATGTTTTCCAGCCCTCTTGTCCGTACACTACGGCTTCAAAGCTGCCCCCTCGAGCTTGATTTCCACTGTCCTCTTCCCCGCCTCTGCTCTAGCTCCGTGCTGCATCACCTGAATATTGCGGCTAATGCCTCCTCCTCCTCCTCATCTCTGTGTCTGCCAGGACAAGGCCATAAAACGAAAGAGAGAAGCCTCATTTTTCAGCTGCCTGATAGTACTTTGGAGACAGCAAGTCCCGGTTGTGATGTCTTTCTTGCAGGACCCATGCCTCTGTATAAGCATTGCAAAAGAGCTGCAGCCAACACCCAGTGCCTGTGAGGGAGGCTTAAACCACCTGACACATGGAGCAGAAAGGGTGGCAGGGGCAACCAGCACCACCCACAAGCCTGGGACATCCCCATAGCAGAGCAGAGGCATTGCTGCACCCAGATCATCCCCTACCAGTGCCCGTCCAGCCTCTCCTTGGACCCTCCAGGGATGGAGAGTCCCCCCTTCCCTGGTGTCTCTGCTCTGACAGTGAAGAAGTTTTTCCTGATCTCCAACCTAAACCGACTTTGCTGCAACTTCCAGCCATAGGTGAGTGTCCTTCTCTCTGCAGCAAGAGAGAAAAGGTGCTCTCCCCCTTCTCGGCGGCAGCTGTCCAGGTAAAGAGGCACTGTCACCTCTCGTGTCCTGCACCTGATGCAAGCCCAGTTCTCCAGTTTGCAGAGAGACAGTAGCTCAGGAGGCAGCCACAGACATAGAAAGGCTCACCAAAGAAGTGCTGCTTCGATTCTTGCCACCCCAGATTTCTCCAGCAGAAGTCATAAGGGAAGGGGGAGGCATGCTGACTGCAGTGAGCTCTCAACTTACCCAGTGAGGGAGATGGGGAATGGGTAGAGGACCACTTCTGAGTTATTCACCCCACGCAATCTGCATGCTAGCATCTCCCTTTGTAGGGGATCTCTAATATCAACAGGCATCATCCGTAGGGATTCCCTGAGTAAATTGGAGTTGCTTCAGAATTATGTAGCTGGCTGATGAATAGCGAAATTTCTTATTAGACTGTTCACTGCTGCACTCTCTTTTATCTCAGCCTCTCAAAGCTATAGGGGCACGAGTAAAGATTATGGAAAAAATTTTCCAAGATATAAAGGGCAATTAAGTACTCAGTTCTCATCAGCTTTTCCTGGGGTGGGAAAGTGCCTAGCTGCCCTTATTATTCTAACAGGGTAATTATTATGACCTGTACCATAGAAAGGGGTTAAAGATAGGTTGCAGGGGCAGACACACAACACATGCATACTGGTGTAAAATCCATCGGTTTTGTACACCGGTGTGAATTCTGCTGGGGTGGCACAGATGATAGCTGCAGCAGTAGGTACTGTCACAACATCTTGCCATTAGCTTGGGCAGCGCCAGGCATAGCGCGTTCTTAGCATTCATTTCAAAACTCTCCAGTTCTTCTCGCAGGGCAGCCAGAAATGACTCCAGGGAATGCAGCCAGTGACCTGCTGTGCTAAGGTCAATGTCTGTGCTCTGTAATTGCATGCCGGTCCCTTGAAATGGCTGAAGCATTTGATCCCAAAATTGTACCGTAAGGGCTATTTCTAATTTTTCCATTTGGTTCTGAAGGGAGCCTGCCTCCACTTGGGGTACAGGTGATTGTTTTGTGATCTGTTTTTAAACGTCTATCAGGGCTTGCTAAGTCCTTCCTAATTATGACACAAAGCTGTCATCAAATCTGCCCGGTTACTCCATCTTCTGTCTGACAGACTTTGAAGTGTCTGTGCCTGGCTGTTTCGGAGCTGCTACTGCCAAAAACACGTTTCCAGGGATAGGGTGATAGTCAACAGAAAGCAAACAGTGACTGCGGCAAGCAAAAGAAAGTAACCGCATTCAAGCGGTGGTTATATCGCAGACCCCACTGAATTTAGTGACTGTGTAGCACAAAGATTATAAGGAAAAAGTGGGTTTACTTGAGTTAGGTAGGCCTGCAAGCTGTTATACTGTCTTGATGTATTGCTAGCATTGTCATAGGATTGTCCACAACCGGTGGATATGGCCGAACCCACCTTCTTCACCATATCAAGCTCCTGTGTGGCTCAGATTCAATGGCCCCGTGAACTGAGAAAGTGGAATATCACTTTGGAATAAGTCAGCAGATTTGTGTGTGATAAATCTGAGGTTGGATCAGTCATCACCAAAAAATCCTTTGCTCGGTTCAGATGGTTGCCTGTTCTATTGTTTGCTCTACATCCCGTCAAGCGCATGAATTCATCACAGCCCCCCCGAGGACAGAGAAAAAGGCTAGGGTCAGCCAAAAGTGATGCGTATTAGTTCCAAATTCCCCAAATAATTGCCATGATTTGGTGGTCCTAACACCGCCCCGTGACCCGCAAGTCCATGCTCAGTCCTGACAACCTCCACAAGACACATTAAGAAAAACTTCTCTCCAGTACTGGTTTTGTAACCAAAACCGCCGAGCTGATTCTGCATCCACGGTACCTGTCCTCGCCGCACGTTGTATCTGTGCCAGCGTGCTGGTTCTGTTATGACCGTCTCACGTTGATGGTTGTGCTCATGGGTTATGGACAACCATGCATTTGGAGCCCTTTCAAAAGGGGCCTTTGCAAAAGGGCAGCAGCTGCTCTATTCGAGTCATTACGTGTGAGCGAGCCGAGCGCGGGTTCAAATGCAGCAAAACCTCTCCAGCTTCACCTACAGGTGGAGCAGGCCCTTTGGGAAGGGCTCCAGATGGATGTGTGTCCTTATCTGGGGTGTTGCTGGTCACTGAATAAAAGAGTGCATCTTCCCCTGGAAGAAAGTTTTCAGGCAATGCAAGGTATATTTCCAGATGACAGCAAGTAAAGAAGCTGTTCCTGCCTGTTGTATAGCCACCCTGAAAACTCATCAGAGGATAACATCCACGTCTTCCCCTAGTCGCATGGGCGGAAGCAGAGGAATTTGGTACTTTCTTCTCCTGACATGCAGCCAAATCCAAGAAATCCTGAGGGTCTCATTGGTGTTAGTCCCCGGCGCCGGTCACCTCTAGAGAGATCAGTTCTGATACCTGTCCTTTCCCGGCCTGGACCGTGGCGTCTTCTCTTCCAGGTCAGTCTGTCTGGCAGCCCTGCCTTGTGCATCCTCAGAGGCACCAGCCACCCCACGAGGTTCATTTTCATTTCCTTGGCTGGTTCCTGGTTTCTCTTTCCAGAAGTCTTTCCTTCTCTTCCTTGCCCCGTACCTTATCTGATTTCTCAGATTCTTCCTCCTCTGGTTCCTTAAAGGACTGGTTAGTTTGGGGGGGGGGTTTCCCCCAGTGAGCCACTTCTGTCATCTGTTTTTCCACTTTGTTTTGTCTTCTCTCTCCTACACACACGCTGCCTCGTTTTTTATATATCTATATGGGTGGTTCAGTGTCAAAATCCTATACGACTCCTTGGATAGGAGTGACTCCTGTTCCTCCTTTTGGACAAGGAGAGAGCTCGTCAAGCTGAGATCCCAAGGGATTACTAATTGACTTTTAGTGGGCCTGTGAACTATGAAAAAATCAAAGGTCAGATTATTCTGTCTCTTGGGATTTCTGTATGTACCTGTAGTCGAGGTGCTTTGTAGACACCGGTAGTAAAAGAGAAATGGCAGAGTTGAAAAGAAACACTGAGACTGCTCTGATCTAAGTAAACTCCTCTCCCAGCACCTGGGGTGAGAAGTACTCTATTCAGTATAGCCCGAGTTTTGAAATAGGGATTTATACTATCTTATATCCCGACCATGCAGTTGGTCCAATAAATCCTTGCCTCTCACATAAGTCCTAGACCCTCCTGGCCTGGGAAGGGACAACTCACAGCCCATGGGCTCCTGATCCAGCTGCTGTTCCCCCATTGCTGTCCTTCTGCTGCTGCCGGGCTCTTATAAGTACTCATTAGGGTGATATTTTTATTGGGTGGTAGAAAAATGAGGTCTACATATGTAGGAGAGGGCAGTACATGCAATTCCTATGCTGTTTGTTCCACTATACAAAACAGCACCTGTATTTGTTAGCTTGGCTGGCGTCACTAGTGAGTAAAGGGGCCATAGCGCCAAAAATAAAGCTGTTTGTGTTGATGAAATGATGCGACTCGGTTGGGACATGTTAGCTGTGACTCCCGGGAGGGGCCGGTCCCCACAGCAGTCCTAGGCTAGCCGCGTCGTCCTTGCATGGTATAGCTATTGCTGCGGGCAGGAGCGGGGAGTGCCGTGCGCATACGGGGCTGAATTATTGTTGCTATGGGAACCGGAGCCGTGAATTTCTTGTGTATGGTAATGGGACACTCCTGAGACCTTGTGCGATGCATTTCCTAGTGGCGGAGCGAGCAAGGCCAGAGCAAAGGAAATGGGCCGTGGTCATGAGCCATGTTCACATCTGGGTTATGTGCTGATTCCTTGCATGCCTCGGTGGCGAAGGGGCTGGGCAAGGCACTCTGCCAAAGGTGCCAGGACCTGCTAGTGCTCTGGTCCCATTCTCGCTCCAGCGAAGTGCAGCTGGAGTCACGTCCCTGTGGAAACAGGTACCAAATGCTGCGAAGCAGGCCAAACCCAGCATAGGGGCTACAGGACAAAGGGTATCAATAGCTTCAGCGCTGAAGAAGCAGAAATGTCTGACCCTCTACACTGTAATAAGTATCTGTGATACCTATAGACCAGCTGTAATATACCTATAGGATAAATATCTATAAGACCTATAGACAGTGCAGTGCCATGCAGAAATACCTGGGCGAATTCAGATGCCTGGAACAGTATTTAACTACCTGCACCCAGTAGGACAGCTTCAACAAGAGCACTTGAAAAAGCCGTACCGTATAGTAGCCAATAGCCCAATGATCAGGGCAGCCAACGGGCATGTGGGAGACCCAGACTGAAGGAAACTTTTGCTGGACTCAGGTAGAACATGGATAAGAAACGGGGTCTCCCGTATGCTTGTTGATCCCCTGACTGCAAAGCTGCTGGCTGCTGGGGGTGCGCTATTCCCTCACTTTGATCAAGTATTTCCGAGCTTCTTTGGCTTCAGCTTCAAAGCTGTTGGTCTTTGAGTTGTTGAGATAAACTCCGTCGGAAAAAGTTTCTCAGCACTGGCGTGCCTCCATGGAAAACTTTGGCTGAGAAGCAGCAGAAGTATCTACAAAGGTTCCCTGAATTTGCTGGAAAAAAAAGCTCTGCTCGTCCCTGGTTTACAGTCCCAGAATTTGTGGGTCCATCTATCCCTTGATATCATGTTAGAAAGATATTTCTTCCCCTGTGGGGGAAAAATCATATTTTGGGTGTAGCTGTTAAGCATTCTTCGTATCCCCAAAATCTCGAGGTCCTAGGCCACCTTGGGACATCCTGTGTGCTTGTCTGAGAGCTTGTAGGGAATGACAGAGGATGGCAGGACAAAGGAGCAGCAGCTTGGGATGGGCTGGCACAATGCTCTTGTATTCACCGAAGGGCAGTGGAGTAAAATGAAAGACGTTTGCCTGGCTCCTTTCTTTGCAGGGAATATTCAGGTTACATGCACTGGGATGGACAGGACTTCTTGATTGCTGTTATAGTTTATATTTTGCCTGGCTCATTTGTTAGATACCCACGTGGAGTCCATCACGTAGGTGTAGAAGTGGCCTCTTATACCCTACGAGCCCTTCCAGCCAGGCCTCCTGGCACTGATGTGCTCTGTATCCCAAGAAGACTGGTACAGCTGTGTCGCGTGGGTGCCCTGGCTTCAGTGGATTTGGTGCCCTTGCATTGGCAACCCTGCCCCTCTGGGTGCCCTGGCGTCTGTGTTGCTGTCTTCTGTGGTTTGTCCTTTGCTTGTCCCTGCAGCCTGGGAAAATGTCTGTGGTTGCAGCAGCACTGAGTACTAGAACTGCTAGCAGGCTGGAAATGCCTTTTGTTAAAGCTTGAGATGCCTCCAACCTCCTTTAATTAAAGACAATTACTGCTTTCAGCCCCTCTTCACAGCTCAGCTGGGTTGTTTGCAAACACACAGCTGCTGGAGCCTTTGTGCCCCTCTCAGAGTCCTGCTTCCCTGGAGATACACAGAGGTTTTTTTTATTATTGGCATTACGGCTGCAGCCCCAGCAGCGGAGGAGACGAGGCAGAGAAGGGGCGGCACAGGCCCCCTGCAAGGACATTTCGAGGTGCCTGTAAGAGAGGCTGCGCTGACTGGAGGATGAAATCTAGAACCACTCCGCTCCACTTTGCACCAACCTCTGCTAAGCTCTTTCCAGGTCTAAAGGGATCGGGTGTACCTCTTGCACTGAGGCCCCTTCCTCTGGCATCTTTCTGGACACGGAGAGGGGAGGTGCAGATTTTCAGTGCATCTCCCCAAATTATAGCTCTCGTGTCCTTGCACCCGACTCCATCAGAGCCTCGGAGTCAGCTGGCAGGGCAGAGAGAAGACGGCCTTCTGAATGCCATTTGTGTCCAGGCACCAAGAAACTACAGTAGAAACGCAGGTGCACAGCATAGGGTACAAACACTCAAATGATGTACATGAGCGGTAGGTGACCTTTGATGCAGAATGAAATAGGAAGGTGACAGGAAAACACCTGTAGCAAGGTGTTGGAGGGTTAGCAGCAGCCAGGTGGTTCAGTCTGCACTGCAAAGTGGATGGGATACCAGGCCAAGTGTAAGCGGCATTCACATTTTAGCCAAAATAGCTCTAGGTTTCATCTGGAAGTAAATATCAGATGGCTGCCCGAAAAATCTGTGCAAGATGCACACGTGGGTGACGAGGGTAGGGGAGTCCTGCAGAAAAATCTGGACTACTCAATAACCTGGACCCATTCAAACAAAGGGTTTTTAAGTGGCCTAATGACGGATGATGTGCCTAGGTACAAGTAAAGTCAGCCTTATAGGATGAGGGACCGGATCCTGGAAAACAGGCCGTGAAAAGGAGCTCAGCGTGAGCTCCCTGCGTAGTGCAGCAGCAGAAAAGGCTAATGCACTCCTTGAGCGTCTGAACAGGGGAGCAGTGAATAGGGGCAGGAAGTTATTTGGCCTCCCTTTATTGTATTGGTGACTCCGGCACTTGAATACGTGTGTCCATGTTTTAAAAGACGTCTTGGAAATTGAAGAGGGCTTAGAAAGGAGCCACAGAAATGATTTGAGGGCCAGAGTAAATTTTGTGCAATGAGAGGCTTGAAGGAGCTCAGTCAGTTTAGCTGATCAAAAACACAAGTTGATTCAAGGGCAGAAATCCCAGTGTGTGAGGACTCTTTAACCTAGCAGAGAAAGTGGAACAAGACCAACAACTTTGAAGCTGAAGCCAAAGAAACTCAAATAGGAAACCTGGCACAATCTTCTAGGTAAAAGTGGTTGATTCTCCATCTTTTGCAGTCCTCAGAAAACTGTTCATCTCTCTGAAGAAGTTATTCTTCATTCAGGCAGAAGTTACTGGAGTGCATACAGAGGTGACTGAGCGAGATGGCACGGTTTGCACAAGGTCGGGCTATGTGATCTACTGGCCTCTTGAAAATCGATGAATCTGATAAAAGCCCTGGCAGGACCAGCTTGCAAGGATGGGAAGCAGGTCTCAACCTGGAGCAGACATGCCTGTGTGTGAATGGGAGAGGAGTCATGGACAGCAGCAGCTTAAGGCAAAGAAAACCTACTTAAAGATATTTGGATGCAGATGTGCTTTTCCCATGTACCGAGTGTGTGTAGGGTTCCCCTGCTCCTGGAAAACATGATGCACCAGTTGTGCTAGAAGCTAGTTGTGCTGCTAGGACTGTTTCTGGGGCAGCTGCCCGAGCATTTTAGCCCACAGACTTTCTCAATATCCTCTAAACACAGGAATGAGAGGAGACCAGCCTTTTATGAGCAATCTGGCGTTTCCTATGTAGCGCTTTTATCAACAGAAAATGGGAGCGCGGGTGGAGTGTGCGTGCATAAAGATAATTGTGCCTCGCATGTAGTCCAAAGGATACAGCCCAGCTGTGTTGTTGGTGTGCGCAAATACAGGGAGCAGGGAGTGCACGGTGTAGCCTCGGGCGTCTGGTAGAGGTTTGAGGGGAGGGTTGTGATGAGGTTTGGGTATAAAGTGGTGTGGATGGATAATATGCCGTTGTGTGCAGTTTTGTGAATAGCGTGCACAAAATTGGAGGTATAAGCAGAAGGGGTTTTGTGTATTTGTGTGTGCATGCAGATTTGTGTGTGTGGACACGATCGTGCAGTGTGTGTGGCTGGGGTTGGGGTGTCTGAGATGGGGCGGACAGGAGGCTGTGGGTGATGCTGCCACTCAAGTGCGCAACCAGGCAAGGTTGTGGTTTGGTAAGAACAGGTGGACCGGACCAAGAACTGAACAACAGGCTTTCATTGTGTAGCAGCAGGCAACCTCTGCCCCTTCGGCTCTCTCCAGATAACTGAACGAGCTGCTGCCCCTTGCTTGTGCTCGAGTCCAGGCAGCCGGCTCCAGGGCCCTCCCAGCACCAGGCTCTGCTCTCAGCAGCTCCTAGGACTTTGGGGGCCTTTCCGATGAACCGGCGCCAGGCCCGTCTGAGCAGACTTCAGTGCTTCGTATGCACGCGCTTCAGAAACTCAGCTGCGGGCTTCTAGCCCATTGCCATGGAAACATCTTTGCATGGCGGGAATCTGTGCCCCTTTGGGGCAGCTGCCAAGCTGTGAAGCTTGCCAGGTGCGCTGGCTGGCGGCCCCGCGGCGCTGGGCGGGATGCTGTGCAGAGCCAGGGGTCACGTCAGGCAGGCGGTCACCTGCAGACAAGGGACCGAGCGCTCAGTAGTCCAGAGAGGTTGCCGCTTTCTTTCCAGGGAGTTTCGGACTCGACGGGCCGGCGACCCACGGGGCGTTTTGCTGCGCGTCCGTATAGGCCGTGGAGTCGCACCCAGAGGAGCACAGCCTCCCTTAGCGATGGAAGCGCTGCAGTCCAACAGGATCCCTTACTCCCGTATCATCAAGGCAGCCCCGCCGGGGCTAATTGCCACGAGGAC
>NW_017729014.1:24123913-24129722 GCF_001723915.1 Gavialis gangeticus
TCCCCCCGGGCCCCCCCCCCCCCCCCCACCTGGGGCTCAGGCTGCGGAGAGCAGCCAGCCCTTTGAGCTCCAGCAGCAAAAACAATTTAGACCAGGACAAAATCCTGATGTAGCACCTTGCTTCAGGACACCGGGACCAGCTCTAAGCTGGAGGAACGGAGACTTTTCATGGCTGCAGGTGTATTGCCCTGCTGATCCCCCGGCTCCTTCCAGCTCTCCCTCCTGGACCTGCCGGCAGCGCAGGGACGACGAGCTGAGCTCGGTTCGCTCTTGCTCGACTCTTCCCTGCCCTGAACTTTGACCAGTTGATCCTGCCCCGGCAGCCAGCTTTGCCCACCCTGCACGCCCGGCATCTCCAGCCGCTGGACCGTGACTTTGGGAGGCGCGGCCAACTTGTTTGATTTCCATTCGCACATCCCTAGAACAGATGCGGCTGCCTGCTGCCGAGTCCTGGGTGCAGATTCTTACCCTCTGTTTGAATTTCATGCCTAGCAGGGCAGGGTGAAAGGGCAGCCCCGGCGCCGCTCAGTTGCCACAGCAACGGGGACTTATTCCAGGGCTTGAGTCCTTGCTGGGAGCTAAATGGAGAGCTTTGCTCCCCGGTGACCCGCTGCCCTGGTAGAAATGAAAGAGGCTCATTTAGGCTGATTTGCTTTCATTAACTAGATTAGTTACTTTAATCTGCTGAAAGTAAAGGCTAGTTGAACCTGCCTGCGAACGCCGGAGAGGTGGCTTTTCTGGTGAGCGAGGCAGAGATAGGCTGGGGCCGTGCAGATGCACCGGGAGGCATTTCTGCCTTTGCTTATAGGATGCATGGAGAGTCCTTCCGCGTGGGCCTGGCCCCCTCCACCTCTGTGCTCCCTTTCACCACCTGGACTTTCCACCCGGCCCATCCCAAGTCACTCTTGATCTGATCATTTAAACGAGGTTGCTCCTCAGGAAGCTACAGCTCGAGACCCAAGAATCGCTGATGGCTGTTTGCATTTATTGTACCACAGTGCAAACAGGCTGCTGCTTTCGGTGGGATTGCGTTGCCTGCCACCGAGAGAAGATCCTGACCCGCTGCTTCCAAGGTCTTCTCAACCGGACCAGAACCAGCTTCTCCTGTGGAATGGGGGCAAGGGATTATGCAGCCTCTTCACAGTTTTCTTTCGGCAATCACCCAAGTCAACGCCACCCCTGCGCACGTGCACACGGACAAGTGCGTGGACGCACACATTTCCACATGTGTGTAATCATGCAGCATCCAGTCATTTTGCTGCAGGGGTGGCTACTGTGGGCAGATTTTGTACTGTTAAAAACAATGCTGTGCTCAGCTTCGCAATCAGCGTGGGTGCCGAGGTCCTTCTCCTGCAGGAAGGAAACTCTTGCAGTGCTCAGCCCCGACGTGAAGCTTTTCCCACCTTTCTGCTCTGTTTCTTCCCAGCTAGGCATTGCCACTTCTGCAAGGAAGTTTAAACAGAAAAAATCTGCTTCCTCTTTTGTGCAAGCCTTTTCCAAAGAGAGCATGTCCTGCTCAGGTTGTGTAGTGGGTGAGGACACTATATGGACCTATATTTTGGTGTCCATATAGTTCTGGCCCAAGGAGAGGCTGATCAGGTCATGCCACTCCACTCCCAGCCCCATCTCTTCATGGCTAAGTGGCAGGACAAGGTCGCAGGGGTGTTGCAAAGATGGGTCACATTGAGTCCCTGCTTGATAAGTCACCCCACTTTCTCCTCCCAGGTGTACCAACTTCGCTCCCCTAGGTAAGTCAGGAAGGAGACCATTACTTGTTAGGTATTTTCTGCATATTTCTATGCCCCTGGATGCAGCCTTGCTACACGATGATTTGTAAAGGGCTTCTCCCCTCTATGGCAAAGCCTGTTATTTGGAAGGGAGTTGGCCTGCTGCTCTCTTGGATTTCAATGTCAAGTTTTTTTCTGTTCACAGGTCACTCATCATGGTCAGTTAGAGGTGTGTGGAAGTGCAGATAGGCACGTGCATGGACATGCGTGTGTGCCCAGCCAGTCTGTAGTCTACTGTGCATAGTCAGTCTACACACATAATACACACGTGTACTTTTCTTGTATGTGCTGCTGGTAAACAGAATTGTTACCTGCATGCATGTGGCAAAAATGCCACTTGGACAACTAAAAAGTACCACTTAGACGACCAAAGAGAAATGTAACGCTACCCGTGCATAGGTAGAGCACCCAGCGCCACGGAGCCCGGCAGGGTTTTTTACTGGACGTGACTAGTAATAAATGGTTCCAGTCTCTCCTAGCACCTCTCTGCCATTGTTTGTTCATGACGGGGGTATGCAGCTGCCCAAGACTTGAAATATTTGACAGGCGTCCTAGCAAGAAAGAGCAGATAGCATAGGATTGGAAGGGCCATTTTTGACCTTGTGGTCTGACCTGCAGAGCGCAGACCCAAAAGGCTCACCCAGGTACTCCTGTATGCAGCCCAGAGCTCCTAGAGCACGTCTGTGAGAGACAGTATCCAGTTTGATTTAAAGTCTGAATGGCAGAGAAAGCACCAGCACCGCAGGTCAGTCGTCCCAATGGTTCAACTCTCATTACAATGCCTGCTTCATACCCCTTGCACCTCTCATCTGGACCTTAAAGGGAGAGAAATTTGATCATCTCCGTTTGTAAAACATGGTGCAAGATGAGACAGAGGCTTGCCCGGAGCCAGTCGGGGAACTAATGGCAGAGTCAGGAACAGAGCCCAGGCCTCTGATTTCAAGTCAACACATCACCTACAATACATGATCTTCTACGTGTGCTCCCTTTGTTTTGTACAGTAATGTAGCTAGGACGAGCAACCAGAGCATCTGCCCTGGGCACCGACGCTGGGGGGGGGAGCAGGGCAGAATAATATCAGCTGGTGCTGCGGCCACACAATGACGGCAGCGGCATGGCAGCAGCTGGAAGTCACCGTTGCCCCCATGCATCCCACTGCCCTGGGTGCCTGGCTGCTTTGTTACAGCTCTGATGCTCCAGCAGTGCTTTGTATTTTTTTAATCAGAACTCATGGTAGAGGTGATATTTTTTATTAGACCAACTTGATGTTTGCAAAAAAAAGGTCTTTAATTGCAAGCCTTTGGACACAAGCACCCTTCTTCAGGCATAGAAGAAAAGATTGGAAAAGTTCTCCTAGGTAGAAATGAAAGTGCATATTTCATACGAGAATTGAAAGTGCGGTAAAATCTTCATTTTACCCAGATTAGGCTCAGAGAAAAGTTGGAATAGAAAAGAGAAAAGTCGATTTTATTTTTTGATGTATTGAAGCTTTTTTGCCCAAGGAAAATGGATCACACAAAAGATTTGCCCCAAAGGAGTTGCAGCAGTTGCTGAAGCTAGCAGATTCCACCATCTCCCCAGCTGCAACGTGCAAGTCCGTGACACTCATGAACTTCCCTCCTCTAAATGTGGCATGGGACTGACAGCCGTTGACATGCAATCGCGATCTCCAGAGAGAGGAACTCAAGCCACACTGGACTTCTCTGCAACACACATTACCGTCAAGAGTTCCTAATGAATCTGCTCCGCGCCTTGCGGGGTCAAAAGTCTTCTGAAACTAAAACAAGGAACCGTTTCTAATGGGTTTTATTTTGATTACTATAAATCAATTAGTCCTAGGATAAGCAAGCTTTTGTTTCCTTCTGAAAGCCCTAAATAAGTTGTGGAGAAGGATGAGCAGCAGGGTCAGATCACTTCCCATTAGGGCATCCTCCTTTAGCTGTTATGCAATCTCGACTTGCACCAGTACTGCAGAGCACTTTGTCCAGAGCCTGATCTAGTAACCTCAGCCATCTGCCCTGCGTGATAGACATGGTTAATATAACAATTCCTGTTTGTAGCTGCGGATCGAAGCATGTGGAAACAGTCCATTAAGCGTGGAAGGAAGTATTTGGAGGAAAAAAGAGCCCGGCATGCAGAGGGGAGAAGAAACATCTGGACGAATCTGCAGCACGTTTGGGACTTTTAGATATGAACTTCGCATGTAAAGAGGTCATTCAGTTGGGCTGTACAGCCATCCTCGCAGATGTTCGGAGAACTGATTCTTCACTCAGCACAGATCTGTTGTCCCTTGTGAGACAGACAGATGCCTACTACAGTTTCAAGCAGGGTTGTTGGATGGCTCTAAAAGAAAATGTTGGTTGGGGGGAAGCGCCACATCCCCTCTAGCTCCTACAGCGGTATTATGCACCGGCTTCTTGATTGGAAGTACATCGAGGCACTGGAGCGAAGTGCGGCAACACAAGGACATGCCGTGCAGGCCGACGCACTGGAGGACTTCTTGGCGATGCATCAGGATCCTGGCTGTGCTCAGGGTGGGCGGGCTGGGTTGTGGATGACCGGTATGTGCAAGGAGCTTTTTGCAGTAGAGTTGACCAGCCTCTCTCCAGCCTGACATGCACCCCCCTGCCTGCATGCAGAGTCTCTCTGGTCCTGCCACCCTGCCTCAGCCCCTGCCAGGAAGAGCCAGCTTCCCGGGCTGCGGGGATAGACCTAGCTTCCCAGGCCTAGATCCTGCCTCAGAGACAGCAGTGTAAAACCCAGAAGCATGTCCCTGCAGTGCGTGGGGCTCATGGATGTAGGAATCAAAATTGCTACCGGTGGTGGCATGGGGCACACCATGGGGGGAAGCCAAGCTGTGGTTTGCTGGGCAAGGAGCGGGGGATTTCTGGACAGGTGGGCAGGGATCTGCTGGTCTGTGGCAGAAGGACCCCCATGGGCAATGGAGGGGAGCTGAACTGGAGGGCCAAGAAGGGCCTTGTTGGACGGAGACCAGAGCTTGCTGCAGGATGGTAGGGCAGGCTCCTTGCAGGCGGCGACGCAGTGCTCCTGCTCACTCGGGCAGTGAGTGGAGCCTAGGAGAGAAGCTGCTCCTCCTTCTGTACTGAACAGGGAGCTGACATTAACGGAGAGCTAATTAACATTGCAGGGCTTGATGGCTCCAGTGTCAGTGCCCCTAATTAGTCGTGCGCTAATCTGCTTTAATTAACTATCCCTGTCGTGCTTTTAATTTAATTTTCAGCTCTAGACGATAGACCGTGGCCCTGCGAGCTTTCCTGTCCCAGTGTGATGGCACCCTCGCACAAGGTCAGCGTGGCACCGGGAAAGGGAGGCTTCTGCCAGTGTCTGGGCAGGTGGGGAAGGAGGGGCTGTCCTGAGCCACTTCCCATTGCACTCCCTTTGCTGTACAGCTTTTGCACTGAGCCTCTGGCTGCCTCCAAGAACCAAGCCCTGCCCGTTCACTTGTGTTGCACGCGCCAGAGCCCAGCCAGTGGGTAGCATAGATGGCTTGGGTAGGCATTCGCCATGCCTCCCAGCCCCCCGGGAGCACCCAGGGCATCTCTAAGCCATCTCCGCTGCAGTGCTTGCTCTTGGTAGCAGTCCCAAGCTCAGCGGCGTGGCAGTGCAGACCTGGCCATGCTCTGTGCTCTAAGGCAAGCACAGAAGAGGGGCTGGAGGAAGGGACCGGAGAGAGAACAGGAGAGCGGAGCCGTCCACGGAGGTGAAGACAGGGTCAGAGGGAGGACTTGGTAGACAACCAAACTCCACCTTTCATCGTGTTTCGTTCAAAGCATTATGGCACATCTGTGCACAGAGCCATCAGCGGGGCCGGGGGAGCTTGGCAGTGGGCAGAAAAGGAGAGGAAGGGGAAGGGCCCCAGGGCTGGGGGCTCCAAGACCACTGCACCAAGGAGGAAGAGGAGAGCAGCGGTGGTTGGAGACTCGCTTCTGCCGTGGACAGAAGGACCAATTGGTCCTCCGGATTCAGGGTGCCAGGAGCCCATATTCAGGACGTCACAGGAA
>NW_017729014.1:24134722-24136189 GCF_001723915.1 Gavialis gangeticus
TCGTTCAAAGCATTATGGCACATCTGTGCACAGAGCCATCAGCGGGGCCGGGGGAGCTTGGCAGTGGGCAGAAAAGGAGAGGAAGGGGAAGGGCCCCAGGGCTGGGGGCTCCAAGACCACTGCACCAAGGAGGAAGAGGAGAGCAGCGGTGGTTGGAGACTCGCTTCTGCCGTGGACAGAAGGACCAATTGGTCCTCCGGATTCAGGGTGCCAGGAGCCCATATTCAGGATGTCACAGGAAGACTCACCTGTCCCTCAGACCACTTCCCTTTCCTGCTTGTCCATGGAGGCACCAACAACACTGCCAGGGATGAACCTGAGCAGATCAGAGACCAGTTAGCAGGATTCAGGCATTTGGAGCACGCTTGGTGCAAGGTAAGGGCCTAGGCAAGGACCAACACATCATGGTGGTTTTCTACTGCGGTGGCCTTCAGCCCCAAACCTCCACTCTTCTGCTGCTTGTCCACTGAACACAGTAAGATTTGCCCCCGAGATCACTTCTTACCCCAGAAAACCTTAGTTCCACCCCCTCAGTCCAGGCCTTGCAGTTCTGCGAGAGAAAGTTTTGCCAGCTTGTGAGGCATCCCCCTAGGATTTATATAAAAATGATAGATCCCCTCTTCTGCAGAAGAGCCGAGCCTGGAGTCATCAAGTACAGGCCATCGCAGGCAAGCAGTAAGGTAAATAGAATAGCAGAGAGCCGGATAAATCATGGAAACAAGCCACTGCCGGCTGTAATGACAGAACACAAGGAAATAACCGTAAGAATTAAAATACGATTGCACCCTGCATTTCTTATTACTCTGTGCCCAGAGACCTGCCCCCTTCTCTCCCGACAGATTCCCTGCAAGCAGCTGCTGTGCTTGCAGTAGCGGTTATCCCAGCTTCTGCCGGCTGGGGATATAGATTATTCAAAGGCTTGGGAATCTGTGGACAGCATTTGCCTCACCCAGTGCATCTTAAGTACTACAACCTCATCTCCATTTTTCTGTTGCATGCTCAGGGAGCAGGCAGCCGTTATGCAGATGACTCTGTCAGGTGATATTCCTGCTTTACAATTATCCGTAATGCCTATAGACATATTTACATCCTTCCAGACATATAGACAGCTCATCTAATTTCCGTAGCTATCAATTATTCAGGAGAGGTATAGATGCTCTCATTCTGTTTGAGGGTGAAAACATCAGTCTCTGATGAGATTCCTTTCAGGAGTCTCTGGGGAATGAATTCCCCTTTCTGAGGGCTTTCCCTTTGAAATGTAAACCACAATTGATTGTAAATGGGCTCACATCTGTCTGCTTCCTTCGTGGCTGGTTGATCCATGGTGCAGAGGGAGGTAGTCTGAAGTCAGGCAGAAGGCAGAGTAGACGTGCACCTTAATGACTAACTGAGTCACAGATGCATAAGCTTTTGAGAGCAAAAGCTCACTCCAGAGCTTATCTTTCGTAATGCCAACTGTGGCTCCTC
>NW_017729014.1:24141189-24171744 GCF_001723915.1 Gavialis gangeticus
GTCACAGATGCATAAGCTTTTGAGAGCAAAAGCTCACTCCAGAGCTTATCTTTCGTAATGCCAACTATGGCTCCTCTGAAAGTGCAGTCTGACCTGGATATTCCTGACACTTTTCTGCCTGTTTCCAATCACGGTGTAAATATTGGCTTCTCTTCCACACAGGGGAGCACACAAACACCAGCAGACTCTCCCGCTGCCTGAAGAAAGGGTTTTGTGCCTGAAAGCTCACAAAGAACAAGTTTTCCAACTATTTAGTTGGTCGAATGAAACATATCACATCTGCCCAAAGAACCTTGCCTGCTCACGTCCTTAGACCAACACGGCTACAACCGACACCCCCAAAAATATATTCATATCAAATACCGTGATTCATAGAAATAAAACTGAAATTTAGCTAGAAATAAAGACCAAACGGGTCTAATGAGGAGGAGGAGATGTAGAGTGGGATGACCCAGACGTCTGTCCTAGCACTATTTAATATCTTCACTACGATTTGCAGGATGGGACGGAGGGCATGTTTAGTATGATTTGCAGGATGTTTAGACAGAGGACAACTTGCAGATGGCACCTAGCTGGGTGGAGTTGCAGAGCCCTTGGAGAAGAAGATCAGGATTCAGAATTACCTTGATAAGCTGGGAAAATGGTCCAAAATTAATTGAAGAAAATGCAGTGTGGACAAATGGAGAGACCTGCGCTTAGGAAGCAATTATCACATGCATAAATATAGATGGGCAAGGATTTTTTGTGATGCCATTTATTGGACCAACAGGATTATTGGGAGAGCTCTTAGATAAGGTTTTGGGCGTCAAGTAGCCTTCCTCGAGGCTAAGAGGCAGACACAGGTGAAGCTGTACAGCAGGGAAAAGACACTGTTGGCAGTCCCTCCATAAAAGGAGGACGGTCTTCCAGTAAATAGGAAGGTCGTCGGTGAGTCTGGAGATGACTGACAAGGCACTGGCTGCATTTAGCATCTACATCCTTTTCACCCTTTGCAGGACAGAAAATACAGGTATTTACATTTTTCCGAGTGCCAGTGTTTCCAGTTGTCTGCATTGTGTTGTGATTTTTGTGATGACCGGAGCAGAGGAGCCCATGTAAGCTAGAATGGACTGGAATACTCTTGGGTTTCAGTTTAGCTTAGCAGGCGCAGAGAGAGTATTTTTGCCATTTGAACTAATTCAGCTGAGGAAGCAGAACAGCTTGTTTTATTCTTCCAATAAAGAAAAATCAGGTGGGCTTTGTTTTATAACTGCAGGGTTTTTTTGCTTGTAGGTTTGTGTCTTCCTTGGCCTCTGAGTTTCAAGCCATGCACCCGTGCCAGCACCAGACACTGCTGGCATAAACTGGGGGCTGGTGGTCCAAGGACCCTGATGTGTCTGAAATGATGTGAAAGTCTGCAAGTGTGCATTGCACTGGCAAAGGGGACGCTGAATTTCAGCCCGGTTGAACCTGCGAGCACTTGTGTCCATCCCCTGGAGATGGCTGGGGGTGGGGAGATAGATAATAGTGAAGAACCTGCCTGTGTCCCTCCGTTTTGTGCAGCTACTGGAGGCTTGTGTGGCATTGCCCTCCCGATGCAGCTGTTTCCTGACTCTTTGCCAGCTGCTTTTCACAGAGAGATGACATGGATGGGTCTTTATGACTCTTTGTACATCTTTTGTTGGTGGCCGCCAGCTGCCTCTGCGGAGAGACTCTGGGTTGGAGGCACTTCTTAAGGTAAGAAGTTTGTCAGAGATGAGATGAATGAAGGCAGAAGTGGGGTAGGCTTTCAAAACAGAAATCAAGACATGGATTGGCCCACGATCCTGTCCGTGATCCTGAGTGGCAGCTTTGCCAGACTCCTGAATTTGGAGGAGTTAACTGTCACAGTCAAGTGTGATGGAGCTGGTGAAGTCAGTGCATTTACGGGAGGAAATAAAGCAAGTTTGTTTTCTGGGCTTTTTAGACAAACAGCTGTATGACCTCTGCACCCTTCCTCTAAATGAAGCTTTTCACGTTTGGGCCGGCAGTGCCGCAGCAGCATGTTTGCATAACCTCTTTCCCAAAGGCACATTTACACTCCCCTCTGGGTTGTGTGTGTAGGACAGAGGCAGTCGTCAGGGAGTGCACTGGAGAAGAACTTGGGAAGGGGGAGACCCCCTCCCAGGAACTGTCCCCATGCACGTGCAGTGTGGGTACTGTGCCATGTGCCCTGCACTTCGACTGGAGCCTTTCTTTTGTGCGTCAGGAGTATTGGTAGGCTGCCGTACAAGCCCATAATTTGCCAAACCAGATGCAGAGCGGAGAGTTCACGTCTCTTGTTTTTGGTAACCTACAGCCCTGGCCGCAACTCAGCACTGCCTCCCTGCACGCGCAACACGGCTACAAGGCTTCACCACGGACTCCGACCACCCGTGGTTTTCCCACGTCCCTGGATTGAACGGTCGAGTCCTTGGCGATGTAGGCAGGGCTTTACAGCACCTTCCCCAGACCTGCTTGACCTCTGGAGTGTCACCTCCAATCCCACTTTGTTGAGGCGTCAGCACAGCTATCCAATTCTCTCTTGATGCTTGTCAAGCAGAAACTCTTATCAAGCCTTTCCCCTTCCCCACACCCTTAGTTCACTCCCAGCCTTACTTCTCTGTGCAAATCTATGAAATCAGGGAAACTGAGGCAGGCAACACTCTGACATGAGCACATTTAAAACTGGAATATTACAGTAAAACCCATCATCCATCACAACAGGACTTTGTTGAGGAGGTCTATGTTGTCGGCAGCCAAGTTTTCCACTGTGAAGACTCAGTATGGAGGAATTTGCCTTGTTTCTGTCGCTGTGGAGCTTGCGCAGCGATATGCCTTTGCTGTCGTTAGTCCCTTAGCTAGCCAAGGTCTGTGCATGTCTGTCTTCATGCTGGCTGGCATTTGTTCTTCCTGTGGCAGGCGTCTTTCATTCCTAACGCGTCTGCACTGGGGAAGCGAACGGTGCTCTGCAGCGTGGTATCTATCCCGCTCGAACCGGCTCATTTCCAAACGTCACATAGCACCTAATGCAGACAAAGCGAGTCATTTATGTCTGAAGGGTCATTGTCTAGTAACCAGCTGGCATGCTTTTCAGCCTATCTGGATGCAATGCTAAGTAGTGTTTTTAGTGCGAAGAATACACTGTGGCTGTTATCAGCACTCATTTCTCCCCCATCTGCAAGACCCTTGGATTGGGCACTGGAAAAGTTTACCATGTCGTGGAAATGAAGAGGGCAGCAATTGTAGAATGAAGAACACTCTCCTCTAGTCTCCGCTGATGCTGAAATGCTAAGGCAAGTCTATCGGGGGATGACCCAACCAAAGCCAGTACCCTGTGCTTTGTATTATCGTTACTACTATTATACAGATTTATATCCCACCCTATTTTAAAAGGCTCAGCATGGCTTACCATGCAGATAAACAGCACCCAAGATAAGAAACGGCTGACTCTGGAGCCGACATGTGATAGAAACCCCGTCAATTGTAAACCACAAGTTCCTGCTACTCAAGCAGTGAACTGCTTCCTTCTCCCATCTCCTTGCTTCAGCCATAAAGCACAGTGCAGTGGGAAGGCCCACAGATCCAGCGATGGAGAGGAGAGGTCATTGGGGGCCCTTGACAGTACTCACTGCATCTCTGAGAGGGGAAATACCCAACCCTCCAAAATATGAAATACGAATTTTCATTTCTACCTAGGTGAATTTTTACAGTCCCTACTCTCTCTTGTGCCTGAGGAAGGGTCAGCGTGCCCAAAAGCTTGCACATAAATACAGTAATTTCTTTGCAAACATTTAGTTGGTCTAATAAAAGATATCACCTCTTCCACAAGTTTTGATTCTTTTTCCCAGCCCTCCAAGAAGCAGACTCCGGTCTGGTCTGCGTTCCCAGTCCGGCCTGCATATCCTGCGTGTACATCCCGCGCAAGGACACCGGCTTTGATGGTGTCACTGATGCCCCTGGGCACAGAAATTAGCCAGCAGAGCTGTTGTGGACCGTCATCTTCTGGGGGTCTGTAATTGGAGGGAGTCTGCTGTGAACATTGTGGGTGTTAAAAGTGAGGCAGCCCAGGCCTCTGCGCTGCACATTCCCACCGCCTCGCTCCATCACTCTCACCCTCCTGTGCCTTTCTCTCCCTTTCTCTGTCTGTCAGCCTGTCCTGCCAAGGCACAAGTTCTTGGGGATATAAAGCTTTCTTTTGAGTTTTATGTTTCCTTTAGGATTAAAGCCCTTCTCCTCGGGGCTCTGGATAGAAAATGTTTGTCAGGTTTACGAGTGCTTTTAGAAAGGCTTTTAGAGAGTCCATCCTACCCCTTCTTGTATAAGGGCTGAGATAAGATTATCTTTGTTTTAACACCAATTAAAACAAGAAGTGTTTATAGGATTAGGGGTTTTCCATCAGCCCAACTTTGATGTCACCACTTGCTGACTTGGTTTTTTTCAGTATGTTAAAAGGTCGGGAGCTGTTCTCTTAATGGCCGGGGAGTAGAAGGAGCTTGCGGAAGCATTTGTAGAAGACCAAACAAAAGGAAAAAAATAGAAGTCCTAAATGTTTCTGGAAAACACTTGGAGAAAAATCACTTACTGCCTAAACAACCTGCTTGGTAAGAGTGTCATGGATAAGTTTGAAATACTTAAAAAAATTCAAGAATGTGATTTCTCCCCTTCCCCAAGGTGGGGATTTTTTTGCCCTGTGGAAGGTGTTGGGTTTTTTTTTAAGTTCAAAATGTTGTATGTGAAAGGGGCAAATTTAATATGAAGTGCCAGGAGCCAGCAGGATCTTTTATTATGGCAGCTCGCGCTGTGGCTGAGCATGGCAATGATGGGGTTTTGAAAGGAGGAGGAGGAGGCAGGACTGTTGCATGGATAATGGAAGTGTCCGAGCGACGACCGAAAACCCCAGCCAACAAAGACAAGTGCAGAAGAGAGGCACCCTGCTACTTCACCATCCTCCAGTCATGAGGGTGAGCCGCGTCCCCTTCTTTGAGACACCGGGTCCAGGCACAATCGCTGCTGGGGCTGGCTGGAGGGCAGGTCAGAGCCACCCTGGCAGCTCCTGGAGGTGGAAGTTCAGAGGATGCTCTTCCCCATCTCGCAGCTGCTTTTGCCAGTGATGGATGTTTGAAGCCTGCTTGGAAAGTTTGCTTGGCTGCTAGGAAATGCAGGTGTCGGGAGGCCTGTATCATTAGGAATCCACACGGGCAAGGACGTACCACAGGCTCGATGCAGCTCCCAGGCTTTGCTTTGTGCAGAGTAGCTGAGGGGGACCGCGACATTGCAGGAGGAGCCACTGCCAGTCTCCAGACACACCCAGCACTGACAACCCTCTGTCCCTCCACTCCCTGCACACACAGTGAGGAGGCCTGGGAGGCGAGGAGGGTGGCAGGGAGGCCAGGTTGGCAGCTCTGACAAAGCCAATGCCGCTGTTTTCTGTCATGCATTAAAAAAACCTGTCCTGGGCTGCGTAGGATGAAGCAAAGCCAGGCAGACAGGACAGAGTGTCCTTCGTTAGACCCCTTCTGTGGGTGAAGCACTGCCACTTTGAAAGCTGTAATTGCCTGGGAGAGCTGTGTGATGTGAGTTGTCCGCAGGGAGGATCTGGAGGGAGGCGGGAGGGGTTGCTCGACCTGTCTGCAAGGATGGGGAGGCCTGTTTGGAGATGCTGTCACCGCTCAGCCTAGTCTCTGCACAGCTCAGCCTGGTTTGAATCTGCAAGCGGACGCTTCTCCCAGGTGGCATCGCAAACACCCCAGGCTCTCGTGGAAAGGTGGTGCAACGCTTGTGGCTCTCCAGCCCCAGGAGGTCTCTATCCAGCCCAGAGATGACACAGCGGGGGCTTGTCCTGCCCAAAACCCACAGCCCAGATGGCAGCAAACAGTTCCACCTGCGGGGCCCCAGGCTGCGGGGAACAGCCCCGCTCAGAGGATGACAGACTATAGGGAACAGCCCTGAAAGGAGACGACCCTTTGTGGCCTCCGTGCACCAAACATGGCTTTCGTGATTGCTGTCCAGGGAATTAGCTCAGCGTGCCTGGGCTTTCTGCAAGCCTGAGCTGAGCTGAGCTGAGCGAGCCATGATTTGGGGGCAGCAGTCAGCAAGATCGCGCAGGCAGGAGGCTGTAGGCCAAGCCACTGCAGAGGCGAGAGGAAAAAGCTGCAGGTGCATCATTTCTTCTCAGCACTTTTGATGCTGGTGCTGAAATCAGGGATGCCCCCCCAGAGCCCCTGTTCAACAGGGAGCAGTAAACTCCCTCCCCTGACCGCTGGACTCTCTCCTAGCCACAAGAGGAAGAGAGAGCCCCCCAGTATCCCAGAGGAGCAGCTCGCTAGCCCGCTGGTCCAAGTGCTCTTTGTGCCCAGCTCCTGCGCACTGCCCCGTGCTCCTGTCCCATGCACCCCACATGCAAGTGCGCGGCCTCCAAGCCGGTGGCTGGCAGAACAGCTGGAGCGGTCCCTGGAGTTCACCCGCTGCTGCGGGGAGCTGAGAGGTAGGCAGCCTTCGCAGAGCCTGACAGGGCCCCCGGCTAGTGCCTTGTGCTTTGCAAAACTGTTGGGTGCCCTCAGCTTGCAAGCAGGAGGCAGGGAGCTGAGACACCCCGTGGGCTCTAATAACGCCTGCCCTGTTTCTTTTGCAGTCCTGGGGAAACTGGAGCAAGCCTAAAGGTCCAACCATGGCTAGTGGCCTTTCCCATCACTGGGGCTGGGGAAGTTATCAGAAGCAGAGCAGTCAGTGCTTCTCAACCCTTTTAGACTCCAAGGCAACTCTCATAATCCTCAGGGCATCCCTCGGAAAATGCCAGCTCTCAGCTCTCGCTCATTCTTTGACTCTGGAAAAATACTAAAGCAGTCCTTCTGTTGCAGAGAGCTTGGCAAGACCCCAGAGCATCCCTAGCAGCCTGGATTTCTAGCAGAAATCTCTGGGTTTATCCTGTGAGTCGGGGTTTCACAACGAACAGTGCTAACGTGTGGCACCCTGGAAAGGATCTTGGGGCAGCCCAGGTTGGCGTAGCCCCCGGTTGAGTGTCACTGGACTAGATAAACCGAAATGATAAGCCCATTTAAAAGGCAAGAAGCAGTCATGAGCTGCAAGGCCGTTGTCTGTGTGTAGTCTGTGGTTTTTAGTGTCTAGTAAAGTTATGAATTTTTGTTCCTGCTCCCGTCTTCTGAAGACACCGTGTGCATTTTCCTGGCCTGCAAGGGTTATGTGTTTCTCCCATTCTTTCATCTCTAGCTGCTTCTCTTTGCTGCACAGCTGTGCTTCCCTCTTCCCTCTCGGTAAGAAGCAGCGGGCTCACTGCTGCACACACCAGGTTTTGGAAAGGCATCTGCTTCCTCAAATTCTTTTGTTGTCGGAAAATCAAGACCCCAAAAGGCTGCACCTGAGCGGGGGCCAGCCAAAAAAATGTTCAGTTTTCAAATGACAAAAAATCCACAGTTTCTATTACAAAGCCCCTTCCCTCCACTAGTCTGAGTGTCTTGATTGAGAAGTTCATGCTCCTTCAGCTTAGGTTCCTGGGTCTCCAAACCCCCTCTCCTTCCCCGGCTCCCTAAGCACTCGGCTTCATTTCTGACCCAACTCGCAGCACATTTTCATTACAGATATGTCACAGGGAGTGTTAATCTGGTGAGAGAGGTGACAGCTGAGTAGTTCGCAGTGTTATTGAGGAGCAACAACAGCACCGTATTTCAAGTCACAGCAAGGTATTTTTTTAACCTCTGTTTTAGATCGACATGCATGGTGAAACCAGTCTGAAATGCAGGGACCGTAGCAGTTTGGGGTGAGACGTGGGCTCCTTCGATCAAATGCCTCTTGAGATGGAGGCCCCTTCACCCTGCCCCCAAAATTGGGGTGGGAGGTCTCTTATAATGCTAGGGACAAAGCAGAGGAGCATCCACAAATGTCTCATGCGACTGAATTAACCTGCTGGGATTCAGTGCCCAGCCCCAAGACCTGAAAATGAAACCCGTGCTAGGGTTGGGGAAGCAGGCTCAGCACCCGACAGATCCAGACTCTTTTACCCACAAAAGTCTTGGTATTTAGAGAAGTTGTCTCAGTCTGGCAGTTAAAGTCTTCTTTTCTAGTGATTGCTGTTCATGGTTCTATTAGTATCTCGAGCTCTCATTACTAGAGTAGGGAAAAGCTTTTAGTTTATTCCAGTGATGAGATCAGACCAAAAGTGTTTGCGAAATCTTGCTGAGCACGGCGATTACTTCCAGCCAAAAAAGGGAAGCAAAGAAGAAAAAAACATCTAAAAGTCAGTTGTTTTGACATTTTCAAAATGCTTCTTTCTGTCTTTATAAGGAATGTTCCAGGACCAGCTTTCCTAATGGTAATTAAGAAAAACTTTTGGTAAGTAAAAATAAAGATAAAAACAACACTGAAAATAAATTCAGTGCTTTGTTCAGAATAAGTGATGTTGCAGCCATGATGGTCCAGGAAATATGGGAGAGGCAGTGGTTTTTGCAGGAGAGATGTTAGACTAAATTTTTGGGCACTACAGATTTGGTTCATGCCTAATCTGTGACCTTCTCAAGCTATTTCTTTGATCCTTGTGGTACAGGCTGGTTTCCTGGTAGTGGGAGATATTCCGTATAAATCTACTGGTTTCAACAAGCCGTTCTGGTAAAGCAAATTTGGATGTACGTGTACTATATTTCATTATAAAAAGTACCCGCCGTCCTTTAGACTACATGGATTGTGTCATAAATTAACAGAAAAGGTCAGGAATAAGTGTCCAGAGCAAGGCAAAAGGACTTCTACAGCCCAGCTTTGGGGGCCAGCTTTGGCTTTTGGGTTCCTCCCAGCTCTGTTGGTGTGTTTTGCTGGGTGAGACACTTTGCGGTGGAGTCTGTGGCCATTTCCACTGCATCTGCGATTTGCCATAATTTGCAGTGTGATCGAACTGTGACTGGCAGCCCATCACACAGATGTAGCAGGTTGTGTATTTGTGATGGGCTTTGCCACCAGTGTCAGGAGGGCTGGAAGAGGCTGCACAGCTGCCATTGCTTATACAGCCCCTCTCCGTGCTGTGGAAGGCGTGTTGTGGCTAAAGGATGTTCAGGTTCAAGTCTTGGCTGGGCCAGACTTTTATCTGCTGCCATGGGACGTGGCTGCTGTTTCCAGGCATTGACAGTAGGATGTTGGGCAAAAACAAGTGGTGTAGTCATGAAAGAAAAGTCCCCATAGAGCCCCAGAATAGTGAAACCCTCTGGATCTGTCTACGCGTGCCCACCATCAGAGGGAAGAGCAGGGCCAGACTCCAAGTGGGTTGCAAACCCGTTACTCCTCCTCCAGTGCATCTCAAATTGTCAGATTTGGGGTTTGGCCATTGCAAAGCTCCTGTTTTTGTTTCCTGGGATATCTACTGGACTCAGGAAACCCCTTCCCCCTCGACACTGGCCACACAGCACCTTTCAACCCTGGGCCTCAGAGGAGCGGGGAGACTTTCCTCTCACTGAATGCTGTTCTTGCTTCTTTGCAGGCTGCCCATCAGGGACATTCAAGGCAAGCCAAGGGGACGAAGGATGTGTCCACTGCCCAATTAACAGCCGGACGACTTCAGAAGGAGCCACTAATTGTGTGTGCCGAAACGGGTATTACCGTGCAGACTCCGACCCTCTCGACATGCCTTGCACCAGTAAGTGATCTCCAGGCTAGGGGTGGCATGGGATGGTACCGACATAGAAAAGAGGGATATAAGTAATATAAACTACCAGGTGGTGTCTAATGAACCATCGCAGCTCAGAGCTGCCCATGTTCCCAAGTGAATCCCTTCTGATACCTGCCAGCTGCCGTCTAAAGGCCACTGGAGGACTGAGCAACTATCCGCAGCGTCCAGCTCTTCCTCGCAGCCTTACTTGGTATCCAAGCTGAGCAGGAGGTCTACCAGCAAAAGTGTCTGAATCACACTTTGCACGCAGGAACTTAGGCTCCTGCACTCTGATTTTGGCACCAAAATAACTTTCCTTTGGGGAGTAAATCTGAGCTGTTGGCACCCAGAGAATTAAAACCGGTGCACGGCACAAACAGGAACAACCACAGCTCTTCAGAAGGCTTGTAGAAAGAACCCCAAAAGGAATCGGCCTGGGTTTGAGGGCTTGGCGCAGTGGAGACCTGTGCGCTATTCCCAGCTAAGCAGTTAACCTGGCCTTTTCACTCTGCTGAGACTGTAAACTCTCTAGGGCAAGGTCCTGCTATATGTGTGAGCAGCACCCAGCCAAACAGGGCCTCTGTTCATACCCGGTTGGAAATGAAGGGTCTGGAACTGTTTGTCTTAGACGTAGCTGCTTTCATCTCCCCACGTCCCTGTGGAAGAGCAGGACACCTCAGGGCAGCCTCACCTGGACTATGAGGCAGAGGAATAGGAAGGTGCACAGAGATGCATGTGGGATGGGGCAGGGCATGGACTCACACCACCTCTCTCTCTCTTGCCCAACACAGCCATCCCATCTGCCCCTCAGGCTGTGATCTCCAGCGTAAACGAGACATCGCTGATGCTGGAATGGACTCCGCCTCGGGACTCAGGGGGCCGCGAAGACCTGGTCTACAACATCATCTGCAAGAGCTGTGGCTCGGGGCGTGGAGCCTGCACCCGCTGTGGAGACAACGTCCAGTTCACCCCGCGCCAGCTGGGCCTCACGGAGCCCCGCATTTACATCAGCGACCTGCTGGCCCACACCCAGTACACCTTTGAGATCCAAGCGGTGAATGGGGTCACCGACCAGAGCCCCTTCTCCCCACAGTTTGCCTCGGTGAACATCACCACCAACCAAGCTGGTAAGGAATTGCTGTGTCCTCTGCTAGCCAGACTGAGACCCGGGAGAGGATGGGGGTAGGAGTGACTCACCTTTTAGGCACCATAGCGACCAAAAATCCTATCCACCTAATGGGCATTCAGTAACCTGGATGTTCCTAGGCCTTATCCCAAAACATAAGTCTTGTTTTCCAGCAAATCTATGTCAGCAGAGACTGAGCGGTCCAGAGGTCCACCTGAAAAGAGCTTTGGGGCTGCTATCTCAGCGTCAATTTTCTGGCATGTTTTACCTGCAGAACCCCAGCAGAATTATTTCTGTGGGTACTTTTACACTGCTGTGTCATGGCAGCGTAGTTAAGCATACCTGCACTACCTCCAGTCTGGGTATCAGGAAACAGCAGCAAAGACACGGCCAGATGGCCTTCGGTACATTCAAGTGAGTGCAAAAATATTCCTGTGTGCTGCAATTCTGGAATGCAGTTTTGATGTAACTAGTGCCTCGGTTTCCAGAACTGGATGACCAAAGGCAAAGGGAGGTTGTCACAGAAGGATGGGTGCAGAGAGTAGAGACAGGTGACAGGCAGGAATTCTCTGCACAGCTGTTCCAGGAAGGCTTTCCCTTCCCTGCCCAAGGGCTCCTATTATATGCTAAGGGAAAGCAAGCAGCAGCCTGCCCTGCAGCAAGGAGCTGCTGTGTGGCAGCTTTCTGAAGGCAGTGACCTCCTCATTGAAGGCGTGTGGTTACATCTCTTCTCACTCCACAGAAGAACGTCTGCTTGGGGATGGGGAGGTGTAAAGGCCACTTGTACCATCTTCAGGCTCTGGGTTAATGCCCCGGAGGATTTGTAGGCTGCCAGTGGGATCTCTGAGGTCTGGCAGGGTGCATTTTGCAGCCCTGAGAGAGTGGTGGCACCATGCCAGTGAGACTTGCTAATTAAGAGAGCATCTCCCGGGGCAGCTCTGACTGCTTCGCTTTGCTGGGAGAAAGACCTGCAGGCAGCCAGGATGGAAAAGGGTGTTTGGATGAGTTTGTGGGCCAAACCAGCTCCTTACTGAACTGGCCAACAGGCAGGTGTGAATCTGTCGATGAGCCTGCATGAACGTGGAGGCGCTGGGCATGCTGCATGTCAGTGTAGGTGTATGAATGTGTGTGTGTAATGTGAGCAACACAGATGTGTGCGCAAGTGAGAGACAGACGTGAGTGGAGGTTGTGTGATTATGTGCGACTGGCTGGAGTGGCTGACTACAGCCTGCACCGGTGTCGTGTGTATAGTACTATTGTTGGCCAAGAGCAAGTCAAGAGATGTCTCTCCATTTCCTTGGGAGTTGCTGCTCCAGTGTTTATAAGCTGCCTAATGCTCTGATTTCACACCCTGCAATTAAGCAATGTGGTCGTGATGTTAATGAACCAACTGTGAATATTCCCACTTCTGCAGCAGAGTGGCGGAGATACCTGAAGTTGCGAATTGGTTCCTTCTTAGTCCCCTCCCTTCTGAACCCGCTCATCCTCCTTTTCCGTGTTTGACACTCCTTTATTATCAGGGCTCACACTTCTCAGCCTGTGTGATGCCTCTCTTAATGTATCTATTCATTAGCACTAAACAGTTACTGCCTGCTCACTAATTCCTCCGTAATTAGAGGTTCTGAATTCTTTTGCTTACACTCAGCACAGCCTGGCAGCCTTGATGTACCTCATTAGCAGCTGGTAACAGAAGCTGTAGGTGCAGCGATACAAGAGCGAGCTGGGAAGAGGGGCAGGAGAGAGGGGCATGGGAGAAAGGAGGGTGCTGGGGAGGGGGAGGGGAGAAGACGATTCATGGGAATTAAGGACTCCAGCCTCCCCTGCTTGAATCACTCAGTGCTTGGCCTGTCTGGCTCTAGAAGAAGAGGCTTCAGCTGGGCTCAATCTTAGCTTTGCTAGAAAGCTGAGAGGTGGGCAAAGTTTGCAGTGGGCCATTCACTTCCTCCCAGAGGAGCAGGACGATGCCTTCCTGCCCAGGAGATGTGGCTCCTACCTGTTGTCTCTGCAGCAGAGGCCAGGCCTCCTTGCTTTGGCCCTACTCAGAAAAGCACCAGCCCATTACTGTGACCTCCAAAAACTTGGCAGTCCAAAGGGGGGGTCTGGCAGGGATTGCTTCTAGAGACAGTACTCGTGTGTGGCTTTTGTGCCAGTTCAGTGTGGGCACACCTTTACACCCGACTGTCGGGGAACTAGCCCAGACTGCACCCGTCAGGGGTGGACACTTGCAGTGACCTTGGCTGAACGGCTCATGGGAGCCAGCGTTCTCCAAATGGCACCAGTGGGAAGCGATGACATTACAGGGTCAGGGGATACGGTAGGGATACGCTCCAGAACAGGAAAGGAGGCATCCAGGCAGGCTTTGCAGGGGGAAATTCCTGTTCTCAGGAAAGCAGAAGGATGTGGGAGGAGAACAGCTCTGCTCTGTGCCTTCCCTCGGATGAGGACACAGCACGCTGAGCAGACACGTATGGCGAGATTAGAAGAACCTCTGAACGTGGACGGGAGAGCCGTGTTTCTCACACAGAGGTGCATTTGCCCTCTGGGAAGATGCGGCAGATGTCTGGAGAGGAGATGAGAAGGAACGGGAAAGCAGCAGAAGAGGCACAGGACTTATACGTGGAAGCAAAGGAAGAAAAATAATAAATGGATAAGCCAACAAACACATGGGAAAACTAGGATACCTTTCAAGTTGCTGGAGAAGTTACAGCATAGTTGTAGTGACATCAAGTGCTACCTTTTTATTACCTATAACATGGACTCACAAAGCTACCCAGCAGGTATAACACCCCAGGGGGCTGTGCCGCTGGTGAAGCTGGAGAACAGTGCTATCAGTCCATAGGTGGGAGCGTATCAAGTGGAGGACTCTGAGATCTTCTCCATCCAGTCCTGCGTAGCATGGAGAAAAGTCCAACCTCCTCTATAGCACGGTGACTCCTGCGTCCAGCCCAGAATTTCTCAGTGAGCTAAAGCAGGTGTTTGAGAGAGAGGGACTTTATCCTTTGATAATCCTTTCTAATGGTTAATTATCCTCATTGTTAAATGTGTTCATCATGTTTCTAGCCTGATTAATCCAGCTTCCATTTCTCGCTGTTGAATTTTGTTCAGTCTGCCTGCCTGTAGATTGCGATCAGCTCATGTCCTAACTTCCCACGGAGAAGGTTAAATAAGCTGAGTTCCTTTAGCCTCTCTCAGCATAAGACTGATTTTTCAGACGACGAAGCGCTCTTGCCGCTCTTTCCTGAAGGTTTTCTGTTTTTCTCTTTTCCATTTTTTCAATGTCGTTTTTTGCAGCTTGAACGTCACAACAAACAGGTCGCAGTATTCAGCAACAGTCTCGCTGACGGAGAGGTAATCCCACCGCCCTCCCTCTGCTCAATATTCCCCTCTATTCAACCAGGAACTTAGCCACCGGAGCCAAAGGATCTCCCTGGAAGCTCACGTTCTGCTCATTTCCCCGTAACTGGTCCTGGGATGCAATCCCCCACTCTATAAGCATGACCTACATTTTTTGCTCCTAAATGTGTGATCTTGCATTTGGCTGCATTGAAGTGTCCATTGTTCAAACGAGCCCAGCTTACCATGCAATACAGATCACTCTGTGCGACTGTCCTGTCTTCATTGTTATTTTTCACTTCACCAGTTCTTGGCTCATCTGCCAATTTTGCCTGCAATTATTTTATATTTCCTTCCAGATCATTGATTAAGCTATTGAGTGAGACAGGGCCAGAAACAGATCCCCAAAGTATCCCATACTACGTACAAACGATGAGTGCCCATTTACAAATGTTTTTTAAGATCTGTCCCCTACCTCTTTTTGATTTACCTTGTAGGTGTTGCATTGTGAACATCGCATGGTGTGAGTCAGAGGTCTTAAAGAAGTCTAAAATAGCCTGTCAGCTTAGTGACCTGTATCAATGAAAATTGTAATCTTATCGAGGCAATTTGACGCTGTTAATTCAATCGTGATGTTTGACACATGGCCCCATTTCAGTTCTTGATCGACTGCATCCTCGATCAGCTTTTCCAGGATTTTTTGCAGATTTATAGTTGCCCCCTTGAAATATTGCTGCAACATCAGCTTCTTTTCAGTCCTCTCAAACTCCCCCTAAACGAACGCGACTCCCACATCCAGATCCAACAAGTGCCAAAGAGAGAGGTCCAAGAAAGAGCCGCTGAGAAGATGCGGCACCTCTCTTCTCAGAAGATGAAGTTAATTCTAAAGAGAGAGATTTTTGCCAGCTTCACATGAGCAGAAGAGGTCTGTGCAGAGACAGGCAGGAGAAGAGCTGAACGCCACGTCGTCGTTGCAGGAAGGAAGAAGTAGAAGAGGATGAGGAGCTGGTAGGTGAGAGCAGTGCAGTGGAGAGATCCTAGGAGCTGCCCGGATGCCACAAAGCACACGGCTGTGCTAGGAAGGGCCTGGGGCCACCTGCCTTTGTGGATGTCATGGCTTCCTCTTGCTGGAAGCTCCTGCCTGGAAGCAAATTCTGCAACCGCTAGTTTTGGTGGGAATGTTATGCTCGAAGGATTTTGTGATATTGATAGAAGATATCAAGGGGTGTCTCGTTTAACCCCCTGCACAGGATCCCTTGTCTTCAAACTAGTCCAGGTCCAGCCTTTTCCAAAGGACATGCCACAGCTCGTTCCATTGCCCTTCTGCTCTTACACTTAGGAAAGTTTCCTGAGATTGAATCTAAATCTGCTTTTCTGCCATTGAAAACCTGCAACCAAATGTCCTGCCCCCTGCAGCAAGAGAGAACAGGTTGTTGCCATCTTCTTTATGGTAGAAATTCACATATTTAAAAATTGTCTATGATGTCGTGCCCCTACCGCCATCTCTTTCCATCCAGACTCAGTGCACCCAGTTTCTTCAACATGTCCTCACATGGCTCGCCGTCCAGTCCAGCCCTTTCACCATCGTTATCACACATGCCTGGATTCTCTCTAATGTCCCCGAAACCAGTGCCGAGTAAAGCGACCCGATCACCTTCCTTGTCTTGCCTTCAGTGCTTCTTAATAGCACCCCAAAGGGCATTTGCCTCCTTGGCACAGGCCCTTATGCCCCCTAAGCTCTCTGCAGCTGCTCTTCTCCCCAAACCATCTCATCTGTCTCTATCTCTCTACCTTCTCCATCCTCTAGTCGCGTCTTTTGCTAACCCAGGGATTTCTTCCTCGAGTCTCACTATTTGTCTCTGCAGCCGTCGCCTCTAAAACCTGCTGCTGCCGCTTGACGTTTGCTGCTCTTGCCATGGCTGCTACCCCTGCTCCTCTCACTCTTCCTCCCGTGCGGCCCCCGATACTGCAGCCCGACTGCTGTAGTTTGGAGCAAACTCCGTTGGAAGGAAATTGCTGCTCGGCAGGTTGTGCTCGGAGAGCTGCGGATGCAGGATGCCGGAGGGGGGCTGTGTGTTGTCTGGATCGTCTTCCCCCTCTGCTGCCTGAAGACTGCCCCGAGCCAGGACTCCCAGATGGCAGAAGCTTCACCAGCTGCTGTCTCCTCAGGACTTCTCTTTCTGGTCCGGTAGCTGCCAGTTGGGGGAGGTTGGCAAACTGGAACATGAGCTATGTTGCTCGAGCGTTCCTGGCGAATGCGCCGAGCCTCCCACCACCGGCGCTGCGGGATCTCCCACCGACTGACTTCCCTCGTCTATAAATCATGCCACCAGTTAAGGATCGCTTTCCCCTACCTGCCTGGGGCTCCTGAAACCTGTTCCACAGCATCTGGAGCCGACATTCGGAAAACAAAAGCCACGAGGAAAGGGTGGGAGGCTCTGCCTGGTTAACAAGTGTGGCTGTCCCCTGGCAGAGAGCTCTTCCACCCCTGCTCCCTGCGTGTGCTAGAGGCAGAGCGCGATCCAGGGGCTAACCCTTGGCTTACACGTTTGGAAGGGATGATGAATGCGTCTTGCTGCGGCAAACAGTTTGCAGGGCTAGGGGCTCTTGTGCACAAGAAATTCAGCGTGTACTAAGCTCCCCGTGCAATGCTGTAGTAACTGTGGCAGGGTTGGTGGTTGTCGCCATGTTGGTCTAAGGACATAGGCAGACAAGGTTCTTTGGGACGATGTGATCTCTTGTATTAGACCAACTAAATAGTTGGGAAAAAGTTCTTTGCAAGCTTTCAGGCACAAACGCCCTTCATCAGGCGTAGGGAGACTCTGCTGGTGTAGTAACCATGGCACATCCACAGGTCCTGTCACCTGTATTTGATCCGCCGTGGCTTTTGCTGAGTGTTTGCAAAGCCTGACACTTTCCCAGGTGCTAGTGTCTGCCATGCTGGGGACTGCTGCTGCTTTACACCAGAGGTTTTCATTTCAGTCTTCGTCTGCCCAAGCCAAGCGATTGCTGTGGCGGCACTCGGAGCTGGTTATAAAACCGCAGTCCATACCAGCTGGGGCTTTCATTTCTTCAGATGGGGCCACAGCCAGAGCCCACCTGTTTTCACGATCTTCCAGCATTTGTAGCTGCAAACCCAAGAGGCAGGAGAGCTGGGCCTGCTGGGAAGTTTTCCAGAGATTTTGTGCATGTGAACGATGTGTGCATGGTCTGGAAAGGGCTGCCTGTCCAGGGAAGGCAGGTGCCATACCTGCCTGGGGCTTCTGAAACCTGAGGCTCTTCGCCTCAGAAGCAAAACCTCACAAGCTGCAAACCGCCCATCTTCTATGGCTGCAGCAGGGCCCGTGAATCCCCCGGCCCTAGGGCACCAAGGGGAAATGCTGGTTATTAAACTAGCCTCAACTCTGCCCCTTTTCAGTGACGGCTTCACTTCTACTTGGAAGTCAGAAGAGCGTGCAGCTGCCCGTGCTGTCACGAGAGCAGGGGACGTTGGCAGAGAGCCTGCCCGCTCTGCCCTGCTCCTGCTCAGGATACCTTGACCTGGCCAGTCTCTCTGCCCATTTCTCTGACAATACCCACGGGGCCAGAAGGTTGAGTACCGCTGCTCTGGAGGGTCTTGGGAAATTCCCACTGATTTTAAGATGATGTGGAGTTATGAGTGTGGTGTGTGGACAAGCCAGGAGATCTGCTGTTGTAGCAACCCTTTCCAGCTTCAGTCCTGGAGGAAGCTGTGCTGAAGCTGGAGCAGTTCTGCTGTATCCTTCCCAGCTTCCCGCACCAAACCGTGAGACCGTAGCAGCTACTGCGCCTTTTGAAACAGCTCCGAATGGACCGGTGAGCAGAGACGTTGGCTGCCGTCTTACCGTGAGGTTTAATCTGTGTCCCTGGGAAGTCGCATCCCCCTGCAAATTTGACTGCATTTGGGGGGCTTGCATGCACCCCGTTGTTCTGCTGACGGGATTCTCCGGCACGCCCGCCCGCTTACCAGCGCAGCAGGCTGCATCTCCATGGCATGTTTCCTGCTGCGTTGTCTCCAGCTCAAGGTCTTGCCTTGAATCCCGGTGTGACCCTCAGGGCAGAGCCAGTTTTCTGTGCGGGTAATTGCAAATGCCAGAATCCCCCGCTGACCACCCTGGAATGAAAGCAGTTCCCAGTCCAGTAACCTGACTCCGGGGACCCTGCTCCGTCAGGGGGGCTCTGAAGAGATGCTTGGAAAACTCCCAGCTGTTCACCACTTCATTTCCTTGGTTAATTTTGACGTTTTCCTGAAGAGAGGGTGCAGGCCAGCTTCACGCTCTTTGTCAGGACTGTTTTCCAGAGCAAATGTTGACTCTGTCTGACAGGACATGAGCTAGTGGGATTAAAGCGATCAGAGATGGGGGCTCGGCGGCTGGTAACCCAATCCTCCTATACACCAGAAAGGGAAAGGAGCTCCTTTGATTATGTCTGAACCTAGATGGAGCAGACCCAGGGACGAGCCGGGAGCGGAGGGCTCCGTCCTGCCGCTCTGGCAGCTGGGGAAGGGGGGAGGGCCACAGGAGCAAGGATGGATTAGAACTGGCAGGGTTTCAAACGGAGATACAAATCGTGAAAGAGAAATTGGAGAAAGACTGTGGTTTCCCCCGTGACTGGCATGTCGTCCAAAATGTAAAGTAACATAATCCCAGTGAACCCCCACGCAGCAGCCAGGGGACCTTGCAGAGAGCTCTCTTGTCGACTCTCTGGGGAAAGCCGCCCTCCGTCCGAGTCTCCAGTCCGGCTTTCCTCCCTTCTTCTGAGTGCTTCATTCGCAAAACCACTTTTGTCTCCAAACTCACAACTGTAATTGTGGGTCTCCGCACCTTGAGATAAACGCCAAGGCCTTGCAACGTCCCAGTGGCTCCGAACAGCCAAGCAGATCGGCTAGCGCCTTTCTGCAGCAAGGCTCCCGGAGGGCATGGAGTCAGCTTGCTCCGAGCCTCCAGGAGCCTGTTTTAATCGTGGCAAGGAATGGCAGCTCTGTACCAGATGCGATGGTCCTGGAGACAGGGACCGGTGCAGAATGGCAGACCTCGGCCATTCAAATGCAATTGGGAACCGGGGGAGCAGCACGGACCCAGGGTGACTCCAGAGCAGGTCGTTTCATGGTGCGATGGGTTTGGGCTGTGTATTCATCTGAGCGCTCACATGGGATCAGGCAGACTTATTCCCCCCTCTCCAATGAAAGCGAATGTATCTGCTCTCCCTCGTTAGCAGTGGTCGAGATTTACGTGGCAGGTTGGCACAAAATAGCGGGAGACAGGAGATGGGACCTGTGCGCCCAGGCTTCGGCAGTCTGTCCCAAGCCAGGGAGGGAGGAATCGCATCCCAGCTTCCCAGAGTGCCTATAAACAGCTCAACCATGGCTAAGTTCCCCTCGCAGCTGGAGCAATGCTTCCTTTAGCCTACTATTTGATGTGAGACACAAAGCCCTAAAAAAATGGGCCTATTTTTCTCTTATTTGCCAGATACTGCTCTTCACAGGCAGATGATTCCCTGCTGACTTTTGTCAGTTTTATTATAATGAATAGCCTTAAGCATTACACAGCGGCTTTCCCAATTGTACTCCTTTCTGAGAGAGCCACCGAGCACAATGCAGTGTGTGTAGGGCGACTGCTGAACTTGAGAGAAGGGGTCAGGGCAGAGGCACTGGGCTGGGTCTTGCAGGATTTGGGAGCTGGAGGGATGGCCAGGACACAGGGGATCACCGATGTGCAGGGCTCTTGCAAACGGCGCTGTGCGATTCTTTTCTAGTCCCTCAGTAAGTTCCAGATCAAATGGGCCCAGGTTACAATGAAAATGTGTCTTTGCAAATGCAGGCAGGGCTTGGAGAGTCAAGATCCTGCCGTTTCACCAGTGGCAAACCCCATACAACTGGGTTAAACTCTCCTTCCCACCTGCAACCCCGTAGGGAGATCATACATGCAAAGCTGATGGAAATGTGCGCGGAGAAAAAGGACCAGACACTGCTCCCTCTCTCTCGGCTGTGTGGGTCTTGCAGGGCTAACAGGAAATGAAATAAGGAAAGCTCTCCCTCGATGCTCAAGCCAACATCTACGACTCCGGCATAGGCCAGGAGTAGATCTGCATAAGGAAGTGCTGCTTTTGCATAGTCTCTTCTGTGTAGAAGTGCATTATGAACATCACCTAGAAGGCACAGGAAACGATACAGAAAGACTGAGGATGTGCAACAAGAGAGGAACATCCATGCTGTCTGAATGCCTTGGTCAAGTGGGCTCAGTCCAGCCACGCTTTTCAGTAGTCAAGTGCAATATCATTCAGTGAAGTAGGCACCTTTACCGAATAGAGGATGGCATTCAGTGCATCTGAAAAGGAGGGAGGAGACATTGTATGCAGCCAAAGTCCACGTGAGACCTCAGAACAACCACATAGCCAAAAGGGCTGGCTTTATCCACGGATGCAAAAGTAGAGTAATATCAAGGAGGAGTGAGGAGTTGTTACTATCTCTGTATACAACACGGGAGAGGCCATGGGGGGTCTCTGTATCTAGTTCTGGGGTTTACACTTCAAAAATGATTTTGAAAAATTGAAAAGGTTTCAGGAAAGAGCTACCAGGATGATCCAAGGTCTGGGAATCCTGCTTAATAATGAGGGACTTAAAAAACTCAAGCAAATTAGCTAATCAAAGAGAAGGTAATGAGGGAATTTCTTCAGGACCTATAATTACTTCCAAAGAGAGATTCATATTTCTTGACACTTCCTTAATCTACCAGGCAATGGCAGAACAAAATCCAGGGGTTGAAGCTCAAGTCAGGAAATTTCAAAATAGATGCAGTGCACATAAGTTTCAACAGAGAAATAAGGAGCCGTCGGCACGGGTAGGCTCTCCGTGGAGTGTTTGGATCAAAAAGCAGTGTCTTTTTTAAATCCCCACCGGGGCTCAGCCCCGGTTTTGGGGTTAGATGCAGGAGATTCCCTGCCCTGTCCTGTGCAGGGAGAAACATTAATGCAGGGGTTGGCAACCATTTAGAGTGGCAGGGTGGGCATTTGCGCCCCAGCCACCGCTGCAGGCCACCAACCCCCTGCCCCCCCAACAGCGGTCCCCTGCTGCTATAATCTCTTCCCTCTCTGCCCCGCAGTGCTGCCAAAAAATATAGCAAACAAAAAAACCCAGCAGCAAAGTTGCTATTTCAGCAGGAAACAGAAACTTTGGTGGTGAGAGCACAGAGCAGGAGATCCCTTTAAATTGGTGCCTCCCCCAACCAAATCACGCCTTTTCAGGCCAAGCCCAAGTCTTCGTGGCATGGGTCCGGCCCATGAGCCATAGGTGGTTGGCCCCTGCATTGAAGGGCTGTAATGGGCCCTTCTGCCCTATTTATGAAGTCCAAGAATCACTCCCCCCCTTCTTTGTTCTGGAATTGTGCAGGCAGGATATTACTGTGCTGAACCCTTACCTGTCTCTTTCCTTCTTTCTTATAGCTTAATATTCCTTATTAACTTCAACAGGCAAAAAAAAATCCTGTAACAACAGGTTGCACTGTTACGTGCAAGCACCAAATACGTCTACGAGCCAGCGCAGAGGCATCATGAAGCAAATAGCTTGCTGCTTTGTACATACCTTGGCTAAGCCCGATACTCAGCTCTAGGATCCCAACACTTAGAAAACACAGGGAGGAACATTTAAGCCGCTGACTGCCTATTTTGTCCAGCAGAAGGGAGTGCGCTGCCCAGCGAGTTTCATCTGTTGTCAGAATCAGGCCCCTTTTTGCAGTGGAATTAGGGTGGTTCGAATGCTTTTATTGCTGCTACAAAAAGCAGCAGAGAAAACGTGGCTCCGTCTCACCCCTGAGGTTTTTTGCCGATGCCTTTATTCAGATCCCCGTCTGTCTCCCTCTGCGTGGCTGCTGCAAAAGTAGAAGGCAGGATTTTCCACCGAGCCGTGACAGGGAGTTCAGGTCCAGCTTGATCTGGATCACATGCATTCAAACGCGCAGGAGACACGGGGGATGCCCCTGAGAGCCGCCCAGGGAATAGGTGGGGCTTTACCCCCAAACGAGGGTAGAATTTGGCCTGTGGAGTCTGCAGTGTGGACCTTGAAGCAAGAGCCAGAATGAACCAACCTTGGCAGTCAGAGCCCGGATACCTGCCTTGTCTTCAGTCAGAGCCCAGGTCAAGGAGGTTAGGGTTAATTTACCATGGAACATCTGATGTGCTGAGACCCTTAGCTCACAGTATCTTATTCGTGTGTCCATGCCCTGACACGGGGTATTATAGACTCTGTTAGCAAGGCGCTCCAACATATTCATTGCAACAATACAGGTTGCAGTACTTCCTTCCTTCTGGGTCCAGGGTGTCCAAATAGGCATCAGAAAACCATGATTCTTCATTAATATTTGACAATTGCAGTTGTTTTGCACTGAGATTCTCCGATCAGGACGAGGGTCCCCTGGTTGCTTGATGTTGCATGCACGCGTGGAGATGTGAGGTAACATCCTGGCTGCATCAGAGCCGGAGGCAGAGCTCCATTGATTTCATTAGGATCAGAATTTCATCCCTGGTCTCCACGCTGAAGAATTTGCTGTCTGGGGCAATACGAAGGTTTCATTATCCTCCCACACAGCAGTTTGCAGACTGTATTACAGGGAAGGACATTGTCACTTTATGCCTATGGCTTTTCCTAAAGAAAATATTTTCTGAACTGACAGTGTTTCTAGTCTTGCTTTTTTTCCCCCCTCTGCTTTGTTGAGCTAGCCTCAGGCAAAAGGTATCAATGAGAAGAGTCCAGAGAATCTGGGGCAGTAACATCAGCCAAGAAAGGGCTTCTGCTAGTGTCGTGTGTCTGGGAGTCCCAAGTCCTTTGAGTATTGGGAGGATATGGTTCATCTTAGGTAGGACAAAGGGAGTCTGGCTTGTCAGACAAGGGAAGGAAGTGTCCTTGCACAGCGGAAACGAGGCTCCGTGTACTTCTCTCATCCCCGCTGCACGTGCAGACACCTGGAGTCATGAGCACAATTAATTGTTCTCTTCCAGTGCATTCAGAAATGTGTGTGTGGCATCAAAAACGACAACAGCTGTTGGGGCTGGGGTGTTGTGATCCCACCCCAGCCACAGCCGTGTCAGCCAACAGCCCCTCTCTATGGGCGTTTGTACACGCCACGTTTTTTGCCCTTTCTTGCACTGCAACTATTCCAGTTCCTCCTGTGTAATAATTGCACATGCGTTTAGGGTGACATCCTGTTTCCTTTGAGTCAGTTTTCTAGGGTCTAAGTATACACTTATGCACAGGTGGTCCTTCTGTTTCAGGGCCTGTGCACGCACAAATGACCGCATGCGTGTGTACTTGGGCACACATCCCAGAAACAAAGGATAGAAGAGGAAAACCCTCCTTTGTTTTAACCCCAGTGCCTGAGTGTTTGGGGAACTCCCCCAGGAGGATGGAGACAGAGGAAGCTAACATTTGTCTCTGAGATGAAGTGAGAGCCTTGGGAAGGATCATTACATCTCCGTTTATTTTGTCATTGGAAAGTAGTACCATTTTTCATGGAACAAAGTATCAAATCCCACAGGGCCACACTGAGTATTACAAACACATGCTTGAATGGCATCATCCAGGTGATGCTCTGGACAGTGTGGGAAATACCTCCGTGCAGAACAGGAGGAGAAAACAAAGGGTGCCTAATCGTTTTACGTGTGTTGTACCTTTACTCAGAAATATTTCAGGACCCAAAGGAGAGCGCCAGGGCATAATTTGTTTAGATGCAGTAATTCAACTTACATATTTGGGAAATTCTACTATAAAAGCATTTTTGCTCGGTCAGGTTTGTACAGCATCGGTCCTTTGGCTCTCTGTGCCTGGTTTTGGTCACTCAGCAGTGCTGGTAATGGATGTGATCTTTTCATATTCCCAGCGTGGGCTGTGTACTGTATCCCTCGGGGCCAGAACATACTCTGCATTTCTCTGTCCCAGCCAAGTGGGAATGCTCTTTGTATTTACTTCAGTTGAACTAATTTATCTGCAGTATTTGTCTTGCTATTTAGTATTTGCATTATAGTAGTGCTCAGCCTCTCTCAGGGCCATCGTACCAAGTGATGTATATGGTCTCTGTACCATAGAGCTTGCAACAAAATGAGACAAGATAGGTGTAAGATAAGGGCAAATGAACAAAGTTAAAGTTAAAAGGGGTCCAACAACTTACTGTGGACCTGCTGCTCCTTGGCAACTGGCCGTGTGCCCACTTTTCCCCCGCAGTAGGTTAAAACTAAGCTGGCCATTTTATCACTGAATAGCACAGTGCAAAGCTACCCTAATTTAACTTTTACGTATTGCAGGGAAACAGGAGATGGGCAGATCGCAAGGTTGATATGCATGCCCCAGAAATGACCTGCACATGGTACCCTGGCTTCAGAGGCCCTATTTAAACTGCCCAGGAACTGTACACCATCCCTGTAATGAGCGGATCAGCCCCCAGCCATCAGATTCAAGTGCCATCTACTCTTGCATTTGACTTACATTTCTCTCTCTCTCTCTTTCTCTCTCTTTCAGCTCCTTCTGCTGTGTCCATCATGCATCAGGTTAGCCGCACCGTGGACAGTATTACCCTCTCATGGTCTCAACCTGACCAACCCAATGGAGTCATCCTAGACTATGAGCTGCAATACTATGAGAAGGTATCAAAACAGCCTGGGGTAGCCCACCTTCAGTGCGCATATGGGGGGAATAGCACAAGTTTTGCCATGCTAGTTGTCAAGCTCTTGGGGGGGTTAGCCATGATGGCAAGAGGTAGCAGGTGCCCCAGGATCGTGGAGTGGCACTGCAGCCAGGATTCACACTGCTGCGGTTCACAGCGAGGTTCAGCACCATGTCCAACACAAAGGCAGAGTGAACAGCACTGAGTATAATTCCTTCAGCTCCCAGGAGATCAATTAAAGAGCAGAACAGGGCCGGCTCTGCTTTGGCATTGTAGCTTTGTTCAGAAATCACCACGGAAGAACTCTTAGTCCACTGGAAGTAGCTTCCCCACTCTTCACACATCAAGAGTTTGTTGAGGCCTTTGGAGAGGAGATAGCAGACCCTTTGCCCTGAACCCAAAGAGTAGGTCATCCCTTCCGTTGAGGAGGCGGACGGTGGCCCTGTCCTGGAGCAGGAACAGCAGTAGCCAATATACTAGTATCTTGTGTCGGATCCATCCTTGGTGTAATTCCACAGAGGCTCATGGGTTTACAGCCTTCAGTTCCAAAATTAAGCACGTGTCTATCTGAGGGTTGTTCACACCACTGGAACTGGACAGTGCACGGCCAGGCTGCACCAGTGCAGCATGGGACATGAATCCCACGTGTACCTTCGCTATCCCAGTTGGAAGCAGCTGTGGCACACCCCGAGTGCACGTGCTCCACCAGACAGAGCCCTGCGGTGGACATCTTTGCACTAAAGTGAAGCAAGGCTCGAGTCCTGCACTAAGCAGGGGTGGCCCTGCTGTGAAGCGGCGCTTGGCCCCCACCATACATATATGGCACACATGTGACCATGGGACATGGTGGAAGCCCTTTGCATGTGTACAGTGCATCTGTGGCAGAGGCGGCATTACTGCAGCGCCTGCAGTGCAGACCAGCCACGTTCTCCTACCTGCTGGACCCTACCCATGGCCAGAGCACTGAGCTTGAGGAGAGGCCCAGCCCCAGGGAGATGGTAGGAGGGACCTGAGAGTAGGGAGTGAGAAACCAGGGGAGTTTTCCACCTGAGAGTCTGTCCCTCCTGGCCTGGACTCTAATAAACTAGACAGGAACAATTACAAAATAGCTAATTAAAAACTTTAAGAGAAAGTGAAAATATTTTTCCCAGCAGCTGCCAGAGGAAATGATTAATCCCCCCTCCACTCGCTGCCTGTGACCTATTTTCTCATCACCAAGAGCCAGAGGGATAGTATGGAGGGAAAAGCCAGTTTGTAAGCTGTTAAATGGGTCCTGACCTATATTGCATAAATTAGAAGCATTTACTTGACCCCTGGAAATGATCCCAGAATATGTGGCAAGATGGATGAAGAGAACATTAGACTGATCTGGGAAGGGAGAGGTCCCAGTTCCCAAGACACTCGAGGCAGTGACAGAACATCTCAGGGAGTGTGTGCTCTCTCCATCTCTCTCTCTCTCTCTCTTTCTCTCTCTCTCACTCTCACACACACACACACATACGGTATAAATAATGGAACAACATATGTAAAGAAGGAGCAGCAGTTTGTGGGCCTGTCCTATCAGCCAGCACATACGCCGCAGGATGCTGCTGTCGTCGTTGCTCTTGGAGCTTTCAGTGGAAGAAGCAAATGATCTTAGTGCCAAATGACCCAAATCACACCAGGACTTAATGGCTCTCACAGCTCGCACTGGGCACATCTACACATGCATTAATGCACCATAGTTACTGCACATTACTTTTTTGTCCTGTGATGCACCGGGGATTAATTGAGTCTGTTTCACACACGAGCTGATGCGAACTGTCCTACACTGCATGCAGTTGTATAAGTGGCTAAATGTGTGTCAGCGTGCAGAAAATGGCAGCAGTGTGCTCTGGAAATAAAGCACCTTCTTTGTGTTTTAGTTCAAAAGCGCATTGCTGCCATTATCTCGGTGCTGACGCACATTTTGCTGCATATACAACTGCAAGTGTTGCAGTGCTAAGCACTTTTGAAAGCTCCTGGCACTTGCACATGTAAAAATGTCTTGTAATAGGTACTAACTAAATGTGCAGTAACATTGGCACATGCCTTTTTAGTGACACTAATACACAGTAGACTGATTCCACTGCGCATTAACACGGCTTTTGCCATGACGCACTAATGCGCGATAGAATGAGTCTACTGCACATTTAGTGTCTCATGGAGACACGCCCACAGTGCAGCACAGGGTGTCCGGGGCTAGAATTAGCTGCAGTGTTTGCCCGACACAAAGGAGTATTTGAAACCTGAAGCTTTCCTTGGCATGCAAGGGGGAGGGGGATGCTAGGTGCTGGTATTCATGCTCCACTGGCCCTTTTGGATTCACTTGGTATTTGGACAGTCTGGTCCTTTACCTGGTCTGTGATGAGAAAGGAAAGGCCACTATTAACTCTTTGCTCCTTCCCATCTCCACTCCAAGCCAAAACGAGCAGCACCCTCTGAAGTTGATTATCAGGCTGGCGCAGAGCGGTGTGCTCTCAGGTCCAGAGCCTTGTCTCAACATTGCCAAAGGATTCAGAGAAAGAAATGTTCCAGTACTGTCTGGGAGAGGACAGCGGGATGGCCGGCTCCAAGTGAATGCTTCTCTTGACCCCAGTGATTGTGGTCTTGTGCCCTGAAGCAGCAACACCTGTTTTCCTTCTCAGACTCATTTTTGTTTATTAGCGGTTCTGTTGCAACTCAGATCCCCTCAAGGGCTTGATCCCCATTTAAATCCTGAGAGGCACCCTCTAATTCTGCAGTATGCTCTTGGGAAGGGGGCAACCAGCCTGTTCCTGATATTCTTGGCAAGGGCTTCTTGTTCAGTTATACAGCAATATTAGATTGCACTCCCTGGACACATCTACACATGCAAATGCTGCCAGATGGGTTTACTCCAGGGTAAACCCACCCTGGGCAGGCATCTACATGAGTGGGCATTTGGGACCAGATTTGTAGATTAGCAAAGCAGAGCAAATTACTGCTCAGTAAAGGTCCGCATGGGTAGACAGTGATGCTTACTGCGCAGAAACTTGCTCTACTACACAGTAAAGCGTCTCTGTTGTTCTCCGTTGCATCCCTTGGGCATTACAACATCATGCCTGCTCTTTGCACCTCGAGCAGAGCTGCCCATTGAGTTGCCCCATAATAGTGTTGCCTTCATTCAAATCTGCCAGGGCTAAAACCCTTCTTTAAACTGGCCCACATGGTGCTGGCCAAATAATATAGCTTCAAAGTTGCTGTGGTCTGTCACTGTTTATCCTCTGCTTTATGAAACAGGCTTCGCCCAGGACTAGGACCCTTCATGTTGGGCCAAAACCAGTCATAATAATCTCGTGACCTTTTCCCATTCTGTATACACCCATTTCATTTTATTGTCATTTTTTCTCTAAATCTTTATTACTACAAAATCAGGACATTGCACCCACCTGCGTTCTCCAAGCCGCTTATAACACTATCGTTATTGCTGGGCAAAGAATTGCTAAAGGAACATTTTTCCATTAGAAAATTCCAGTTTGTTCGCATTAGACCTTCTGTGGGAGCATGACCATTTTCAGCAGAAAAAAAATGAGGGAAAAGGCTTTTGATTTTTCATGATTAATATTCTTTCCTCTGGAAATGGATTTTTAGTTTGTATTGTAGATTGATACATTATAAAATAACATTTAAATCAAAAAAAGGAAAACCAGAATGAAATGCTTCAGGCCAAAGAGAGTGTTGGAATTGGTATGAAAATCAGCGTTTTTCAAATCTTTTGTTTCCTAGGAAATTCCACAGATTTCTGTTTTCAGTCCAGTCCGGAATGGAAACTAATTTCACAATGTCAGCAAGCCCTGTGGAGCAGAAATTAGTTTCCAGTCAGCTCTAATTGTCGTGATTAAAAACCACTGCATGTGTACAACCTCTGGTTTTCCTTCCCTCGTACCCAGGCCAAATCAACATGGATGTTACCCAGACATTCGGAGGCACCTCTTCTCCCCAAGGGCTGTCCTCGCCCCGCTTTGGCTCCCTGCCCCAAACGGCGTTGAGACTAGACCTGTTTAAAATGTGGCAAAACTTTGCTTCTCATGAAAAAGGCAGAGTTCTCCCTAGTCAGAAAAGACAGAACTGCTTTTGCTCAAAGTTTCTGAACAAATTCACCCCTGGTAATAACCAGATCTGGATAATTTCAACCCCAAAGGTGATGTTTGGGAAGGTTGTGGTCAACTGAAAGTATGGGTTCCCATTGCAAAGCCTTGGGGAACCTTAATTTTATTAAAAGGCTCCTCTCCCCAGTGGAGTTAACAAACGCAGAGAGCACAAAGATGCCTCCTTCTACATGCAGGCGCCCTGAAAACAGCTCCACATGACTGCCCTGCTGTCAGGGACATAGCTGAGCAATGGCAGAGGTCCTAGACACAGGAATAGTTGCCACGAGGCAGTTTTCTGGCACTGTACAACTCACCTCCGGCAGCGGCGGCTTATGAGACCCTGTGCTGAGAATGCAGGTTAATATAAGCAAGGGAATCGCAAAGCATACGGCAGGTCTGCATTTAGACCCGCTGCCCCAGGTTGTGACACGTGGAGCGTGCAGAGGTCCACTTCTCCCATGCAGCCAGTTGCAGCCGTACAAAAGCAAGCAGTGAACTTGTCTAAATCATCCCATGCTACCTAGGTAGCTCTGGATTGGGGATGCATGGAGAAAATAACATTGTATGCTGTGGTATACAACAAAGTTCGGTCTTTATGGGCACAGTGCCTGGGACTGCGGGCATCAGGAATTTACCACGTGCTTATTGCAAAAGGTGTTTGGCAGGCATTCGTATTGTGCTGGTTCCAGAGCTCGCGGCGTGTTGGGACTGGGGGTGGAGGAGAGCGGGAGAGGGTACCTGGCTGTCTGGATTAAGCCCGTGGCTCCTTGGGGACTGAGTTCCCAAGTCTGCATTGTCAGAGCGTGGCTCTGCCAGGGAGTGACGTAGCCAGCCCTGTTTGGGGACACGCATCATGCCTGGTTTGGAGCATCTATCTTACTTTTCACCTGGGGACCAGTTCTTCCCAGGGTGAATATGGATCACTCCTTTCCAGTAAGCAGACGTATTGTGCACCTGGGATGCTGGATATGGACCCTCAGAAAGACCTTGCCAATAATCCCATCCACCATGCTGCCTTCCCGTGTTCAAGGAGCTCTGTCAGAGCCCTGGACCGTGGCAGTAAGGCATTTAAAATAGGATCAGCAGGACATGTGAGCTGCGAGGACTAGTGCTTCCTTTCTCTGCAAACAAGGTGTCTGCTTGGCTTCACTCCATTATTCAGATTTATTGCTTGAGGTGCTGAGAGTACCTGATCAAATAGCATTGTAAAGCAGCGCATAATCATGACTTCTTTTCAAACTCAAGCATATCTGAAAATGAAAACGTGCTGTTGCAATTCAGCTTTGAAATACACAGAATAATTGGCACACCATCTTGCTGACAGGCAGCCGCATCAAAAGCAAACCAAGCCCAAACCCAGGACCAAAAGAAATCAGCAGTGAGAGGTCCACGTGAACATGGGCCGACTCAGAAAAGAATCCAGGTGTTATTGCAGTGCTCATGGGGCTTAAACCATGGGTGCAACACTAAGTGCGCCAGGGATGGGGTGCAAAAATATGCTTTAAGGGGCAGGATTGAGTGGTGGTTAAAGTGAAGGGGGAATAGTTGGATGCAGCATGTCAGAAGCCCCAGGGTAAGAGGCTGGACCCCATGCAAAGGGAAAGGGATGAATCTGATGGTGGGATTTATAAATCCCAATGAGTGCATGGTCTA
>NW_017729014.1:24171874-24176070 GCF_001723915.1 Gavialis gangeticus
AGTGCATGGTCTAGGCATGTGCCCCTTCACGGAGCTTTTCCACTGCCAGTTAGATGGTCTCAGAGGTGGTCCCAGCGCCTGTAATGTGTCATAATCTTAGCTGCCAGGGCAAAACAGCCTGAAAAATAAAATGAAGAAGAAGGGAGAAATCTAGGACAGACAGGCATAAAACACTTGAGCTACACATACATCCATTTCAGAGCTAAAACTCTCTCGTAAGCATGCCCACGGCATTCATGTTGCAGTCCTTGAGGAACGGAGGTGAGATTCCCTGGGGCCCGTGATTTTAAAACAGTTGTATTATTAATGCAACCAGGCCCAGGAGGTTTGTCTGGGTGAACCCCTTGAACGCTGGGAACATAAGTACCGGCTGACCTATTTCCCTCCTAACCTTCATGGAGAGGATCACAGGAAGACATTGTGCTTCCCCGATAGCGCTGCTTTATCCTGATCTTGGAGAGCTTTCATCGTGGCCAGATCCCTGCCAGTTGCCTGCTTCTGAAAAGCTCCAGGTTTAAGAGCTTCTTTCAAGCCTCTCCAAAAAGGGGATTATTTCATCCCTCCATGATGCGCGGTGTGAGCTCTTTGTTCCCTGTTTGTACAGCACCTAACACAGTCGGGTTGTCGCCTGTGACTGGGGTGCCCAGCTGCTGCGGTGACACAAATAGCAGTAGCCGATGCACCATCATTTATTCCAGGGGGTCACACGCTTCCCTTTGCACGTGGCAGCACCACTGAAGTAATGCAAATGGCAGGATGCAGGGTGGGATAAACATTTCAACAGTCTTCGTGCCAAAGACAGTTTGAGAAATGATGCTCAGGCCCCTGCATGTTTTGGAGAGGGTGCCCAGGGTCAGTATTAGAAAGCCCAGCTGGCACCTCCCTTGCAGGCCACATGCAACAGCTGCCTATGCCACGTGTGGCCACCTCATACCCGGAGCCTGATTTGGCCTCAGGAAGGAATTTTTTGCTTTCAGTCCAATTTGGCGAAGGCTGTGAAGATTTCAGCCTCTCTCTGTAGCAGGAGGCATTGCTCTCTTCACAGGATCTTCTGCCAAAGATGGTGGCAGGGCCCTGGTGGTGCCTTCATTTCCTGTCATCGTGGAGGATATTCTTGATTTGTGCTTTGTAGTCTGCAAGGGTTTGAAGTGGCACTTGTAGCAGAAAAGGTTTCCCGTGAGAGCAGGGGACTGGAGACCACGGCTCAGGGCACCCTTTCCAGGCCCACGTTCCTGCGGAGAAGAAAGCGCGCTGTATTTTCTTCCAGTTCCTTTCCATCTCACTCTTTTAAAAGGTTTGCCCAGTTGGACCAGTTTAATCCCATATGAATCAGAGTGCCACAGAAGCATTTGTCGATTCAGGGACTTCAAAGGCAGGAGCTGCATCGCTGCACCTTGCATTGACTATTCATTGCCTAAAAAGCACTGGAAAAGTAAATGCCCTATTGAGAGCAAAGGCCTAGGCTGTCTGTCTCATCTTCCACCTCCTTGTCCCACGTACCTCCTCTACAGCCTGCCCCGTGGGCCAGCTTCAAGTGGAGGGCTGAAAAACATTCTCACGTGTGACCCACAGCTGGAGAGTCAGGGCACTCGGCTACGTGGCAGGAAGCGCAGGTTGAAACGCCCGCTGGGGGAAGGGGCTAGCACCTGGGTCTCCTGCTCCCGGGCCAGTGCCCTAATCCCTGGGCCGTTGGGCTAGAAGGGGGAAGAGCCCCCCCACCTCCACCTGCAAGTGCCAGAAGCTGGTGTCACCAGGTAGACCCTGTCCCTTAGACACATTGAGTGGAACAGGAGTTAGCCAAGGCGCTTTGCAACACGCTGCCGGCTTTTCCTCAGCGGTGAGGCAGAAAGCAGGCTGCCTGCAGCTGCCCATCGCGTGGCTGGCATTTGCGTGGTCCTTTCTGTCAGCCCTGCTCCAGGGAAGCCATCGGGCATTTGCAGGCTGCTTTGCAATGCCGTGGTATGGAGCAGAGTGGCCTGGTCAGTCATTGTGCTGCCTTTGGGTTCAGATCGGAGGGGTGCTATACTTAGGGAGGTCCCAGCCCACTGGACTGTCGCTTCCTTGACTGTCCCCGCGCCACCCAGCCTGCTGCAACCTCTCCTTTCCCCTGGGAGCACTGGAGCGGGGTCCAGGCAATGCGAGACGCCAGTTGCTTGCAGAGGGGTGGGGGTGAGGGCAAGAGCGAGGTGCCCCGGCTCTGATCTCTGATGGTCAGTGCCTGTTTCCTTGGCAGGACCTGAGTGAATTAAACGCGACGGCAGTGAAGAGCCTCACCAACACGGTGACCGTGCAGAGCCTCAAAGCTGGCACCATCTACGTTTTCCAGGTGCGGGCACGTACCGTGGCAGGGTACGGTCGCTATAGCGGGAAGATGTACTTCCAAACCATGACTGAAGGTGAGACTCAGGCAGGCAGCTCCCTCTGCTTTCGGGGGGGACAGCGGGATCCAGGAGGCCAAAGTGATCCTTCTCTCCCCTGAGTAGTTGCAGGGCTGAGAGACAGGCTACTGTCCTGAAAGGGCTCAGCAGCAAAAGCAGGGGAGCTTTGATGCTCGAGGGGTGCTGCCTCCCCTGCTCTGATTGCCCATAGCCTGGGGTGAGGAATAAGCCTCCCTTTTTGTCCCAGCAGTATCCCTGGGTGCAAGTGGAGGGTGTAGGTTGCCCCCAGTCTTGTAACGAGCTCCCTCCCTCTCGTGTGTCAGCTGAGTATCAGACCAGCATCCAGGAGAAGCTTCCGCTCATCATCGGCTCCTCCGCGGCTGGGCTGGTGTTCCTCATCGCAGTGGTGGTCATCATTATAGTGTGCAACAGGTAGGTCCCCCAGGGGCGTGATACGCTGCCACCAGCGGGGTGGTTCGTAGCACACTCATCCTGGTAGCGAGGGGAACGTGGGATGTGGGGGGTATGGAGGACTGAGGGGGCTGCAGGATGGGGAGGCAGGGCAGTGGGGTGGGGATGGAGGGCACTGATGGAAGGAGGAGCGTGCATAGGGGCAGGGAGGGAGAAGGGGAAGCCATGGGGCAGAAAGTGACCTTGCGCGGGGCTGCCCCGGGCCAGCTCGTCCCTTCCCCACCCGCTCAGGGCTCCCTCTCATTCCAGAAGACGGGGTTTCGAGCGGGCTGACTCCGAGTACACCGACAAGCTGCAGCACTATACCAGTGGCCACAGTACGTACCGCGCACCCGCGCCTGGCCCAGGGGTCCGCTCGCTCTTCGGTGTGTGCTCTCATTCGCTCGTTCCTTGTGCAGTGTGGGAGGTGACGGGCCCTGCCAGGCTGCAAGCATCTGCGTTTAGGCCAGGGGGCCTTCCTCTGTTGGCTGCGGCTGGCAGAAACACCTCCGCTTTTCTCCTGTCTGCGCCCTTGGAGATCAAAGAGACTCCAGTCCCTGTCCAGCCGCCACGGGGGAGGGCTGGGGAGCATTCAGCTCAGTGGCATTTTTGGCTCTTGCACAGGTAGCCATTCAGTCCCGGGATGTGTGACCTGCATGCATACATGGTGATGTCTTTGCATATCTGGCCACAAGTCCCAGCCATCAGATGAAAAAGGGGGATCCTCGCCTGGTGTAGCTGTAGTAGCAGAGTGGCTCGAGCACTCACCCTGGGAGCCAGAGGTCCACCGCGCCTGGGACTTCCCTGCACAGTTTCTAACCCCAGCTGAGGCCCCATCCTGGCCCTTCTCTTGGCTGCCCAGGGAAGCAGTTTCCAAAGGAGCCTGCAGAAAGGCTTGGGGTAGTGCCTGACCTGTGTGGTGCTTAGAGAGACACAGGCTTAAACCCCTTCTGGGAAAGGAGAGCTTGAATCTGTGTTGTAGGAGACTGCTCTACCCATGAAGCCATCACAGCTAGAACAGGGGAGGTCCCTTCTCCTCCATCACATACTAGTTTCAGGCTGCCAAGCTTTTCACACCTTAGAGGCTGCTGTGAGACCATGAGGGTGCACCCATGTAGCCGGGCACGTATGTGGCTGGTGAGCAGCCTACCACGCGTGCTCAGTCTGTGCATGCAAAGTGGACACTTACATGTGTGTCCCTCTCCTCTGTAAACCCAGTCTTCTAGCCAAGGTGCAACCCTAACCCAGGATCGCCGCCGCAGCCACGAGGTTCACTGGTTGAAATTAGACTGTGTTTTAGAGCTCCACTCCCACTGCACTGTGGTATCCTCCAGAAACCCTCCCAAGCGCAGTGCGCCCCCGCTCCCC
>NW_017729014.1:24181070-24186389 GCF_001723915.1 Gavialis gangeticus
ACCCTAACCCAGGATCGCCGCCGCAGCCACGAGGTTCACTGGTTGAAATTAGACTGTGTTTTAGAGCTCCACTCCCACTGCACTGTGGTATCCTCCAGAAACCCTCCCAAGCGCAGTGTGCCCCTGCTCCCCACATCACCCAGCACCATCTAGAGCCCCCTCCTCACCTTGCTGTGTGTCCTGTAGCATCCCTGAAGTACCCGCAGCTTTAACCCCCAAGCCTTGCACCATGAAGAGGAAGGGGACTAGGCTGCATGCCAGCCATGAGTACGTGGACTTGGACTGGTGCTCCTGCCCTGAGCAGACATACTGCCCATTTTGCTGTGTGCTTTGCCCCAGGGCTGGGCTCCCGTGAGCAGCAAACCACAGCACAGCAAAACGGAGGGCTGTCTTAGGCAGAGCCAAGGAAATGCTGGGAAGAGCTGACTCACACAGCGCAAAGACCTGTCCCAAGCAGGAGCTCCCTGCTCAGTTGGACAGACCCTTGTCCTGTGTTTCCTGTGCTGTCTGAACAGGGCGGTTCAGCTCATGCAACTGCTTTGGAGTCCCCGATCCCCCATCCTGGTTGTGGCTCTCTCCCTTGGGGCCCTTGGGGAAACCTATGTAGGGGATGAATAAGGACAGATATCGGATTCTCTCTCATGCCGGTCCTGCCATTAACTCACCCTGTTGCTTCCAGCAAGTCACTCAGCATTTTTGTAGCAGGGATTCATTGCCTAGAAACTGCATTTCTGGGACCTCCCTCTGAGCGACTGTAACCGGCACAGGGAAACTAGGAGAAGAACCTGGATCAGTTCCTTCTCTGCACGGTCTTCAGGGCAGGGCGCTGAGCCTGGGGCATCGTTAGGTTTGCTGCCAGGGCCCCCATGTCATGGGTTGTTGTGGCCTCACAGCTTGGCACAGAAGGAGGAGACAGACAGGGCAGGACAGCTTACTATTCAGTGCTAAACCTCTGTCGAATTTGCTGTGAGCACATTCATCGCATCTCATTAGAGAGCCAGCCCCTCAGGCCATATAATGATGACAGGTCCATCTGAGCCAGTGCCATGGGGGCTATCTGTGGTCACTCCAGCTGTTCCCAGTACATCCAAAAGCAAATTTTTGGACAGCGTTTTGGGTAGCTGACATCTGAAATTACCCTGAAATAATTCAGGCAGCCATGCCTCAGTTATTTTGAAGCCCAGGCGCAGACTCCATTGGCTTGATTGCTGTGACGACTGCTCTCACCCCTGCGTAGATGTGCTTGAGCTCTGAGGCCCGTAGCCAGGGGATGTGGCAGGCAGGCTTTGATGCCAGTGTGTCACTGTACGGCACGCTGTCAATGTCTGCTTCCCTACCCAATGCCAGGAGGAGGCTTGGGCTGGGTCTGCTTCCTTTGGAGCAGGAGCCACGTCCCTCCTGCGTCATTACTGTCTCTGTGTGCAGGGGTCTGCGTTATCCCAGCCCCTGAGCTCCTTCCTGCTTGATGCGTGCTGTACTCCGGGGAAGGTTTCTGGGCAGGGCATGTGCATATGGGCTCTCTGCAGAGCTAATAGAGGCTCTGCCCGGGATGTGCTCCAAGAATGCTGTTGCTTTTCCATGTTTCCCTAACTCCTGCACATGCTTACGCCATCCTCTAAGCGTAGAGCCATCGGCAGTATTTCCTGCTCTTACATGACCACGCACGCATGCACAGGCACACACTTTCCTCCTGTCCTGGGAAGCTGCCTGCCTGTCATTCAGATTGCACCTGTCTTTCTGACTCTATGCAGTGACTCCTGGGATGAAGATTTATATTGACCCCTTCACCTACGAGGATCCCAATGAGGCCGTCAGGGAATTTGCAAAGGAGATTGACATCTCTTGTGTCAAAATTGAGCAAGTGATCGGAGCAGGTAGGCTGGGCAGTGATGGGCAAGGCAGCCAGACCCAGCAGCTGGGAGAGAGCTTACTGGGGATCCAGCCTCACTTGTCCCAATGGAACTGGGAATGTGCTGTTCCCAGTAAAAGAGGGTTGGGGCAGTCCAGGCATGTCCCATTGTGCAAAAGCCTTGAGCTCAGAAGCAAGCCATGCATATCTGCACAGACTGGACCCTTTGTGAGCAGCACTGTCCTGGAATATAGGGTCACCTTGCAGCCAACCACCCCAAGTCGCGCACAAGGGACTAATTCAAAGGGATGGCGTTTAGTGCCATTCGGCTGAAAGGATAAGGCTTGTGGCACAAAACAGAAGTGCTCCTTTGTTTTAGCCCCCTGGTCTAAAAATATCTGACAGGCAGGACATTGCGGGAGCATGCGTAGGACCACAGCACATGGGTGGGCAGGGGCTTTTGGGGCATGGGTGTGGTGTGCTGTGCATGGGGTCATACTATGTTTAACCGCAGGGTGTCTGGGTGGTGGGGCTTGCATGGTGTGTTACACGTGGTTGTAGCTCAATGTCTGGGTGGGAGAGCTGAGAACATGGGAGCCCAGTCGTCCATGCCCTGCTCTCTCTCCTGTTCCCAGGGGAGTTCGGGGAGGTGTGCAGTGGGCACCTCAAGCTGCCTGGCAAGAGAGAGATCTTTGTGGCCATCAAGACACTGAAATCAGGGTACACGGAGAAGCAGAGACGGGACTTTCTGAGCGAGGCCAGCATCATGGGGCAGTTCGACCACCCCAACGTCATCCACCTGGAAGGGGTGGTCACCAAGAGCGCCCCTGTCATGATCATCACTGAGTTCATGGAGAATGGCTCGCTGGACTCCTTCCTGCGGGTATGAGGTGCAAGGAGAGTACAACAGCAGATGGGAGAAATGGGGCAGGGCCCAGCCCTTAGTGCCCCCCTCTCCTTGTGGCAGGCACTCATTCTGCATCCGGGGATAAGCTCCCATGTCCTTGAGATGGCTCTGCTTCAGAGATATGCATGCATGCATGCATAGAAGGGGCACACTCTTCTCCTCACTGTCTCACACACACGCTGAACATGTGCTGTTAACATGCACAGTGCATGCAGAATTGACACTCAGGGTGCATTCACTTATACACAGTACCTAGTCCATATGCACTGGGCCAAATTTTCAAGGCTCAGGGTTCATATCGAGTGTGGAGACATCAACAGCACCTACCACAATGCCCAGGCAGGCAGCTTCCCTGCACACAGTGCCTCTGCACTTGGGGCTTTAATCATATTTTACCCTTTATGGATTCATACTCTGGTAAACGCCGATGCACCTGCTGCATGCATGCACGTCTCAGGGCACAGAGAGCTGTTGCTCAGCTGCAATCTGAGGTTGAACCTGACCTGGAGCAGACACTTGAATGTTGCGTACCCTGCAATTTCCAACCTTGCCCACCAGCATGGATCGATAACACAAGACAGAAAGTCAAGTGCAAACACATCCACAAAGACCTGACCCACCAGAACACACTCAGAGGTTATATAGGCAGGCATAACCCTATCAATATGTATAGTGCACGCTTCCTCCTCGCATATATGCTGTACTGCAAGGCACGCATTCAGACTAAATACACACACACACACACACCATCCACACAAGGTGCATGCATACTACGCATATAGTGTGCACCCATGGACATACATATTTCAACATGCGGGGCGAGCACATATACACATGCACTGCATGTCCAGGGCACATTCTCCCATGGGCCATATGGGCAAGTCACTGGAAGCTGTGCCATTGACTTTAATATGCCTCTTCCCCTGCCTTTTTCCTGGGACGTATTGCAAACGCATCCCATTTGGGCCTCTCATTTCTCCCCTCCAGCAAAACGATGGGCAGTTCACGGTGATCCAGCTGGTGGGTATGCTGCGAGGCATCGCTGCGGGCATGAAGTACCTGGCAGACATGAACTACGTGCACCGGGACCTGGCAGCACGCAACATCCTCGTCAACAGCAACCTGGTCTGCAAAGTGTCTGACTTCGGCCTGTCGCGCTTCCTGGAGGACGACACCTCGGACCCCACCTACACCAGTGCCCTGGTAAAGCTCCCGTCTCTAGAGGATACAAGGGAAGAGGGTCGCAGAGGGTGGGAGGGAGAAATAGGAGTCCTGTTAGAGATCTCTCACCCTGTTCCTGAGCCCCTGAGTCATCTCATTGCCTTCAGTGGAAGCGTGCACATCAGGGTCCCCCAGGCTGGGAAAGGGCAATGGGGCTCTGACTTAAAAGACCACTAATATGAGAGCCAAGCTTGGTCCTGGGAAGAGCCTGTCATGATGGGGAAGGGCTCTGCCCCTTCTGAACCCACGTCAGGAGGAGGAGAAACCTACCGTTTCACATAGGTGTACACCCACCTCCACACACATAAGCACACACACGTCTACTAATTGGGCTCACATACGCAGGCCCCTGCTCCACATTACACATACTACGCAATTCACTTGTGAATCGCACAATAACTTTAGACTAGCCACACGTGCAATGTAATTACCACACAGTTAATGGTGCAATAAAGGTAGACTAACCAGCATGCAAAGTAATAAATCACAAGGTAAAAAAGACTGTGCAGCTGTAAAAAGAGCCAACCAGCTACAAAGTTAGTGCTTGAAGAAGTATAACAGCTCTGTAGCTGGTTTCTATATGGGTTTAGTTTGCGCATGTAGCAGGGCCCATACTCACACACTCCCACACATGCATATCTACTTACTTATATCTTTACGTATATAAGGATATACCCTGACATGCACCCACTAATGCAGTACACTCGCACTTAGGCATCCTCATGTACGTGCACGTACACACAGCCATACATGCTGTCACACACCCTTTGATAAGGTTCTTGCAATGGAGACATTCCATTTTATTAGACAGAACAGACCCCCAGTGCACACAGGGTATTAATTGGGGTGAAGCCAATTTGTTCACAGATACCTGTATGACAGAAATCCCAGTATAACAGATGCCAATGCCACAGCTCTTACTACCACGATGACACCACTCATCTTTGCACTAGGGTTGTCCATCTTCTGTCCCCATTGTCTGTGAGGCAGTGGTCCTTAAATTGCATCGCTGCCTGTGCCTGATGCCCTATAATGACAGACAGCTGTATGAAACTTAGTATTGATGAGAAACCCTTCTATAAATAAGCCATGACCTCGTAAGGAGAGATTGAAAGCAACACGGAGAAAAACAGTGACAGCAGAAGATTGCAATTCTCACTACAGTACCCACAAACAAGAGATAAGCCGCGTGCAGAGGTAACATAATGTTGATCCCAGACATTGCTGTGGTCTCAGTGCCTGTCTCAGGCTACAGCGTGTTTCACAGAATTCAGGGCAACTGTCTCATGAATAATTAAAACTTCGCTGCATTGTCGGAGCCGGTGCACAGTGTGGTTAGCAT
>NW_017729014.1:24191389-24207467 GCF_001723915.1 Gavialis gangeticus
GTTGATCCCAGACATTGCTGTGGTCTCAGTGCCTGTCTCAGGCTACAGCGTGTTTCACAGAATTCAGGGCAACTGTCTCATGAATAATTAAAACTTCGCTGCATTGTCGGAGCCGGTGCACAGTGTGGTTGGCATCGCAGATGTTTGCTCTCTTCCTTGATAATTTATAGTGTTAGAGTGATGCTGTAGCCATGATGGCCCAGGAATTATGCAAGTGTCAAGGGTTCCTTTGGGCGATCTCTTCTATTAGACCCACTGCGTTGGCGGGGTAGAGTTCGACGAGCTTTCGAATGCGAGACGTTCTTCTTCCGGTCAGAGGAAAAGAGCCACTGTGCCCAGCACTGCCTGAAGATGGGCAAATAGCCCTCGTTTGATGTGCAGTGCGCACAGATGGGGTACGTGGTTCCTCACTGCGCTAGGACCTGCAGTTTAAGATCCTCCTGAGTTACTGTCGGGGTGGAAAGCCTTTCACCATTTTCATATGATAGGCATACCTCTGACTTTTTTCCCCAGATACAGGGCAGAAATATTTCTTTAACACTTCTAATTTTTTGCATTATTATTGCCATTTCCATCTACTGAGGATCCCATCCTATTGGTAGCTCTCCTTTTCTTACTAATAAATGAATTCATTGTCCTTAACTGAGAAGAGACTTCTTCTTTGCTGTTGCTTTACACAGCAGTTTCCTACAGTGCCTAGCTTCTGGCTTATATTTATTTCTAGCAAGTTCTCCCTTTTTACATTTGTAATTTATATTTTTAATTTAGCTTTTTATACCCGCTCTTCCTTCCCTTATGAATCAGATTAGGTTTTAGCCACCATGGTCCTCCTTCCTGATAGTGACACTGTTTTTAGGCAGCTACCAAAATATTCCTTAATATTTCCCAGTTGCCACTTCCCTTCTTTTTTTTTCCATTTTCAGGTTGATGAAATTGGCCCTTTTAACACACCAGGTGTACATATACTACTACCTTGGAATATGTTCTATTTGCACATAAAAAAGTGTAATCAAGTCATGATCCTTTACATCGAAGCAACCACTAATTTTAATTCTGGGATCGATGCCTCGTTAGCAGACAGGGCAAGGTCTAACACTGAATCCTCCCCGATGGATGCAATGCTGTTTCAGTTAGGGATTTATCATTTATCATGTTTAGAAATTCTGGAGACATTTTAGCCCTTCTCAAGGGAGTACTGATTGGTGTGAGAGTTCGTTTAAGTGTGAACATATTTACACACGTGTGCATTTGCATGTGAAAAAAGGTATCCAGGTTGTAGCCATATTGATCGAGAGGGAAAGGCAATTAGGACTCTTAGTAGAGACAATATCTTTTATTAAACCAACAAGGTTTTTGCAAAAACTGTCTTTAATGTATCGGGCATGCCTGATGAAGGGTGTTTGTGCCCAAAAGCTTGCAATTAAAGACATTTTTTGCAAAAATCTTGTTGATCTAATAAAAGGTATTGTCTCTACAAGTGTCATGTGAAAGAATGCATTCATGAGTGTATATATAGGTGTGAATGAGTGAACAAATGCTGGAATACTTGTAATTTCATAGCTCAAAAATGTTGCCAGGGTTTTTGAAAGCAAATGAGTTGGACACTCAACTTTCTCTCTCCTTTTCTTTCACTGATCTCTCTCTTCCTATCCTGCAGGGTGGGAAGATCCCAATACGGTGGACAGCACCTGAAGCCATTCAGTACAGGAAATTCACATCAGCCAGCGACGTGTGGAGCTATGGCATAGTCATGTGGGAGGTGATGTCGTACGGCGAGCGGCCCTACTGGGATATGACCAATCAAGACGTAAGTTAGCAAGAGATCCCAGGGCTCCTGCCAGGTGGGGGAGGATAAATCAGCTGGAAATCAGGAACAAGCTAAAGATCCCTAAACTCCCTGCATGGACACAGCTCTGCTCCTTCTACAGCAGACTGTGAGAGAGATCTTCAGGGCAAAACTATTGCTGGCCCGCTCTTCCTGGCAGTCCTCGGGAGGACAATCTGATTGCACTTAACTTGTCATTGCCTCTTTTTCTGCAGGTGATAAATGCTATAGAGCAGGATTACCGGCTCCCCCCTCCCATGGACTGCCCCAATGCCTTGCACCAGCTAATGCTCGACTGCTGGCAGAAGGACCGGAACCATAGGCCGAAATTCGGGCAAATTGTCAACACGTTAGACAAGATGATTCGAAACCCCAACAGCCTGAAAGCCATAGCCCCTGTCTCCTCTGGGTAGGCACCTCTCCTCTCACCCTTTCCTTCCCTGCATGTCCCTTGACTGTTGCACCAAACTCTGTCAAGGATGGGTCCTTTGTGTCCACACCTGACTGGGAAATTGAGGTCTCTCGGCTAGGGCTCGTGTAACCATAGCCCAAATTCCTGTTCTCCACAGGTGACGGTATCTCCTATGTCGGCAGCAGACGTTGCTTCCCTTGGCTTGAATTTATAGCACATGTCCTCCTCCATGTTCTGAGCCGTGTATAGTACCAGGGGAAGCAGAAAGAGGTTTCTGCAGACTTCACTTTCTTAAAACAGTATTCTTAAGCTCTTCCAGGGAATGGGGACCCCAGGCTTTCTGTACCAACCAATAGTCCCATTAAATGACCTGAGATTTTTGGTGTGGCCATCTGAGTGTAGAGAAGTGATATTTTGAGGAGGAGACGCATGCAGTGTCTGTACCCAGCATATACTTTGCTACAGGCTTGCAGACACGCAACGCAAGGATAAGGCAAAGACTGTGATAAGGAACTTGTTTTGCATAGAGCAGAAGAGCTGGAGGCCATAAGTGAACGGCACACTGCATTAAAACCTTGCTTTCCTGACTCGGCATGTGTACAGGGGGATGTGGAGAGAGAAGTGGACGCAAGGGTCTGAGATAGAAGAACTGGGGAGGAAACTGAAGATGCAGCAAAGAAACAGGTCCTTCCCATTGTTCAGGAGGCTTGTATGCTCCATGGAGGAGCACAGGCTTTGGCCTTAATAATGCAGGTGTCATGGGGCCAGATTCCCTTCTACCTACTAGTTGTCTAATTGGCTGTAAGTACTTAAGTAGGAATCTGTTCAACCCTGATCCAGTCCCTGAAAATCCATCAGTGCATCTGCTTGTGTAATACGCCGTCATCTGACCCTTGATAAGAGCATGGTGTAAAAAAGCAGCAAGGAGAAGGCATTAAATAGGTTTTCAAGGCCCCAAGCAGGGTGGAACAGGATTGCACTTCCACACCTAATAGGTGACAGGGCATCTGTCTCTCTGGTTCTTTCCCTTTGAACAAAACTAAGGGATTAAGCCCTGAGATAAGGTGGATCTTAGGAGCTGAGAACAACTGCAGGCCTGTAACATGAATGGTAACTAGTTACGGGTCCCAGAGGGAGCATCTGTAAAGGCAGCCCGAGCTGAAAGTGCACACTTGCATCCTGATCAAGTGCAGCCTCAGTCCTCTGGCAAGAATATCTGAGAAGATGTGGAAAAGGCAGGGCAGAATCCGTAGACCTGTGTGGACAGGATATAGAAGTGGAGCAGTGGTTGGATGCAGCGCTCAGTGCAGATGCTGCAGACGCTTGCGGAAAGGCGATGAAGGTAGGAGGGTGTATGGCCATGAATCCTTTTGGGGGCTATCCTTGCACACATTTTTCTTACCTTCTTGTGTTGAACTTCTCAGCAAACTTTAACTATGTGCTTCCTCTTTCTCTACCCAAATGAGGTCTGTAATTTTATTTCCATTTTGCAGGTTGGGATGCTGAGAAATAGAGGGAAAGCACTTTGGCCAGGGCTATCTCGAAAGTGCATGGGAGAGCTGGGAGTACCTGATGCCTAATTCTGTTCTCATATTACAAGATAATACTAGATCTGACCTGCTAATTCTAGCATTACGAAGGGGAAAGGATAACATTTCATCCAGCCCCACAGCAAACTGACTCATACTGTTGGTCCATCCTTGGATCAAATCATCCACACGGAGACAGGGTGTCCAGAAGCATCCCAGAGCTCCTGGCACTGTCACACCTGGCGGAGTGGGTGGAAACCCCTGCTCATTCTTTGTTTCTGTATTTCAGGATTAACCTCCCTTTACTTGACCGCACAATCCCAGATTATACCAGTTTCAACACAGTGGATGAATGGCTGGACGCCATCAAGATGGGGCAGTACAAGGAGAGCTTCGCCAACGCCGGCTTCACCACCTTCGATGTGGTGTCACAGATGACCATGGAGTAAGTGCCAGGGGCTGTAGTCCCAAAACAGAGGCAAATAGCTCACAAGTTTTATAGCAATTGGCCATTATGAACTTTTATCTTGATATTGTACCCATCTTACCCATACGCTATATAGTTCTAGTCTGTTGACTTCCCAAAAGGCCACTGTTAATATTTTCCATTCCTGCAAAACTCCCATACTCTGCAGATATTTTCCTTTCTCTTATCTGCAGACTGTCTCTCCACCTTTCTGTTTACCACCCAGAATTCAAGCTGTCTGATTTCTTTAATCCCCCCAGTCAGAGACAGATTTTAGTGGTGTTCCCCCAAACCCAAAATGTTGCACAGCGATGCAGGACAGGATGGAACCAGGACATTGTTTCAGGAGGCAAAAGGCAGTTCTACAGTACGTAGAGGGTACTTTTGGATTCACTGATTCCCCTCAATTAATTATTTATTGTCATTCGGGACTTGTACATCGCATGCAGATCTCTACCTGGAAAAGGCTTCGGAGAGCCCAGAAGGACGGGTGTTGCTTTGTTCTGTGCCTAAAAATATCCACGTAACAATGAATTTGCATATCCACTGCTTCTCCATGGAGCACTGGCCCTGGCTTACAAATCCTACAAGCTACGCTTAGACACTGCAGTCACAGGTGTTATAGGAAAACCTGAGAGCAAGGAGGAGAGGTTCAGAGGCAGGAAAATATGTACTAAAGCTATGGACATAGCAAGCAGCACAACTGCAACAATAAAATAATAATAGTAATAACAAGAATAACAAGAACAGCAACAATAATAGTAGTAATAATGATAATAATAATAATAATAATAATAAATAGAAGCATGAGCACATGCAGATCTCTGAGCTCAGCTGTTGCAGGTACCATGTTAATACCTCTGGTCAGAAGAGCTCTAATGATGCAGTGTTGCATCAGAATTTGCATACTTAGCAAAATCAAAATCAGAATTTGCATATTCATCAAAATAGTACATAAAGGCCATTCAGTTTCACTGACATTGCAGTGCAACCTACTAGGCCTCAAAATCAGCTTTCCATGGAGGATTCATCCAGTTTATCCCTCTTAATCCAAGGAGACAACCCAGGCTTTCTGCATCCATGGCTATCACGATAAGCCCTGACTCGAGTCAGGAACACTAGGGCTTCCAGGGTGCATAGCTCATGGATGATCCATGAAGCTTACTGTCCTACACCTAGAGCCCCATTTTAGTTAGCTAAGAATCATGAATGTTGCCAAAAACAGCTCTCGAAATACCTGAATCCTACATGAAAACACAATTTCCCTTGGTTCAGGTGGTGGAAAGGCCAAGTAGTAGGGGAGACCCAAGAGCTGAGTGGTTAGAGCACTTGCTCAGAAAACCGGAGGGGGATGTCATGTGTGCTTTAATGCACATTAGCCTATTTTAATGCACATTAAGGCATCACTGAAAAACTCAGCTGTTTAGCTAATGCACATTAAAGTAGGTTAATGCTCATAAAGCAGCACTTAAAAATTGTGCTCTTTAGTTAATGCACAATAAGACAAGCGAATGCACATGTTCCTAGTACCTCCTGAAGGAGGTGCTAGGTTTAATGCTCATTAACCAAAGCACATTAATGCATGTGTAGACGCTCCCAAGTGTAGCCCACCCCTTGCCCAGAGGGGTATCGTCCTGACATCCTAGCAGAGACCTATAGCATACGCAGCCGTATCAGTACATAGCTCTGCTGCGCATACCCCTGCTTTGCTTGCTTGAAGAATCTAGGAGAAATAGGCTAGCGAACGACAAGGGAGCAGAGACAGCACAGGTCCTCTGAATGGAAGACACAGTCTGGTTTCATCGTTTCATTTGAGTTGTTTCAGAGAGACTATCAGAAGTCCAGACTTGCTCAAGAACTAAGTAGATTGCTTGGCAAACAGCTGGGCTCCATGTCCAGGGAGAGGCTCCTTACTGACCCGTCTTGTGTGTGTGTTTATGCCACAGGGACATTCTGCGAGTTGGGGTCACTTTAGCAGGACATCAGAAGAAAATCCTGAACAGTATCCAGGTGATGCGAGCACAGATGAACCAGATCCAGTCAGTGGAGGTTTGACATTCATGTCCTCACACCCCTCGTCCTCAAGGCCCCGCTCCCCGTTGCCCCTATATGTCCAGGCTCCAGTTCTTGAGTGTTTTGCATTCACCAGAGACAGGCAGCTGCTCTGAGGATCACGGCAACAGGAAGAAACGTCCTAAATAACAAGGAGTCACCAAGAACTACGAAAATGCAAGCGATGGAAAAAGGGAACAAAAAAAGACAAATATTTTGAAAAAGAAAACTGGAATATTTTTAAATAATAATAAAAGCAATGGCATTCTTGACAAGGGCTCCAAGATCCACAAGAGTCTCCAAAGGGAGACCAAAGAGCAGCTTCTTTCAGTTTCTTCTTGCACAAGGCTGCTCCAGCCAGCCCCAGACACCTCTGGAGTAAAAGGACTTTTTCAAGAAGATGGGGAAAAAAACCCCCAGTAAAAGACGTGGGAAGCACTCTTCCTTTCCTGACGTGGGAGGGTGACTTTGGGGATGTCCTGAAGCCAGCAATCCCCCCTGACAGCTCCCGCGCTGCCAGAGCGACGGGGGAAAGAGAGCTGAGGAGCTCTCTCCATGCAATGGACCAACAGCGTCTCAAAAGTGATGAACTTCAGAGCCGAAAATTTTTTTTAAGCAGATAAACAGAGCTTAGAGGTCTCTTCCCAGCAGTTGAGGAACCTGGGGCCGTCGAGGGTGGGGGATGGGGAAACCAATCCTTTTTATAGCTGTTTCTTTCTCTTGACACAGAACAGTTTTGCGAGGGACACTTTTTCCGAGTGTCTGCCCATCCATCCCTCCAGCGGCATCATTTTCTCATACATATCATATGCACAAGACTTTTAGTGATGTCCTCACTAGTTGCCAATGACCTTTTCTCAGAAGACTTCCCAAGTACAGTATGTAGTAGTTTTTGATTACAAATGCTGATGTGTACAGTTATTTTTTTTTGGTTGTTGTTGTTTGAAGACTTGTCCTTTTACCTTGTTTGTTAACACCAATTTGTGGGTTTGGGGTCGGAATATTTTGGTCGGTCAGTCGGTCAGTTGGGTTTTTTATGAAAAGGAAATGACACTTCCGAGTCTCATCTCTCTCAAGAACTTGAACCTTCTCCTGGTGGAAGGAGAATTCCAGCTTTCTGACTTGACAATATGCCAGGGGAACAATTTTATATGCATATTTCCTCCTCTTTGCCTGTTATTTTGTAATTTTTCATTGCCTGACAGATGTTCCTAAGTGTTGGGCTTCCAGCTATCCTGCCAAGGGGGAAGAGCTGCCTGGCGTGCTGGGAGCTGCTGCTTTAGGGGCCTGTGGAAGGGGAGAAGCGAAGAGCCACACTGACCTACCAGCTGGGACAGATGAGGGCCAATGCATGGGGCAGTAGTTGCACGCTTGGGACAGCAGCTGGTAGCCAGAGGTGTCCTTGAAATGAGGTTCCTCAACGCTTGGACTCAAGTAAAGGGCCGGTTGTGAAATACCTGTTGCAGTAGCTTTGTGGCTGTTCTCTGCGCCCCTCAGGCACGTTCTCCCTTCCATGGGGGTGTGTAGGTTCGGGGGGGGCAAGCTTCATTTTTATCCAGACACCTTTAGGAGAGTCTTGAATGATGAATGTGAGCATGCATCATACCTGCAGGTCCTGCCCGAGACAAACCACAGCAACTGAAGGGTCAGTCAGTGGATCAAGAAGCAACTGAAATAACTGCTTTAGTTACAGAACAAATAACTAGTGTGGGCAGATACCACTGGCCAAGTTGTAGGGGAAACTATGAGAGAAAAATCTTGGATTTGCTCTTCCAGCTCATCCTCACCCAAATCCTACCGACTAGGCCTGGCCTGCTCCTTGTGGCCATGTTGAGTGTCCTCCTGCGTCTCTAGGGCCTCACTTAGTGTTGCCATGTCATGTTTATGGGTACACCTTTTTTCAGTGGTATGGGGGCCTTGAAGATATGTTCCCAGGGAACTTAAATTGCTTTATTTCCCCGTGGCCAATGCCAAGAGGGAAAAGAATTGGCTGTGGGTAGAATCCTAAGGCTGATTTTTTTAGACCTTTTTGTAACAACTGCCTGTAAAATATGGAAAGCCCAGCACAAAATATGTAATATTTTCCTCCTCAGATCAGACCTGGAGACAAAGCACAGTTGAGAGACAACGGGCAGTTTCTTCTGACCTCTTTTCTTAGCGCTTGTGCTCTTGAACGTGTTTACTGCACAGCTATGGCAGCAGGTGCCTGAATTGCAAGGTCTGCCTGTCCAGGGTCCGCTTGCCCGAAATCTGCAGAGATGCTGGGTGGGTTTTCTTTTATGCAAGGTGTTTCCCTGTTAGGACGTGAGCTAACATCCAAACATCCACCTGGAATCAATGGGAACCTCTGATTAATCTTACTGTAGACAGTGGGCTAAATTCTGCTCTCAGTGACCTGTGTAAATACTGAGCAGCTTCCCTGAAGTCATGAGCCTTTCCACGCATGGCACTGACAGCAGAATTTGATCCGGTGTCTGACGACAAAGGGTGAGAAATGAGCAATGGGAGAAGATTGTAGGCTGTGTCAGCTGAAAGCGGGCTGGGAAGTGTCAGCCTGGTTAGCATTTGTCCAAAATACAGTCAGCTGAAGCATGCTTTAACTTGCCCGGTGTTTAACTAGCCCTGTTCTTGATTATGGTCTAGGCTTGATTTACAGTGATGGCATACAAACGACAGTGATGCTGACCTTGTCGGCATCATAGGCATGCTGGGAAACTGGAGGCTGCCATGTGTGCTCTATACCCAAAGAAGTGCAGAGCAACAGAGAGATTGCATCTATGGTGCCTCTCTCTCCCAGTTCAGGTGCCATATTTTAACATGGGCTTGTTTTCAGTGGGCGTGTCTACACATGCATTTACTGTGCAGTAATTTACTGCACAGTAATTTACTGTGCAGTAAGCAGCATTAACACTGGTGTCTACACATGCAGGCATTACAGTGCACTAATGCTATGTGTAGACTGACTTGGGACTAAAGTTATTCCCAAGTCAGTCCACATAAACAGAGTTACTGCGGCAGTAAGGCGTCTACACGTGCCTTACTGCACAGTCACTACTCAGGTGTAAATTTGCTACCTGCATCATGCAGGTAGCAAATTTACGCCCCAGATGGTATAAGTCACCATAGTTACTGCACAGTACGGGCGCACATGTGTAGATGTGCACCTGTACTGTGCAGTAATTTTTGGTTACTGCGCAGTAACCTAAATTACTACACAGTAACAGTGCACGTGTAGACATGCCCCATGTCACCCAGAGGTACCATATGAGGCCGCTTGGTGGCAGTCCTAGGGGAAGGAGGGACAGGTCTAGCCTAAGTTTTATTGCCATAGGCCACTAGTTATTTATGCAGATGGGAAACTTGTGAAAGCAGAGCTGCCTCGGTAGGAAACCAACCAGCAAATTCCTGAGGGGCACCGGGCTGGAAGGGCCACACAATGCTCTTGTGTTGTCTTTCACAGACAATCTTGGACTGTCCTCAGCGACCATGCTTCCAGAAACCCAGCAGAAGTGTTCATGCTGCAGGCTTCAGAGCCCGTCCTCTTCAGGCAGGGCTCTGATGGGAACTTGTGGTCATTTTAATTTGGAGACCCTTTGTCTTAATGCACTCAATCTCCTCACTGGCAGGCTGGCAGGATCCACCGCTACCTACCTGACCGCTACCTACCACTGTGAAAGGCTTGTTCAGAGCTGGGGTGGCTGGCATCAGGTAGGCCTGTAGCAGCCACCCGCAAGGCAGAGAGAAAGTCATATCCTCATTTCTTCCACTGACCAAAAATCACTTGGTATCAATACAATAAGTGCATGTTTTTGTGTCTGTTAATACCTGGCATCACTGTGACATCTTACTTGGGACTAATGGAGAATTAGACATACGCCAGAAAACAAACCTGTATGTCCTGTGTCTCTCCGGTTCTTCTGGAGAACAGGAGACGCCACTGTCTGAAGTTCCTTGCCTACCTTTGGCCTGTAAATGCTTCTGGAGCAAGCATCTGTACCTCAGAGAACAGAGTCACTGGAAAGACTTTAAGATGCTCTATTTCATGGGTGTAAAAATTCACTTCCAATGAAATATTCTTCTTGTGGCAACATTCAGCTTCATACAGAGGGTGGATAACAAGAGTCACTTTGTAATGTTGACACTGTGACCTAATGTTTTGTGTGTGTATATGCGTGCGTGTGTGCGTGCGTGCGTGCGTGTGTGTGTGCATGCGTGCACACACTTCGATGATTTCACCGTGCTGATTTTATTCAGGTCACTTGGTCCTGGTTTTGCTGCTTTGCCCAGCAAATGAAGTCTAGCTTCCAGACCTGCTGCTCTCCTCCCTTGTTTCTCACTGTCCATAGTCCGGCTGCCATAACACGTCCCATCAGTAGTGATGTTGTCTGGCAAGAGAACTGAATTGGATTCCCAAAGTGATGTTGAAAATAGCAATAAGTCAGGCGATGCCCAACCCTGAGTGTAAATACTGCAGTTAGGCAGTCAGGATGGGAGACAGTGGAGTGGGAGGTCCTGGTGTAAGGGTAGGAGCATCTCCACTGTTAAAAAGTGTGGTCAGCTGTCCCTTCCAGCCCTGTGCAAACGTTAGCAGCCAAGAGCTACTCTGGAATAGCAGAAAAATAAACTCAAGAAGCACATGCAAGTACAGCTTGGCCTTGAGAAATAACTGCTCTTCAGCAACAGTGGAGGACACAGATAGGACCTAGTGCTAGGTTCACCCTACAGAGGTTCTTCTTTATGCCTGGTGTCTCAAAGGTAAGAAACCGGGGCAGATCCTTAGCCTCTTGCAAATAGACATAATCCATCAAAGTCAAAGAAGTTGTGGGAGCAGTGCTACCTTATAGCTGCCAAGGATTTGCTCTTTAGGGCCTGATTCCTGCATAGGCTCGATATCTATATTGTCTCTCGGTCCTGAGCTGTCCCCCAACAACTAGCAACCAGTGACTTGCAGAGCTGGTGAACCTCATACAAGGCTTTCCAGGAGCTATGCACATGTTGCCCACAAGACCATTGATTTATTAAACAGTGGTGTTAGTTAATTGCTGGGATGTGTATGTAAAGGAGATCATTCCTCTTCTTCCTTGTACTTACTTGATATCAGGCAACCCTGACGTTGTTGGACTGGCTTTGAATCACAGCAGCTGTAAGCAAGAGGATAACTCATAGTCACCAGCCCAAGCAAAGAAGCAGTGATCCCTTTGTCACATACATTGACGCTCCATGGAAGAGCCACCAGCAAAGGTCACACCAGAGCTGTCATGTCAAGCATGTGCCATTCTAGTCACAACTCTGGTTTGACCTCTCTAGACTGAATAGAGGCAAGGGTTTTTTTGTTTGGCTTTTCTGGGATCTCTTTGATTGAACCAACCTTATAGTTGGGAGATGTGTTTCGAGACGTTTGACAAACTTCCGGGCACAAAGGCCCCTTCTGCAGGTCTGAGGAAGAAGCAAGGACAGGTCAAGCTAAATAAAAGGATCAGAAAGGAACCATCCTGGGTTACGATGACAATCAGACCCTACTAGCCTGTGAATGCAGAGTGTGGCAACAGGGAGGAAATATCAGTCGGGGGCATCCCAGAAGTTTAGCACTTACACAGCTTAAGGATGGGAGATGTTTCATCCATGCAAGGTGCCCATCATGAGAAGAAGTGAGCGGGCACTTCACCCCCCACCAATTCCAATGGAAACCCCATGTGCCTCTGGATCTCCCCCCAAGCAACTTGCCCAAACGCCCACAGGATGTCTGTAACAAATCAGGACCTGCCGCCCTGTTCCTGCAGCCAAAAATGAATCTCCTAACCACTGACCATCCTTCCTCCAGTCTCAGACTGTCTGGGGCCCGTTCGTGAGGTTCTGCTACACCACCGCTCAGACACAGGATGTGCCCTTCCTACCCAAACCAAGCAGGCAGGGATGGGGCCCCCGTGGCCTGCCTTGGAAAGAGCGTGTCTTTACGGAAAGAAGAGGTAAAGGGAGATCACGGAGAGGGGGAGAGGCACTCCTGGGGACAGGGAAGAGTGGGAATTGCTGGTGCTCTCCTGTACATCACCTGGAGCCCTAAAGTAGATCCTGGAGTCCACGGGGCAGTTCCCCTGTTCTCTGTTACTTATGCTGCAGTCTCTGAATGAGTTTCTGCCTTGATCACCTGCGAAAAAAGGGGAAGACTGAAGGCAAAGCTGCTGGCAACCAGAACAGCTCCCTGGGGACCATAAACAAGTGACTTCTGGGCTCTAACCCCTCGTGCTTCCTCCAACTTCTGCCAGGTGTCCTGGGGAGTCCGTTGCCTCGCTCTCCTGGGTGCCACCGGAGAAGTGAGAAGGTTTTGTGAGGCCCTGAGTGGGAGTCCAGTGCGGATGGAGCTTGTTGTGATCCTAAACACAAAGCAAACAGCCTGGCACAACCATGTCCCCACAGAGAAATGCGCCGTTTGTCCCGGTCTGTGCACCAGATGTTTGTGCCTGTCTTGCAAGCGGCACAAGGAAGATTGCCCGTGTTTGTGCAGCAGGAAGGGGTTGATCTCACCCTGGTCCTACGTGAGCTGATGCTGCTACTGTTTCTCCCTACCACCACTTTTCTCTGCTCAGCTGCAGCGTGGCCTGGGCAAAGGGCCTAGCTGCGCTGTGGTGCAGCACAGAGCAGGAGAATCCCCCTAAGGCTGCCGAAGACCCCACTCTGCAGGCCAGATCCAATGGCTCTGTGGACTGGATCTGGCCCACTGACCAGAGGTTGCCAGCCCTTGCCCAAGACCTCAACTGAATGTCGATTGAGTTGGCTTGTGTGATACAGACTCCTTTTCAGTCACACCAGAAGTTGTCTTGTATTTTTAGTGGGCTTCTGAAAAATGGGAGAGAGTCAAGTTTCTCTCCGTGTTTCCAGAAAGGCAGCATTTTGCCCAGAACCCATAAAGGAGAAGCTGTCCTGGCTAATGATACTTTGCACCCAGAGTTGGTCAGCAAAGCCAAGGGAATTACCTGCTTTTTCCCAGAGAAACCCTTCAGTGCAGCAAGACAGTGAGGAAGGGGGATACGGATAAGTGTAAGCATAGTCAGCACAGAAAAGGGTGGTTGATAGCGCTTCTCTTGCCTGTTAGCATCGTTCTATAGGGGACACAGTAATACCACCTATAACATGCAGGGAATTTCCCTTGTCCAGATGGTACCTACCCATGGTACATTAACAGAAAAGCTGGTGCTGTTATTTAGGAATGAGGTGGTGTTGGTAGATGAAAGCTTATTTTGCTGGTCTCCCAATTCTCCACTTGACCCTCAATGTGGTTAACAAATGTCTGCGTTGCTTCGCAGTGGCTCATGGCTTCATGAGTGAAACCCTCCTTGGGAGGAAATTTGGGGGGGAATTAGCTGAATCCTTTGACTGCCAAAAGACATGTTAGTAGTCAGTGCTCCATCCCATGTTGCACTCAACACTTGCCATGACGTGGGTACCTTGTTATATGACGGGTCCAACGGGTGGCCCCCGTCCCGGTCTCTTGCTGTATCACCCTGTGCATTGGCTGTGGTCCTGTAGACAACGTAATGCTTTTCATGACAGTATTTGTATTTTTTTAAATGTGAATGGGGAGATAGTGTGCAGGTCCTTGTCTCACAGGGATGCGTGTCTTCCATTCAGATCAGGGTTTCCCCTGGTTTCGTCAAACATCTTTGAGATGTTCTTGAGAAAAATAAATAAATAAATAAAGTGAATCAGATGTATTTATAAGGGAAACAAAAACCTGCTGCTCCAATGCCTTTGTAGGAGTATTTTTAACAAAACATTTTTTCAAAATAAATGTGAATTGTAAAGTTTGAAGCATTTGCTTGTGGTTTGCTTTCCTCACTGTTTCTTCCATCATTTCTCCTTTTGAGTTATAGCACTCAGGAGAAACAGCAGCTTAGGATATCACCAGCTGGGTCAAACAGGTTAGCCTGTGTGGTTATTAAATCCTAAAAGATGAACCACTTGGTGATTGATTAGTCACAGGGGTGAAAGATGCAGGAATGGGAAGTGATCAGAGCTCTGCTAACTTGGCCACGAGCTCCAGACAGGCGCTAAGCTGGCGAACAAGGTCACGTGCACGTGCCAGCGGAGCAAACCCAGAGACTTTTCAAACCGTCATCCCAGGGGCTGGGGATGAAGAATTCCTCATTAAAAAAACTACAGCCAGAGACTGAAACCCTTTCCCTCCTCCGCACATGCCTTTCATGTGGTCACAGTTTTAGGACTAGCTGGCCATCCTCCATATGCAAAATGCCCCCTCTGTGGCCCGGTGCAACATGAAGTGGGCATGTTTGGTTGCAAGAAGTGCCCAAAGTCAAAGGACCTGGAGCAGAAAGAGGTGGAGGACATTGTCTGAGCCAACCCCTGCAAGCAGGTTCCTGTGGCTTCTGAAAGTCATCTCCTTGGCCAGGTAGATCATGCTCCCTGTAGCAGCTTGGTACAGGCCAGAGGAAATGTATGCCATCCCAGAGAAACCCAAGCCCAGCACACCAAAGAGGGGCAGCAAAGAATGGTCCCAGGTGGTGGAAGCCAAAGACGGAGTGGGAGAGTATCACATCACCTCCTCCTTGCAGAAGGGGCAGCCCGCTGAACCGCCAGGTCTACAGGTAACAATGGTGTCTAAAGGGTGTAAGGCAGTTTGGCTTCCTGTGGCATTGCTGCCACTAGATTATGCTTCCAGGCCATGGTGCAGGTGTCACAGAGATTAAGAGACCTTACTGGAGCAGAAAAGGACAGCTGCATTCCAACACAGGCAGTGGGCAAGGGCAGCTACAGGAGAAGCCGGCAGGGGAGCCGGATGGAGGGATACAGGATTGTAAGGAAAGACCTGCACTAGTGGCATGGCAATAGGGCAGAGCTCGGGGCTTGTAGGAGGGAAGCAAAGGCAGCGCAGGTAGGCAAGTGGCAGCCAATGAGAGAAAGCTGTGGACTGCGACTGATTGCCCATTGGTGGGTGGTCAGAGGCACCTGACCAGAAGGGGTGGAGCTTGGGGGGGATATATAAGCCCCGACTCCTGGTCGACAGCCGGCAGAGTAGCCCTGCTGTCTGGGGAGAGAGGAGCTCCTGCCTGCCCGGGCCGTTAAGGAGAGGAAGCGGTGAGCTGGGAAAGGTTCCCCAGAAGCTGGGAGGGAGCCAGCAGAGCAGAAAGAGGCTTTTGCACAGCACAGAGAGCCAGAGCGGGGTTTAAGTGTTTCACTTAGAAGCAGTTGCTGCTGTTTCTGTTTCTTCCTGGCGGGCTGGGAGTGGCTGCAGGGCTCGTTTGGAGGCCACACGACAGGGTGCTTGGATACTCCACAAGAGGCAGGGACATCCATGGGCTGAAGCCCAAACCAGGGGGCCAAGGCTGAGAGCCTCAGCTAGAGAAATGGGCCGAGGCTGGAAAGGCTGAAGCCTGGACAAAGGGATTAGTGCCTGAGGGGCAGAATGTATTGACTGGGTCCACGAAACTGGGACTGAGGGACACCTGCAAGGCATGGGCATGCCTCAGGGGAGGCCACGATTAAGACCTACTGTACGCAGGTATAGGATCCTCCCAGGCTGAACTGGTAAGAGAAAATGCGAGAGAGACAGAGTTGGGCAACCATTGGACTGAGACAGCATCTAGCGGCACCGGATTCATTCCTCCGGGACTTGCAAATAACCTCCCAAGAGACCCAGATCCCCTCAAGGCATGGCAGACGAGTGAGAGGGAGCACCCCCTCCCCCCCGGCCCCCCTTACTCTTCATAATGGAGGCACAAAGACACATGGCTTATGTGGCAGAAGGCCACCTTGGTTTCTCCCCAAAAAATCTCTGCCCT
>NW_017729015.1:0-1166 GCF_001723915.1 Gavialis gangeticus
CCCTTCCGACCCTTAATCTATGAAACTATGAAACTATGAGGTCAGATTAGTTAATCCTTATGCTGCTCCCTTCTGGCTTTAGCCTCTATTCATCTCACCTAACTGGGAACTCATATATAAATACTTTCCTCCTGGGGATTTCAAAGCTGGCTCTCTGCAATACATTATTGCTTCATAGCAAAGCAAAGCTAGGATCCAGATCCTCCTGCTCCAGTGTCAGAGGCCCCTTACATCCATGCTAGAGGAGAATTAGTGCCAGCAGTATGGACCAAAGACACAGAGGTGTTCAATAACCCCCTCCATTCATCAAGGGGTAGCAGTGCACACAAGCCAAATCTAGTAGGCCGCATTCATCGTCTCCCATGGTGTAACATGTTGGGGTCACAGGGGTGGCTATGATGCCCCCTAGTGGCTCTGCAACCATGCCCCGCTCTGTTCCTGGGGCACCCTCCTGTCTCTCCTGCCATGCCTTGATGGAAATATAAATGAATAGGGAGGCTGCCCACAGACCTTTACATAGCTCCAGTTCCACCAAACCGCGACTAGAGTCCCCAGCACTCTACTAGCCCTCGCTGGTCCCAGGCTCCTGGCTGGGCCTCTGCAGTCGACTGTGTCTGGCAGGGCACCCAAAGCCTTGAGGTCTAATTGTGTGGCTCCAAATCCTTCCCTTTACCATGCCCCATGCCTCGCAGGTGTTACTGCAATGTTGTTCCCTGTGTGGGGCTTTGGCCTCCTCAGCCTCTGCCCCTTTAATTTAGCTAGGCCCTCTCGCTTGGGCCCACTGAATTGAACCTGGCTTTCAGGATCTAGCTCTGTTTGTCCCTTCCATCACTGGGCCCCTGGCCCGTGTGTGGCTGTGCCCTCTCTCTCTGCCTTCTCTGGGCTCAATAACTGCTTGAGCCTTGAACCTGACCCTGACAAGGTCTCAAGGCAGCCAAGTGTCCCTTGCACGCTAATGAGGCCTCCATACCTCCCCTTCCAGCCTCATCCCACACTGCTTCCACTGCTGCGCCCGTGCATGGAGGACACGTTGCCCGGGCAGCGTGGAGCTCGCACTGGCAAGGAGATCCCTGCGTTGCTCCGCTTTTCCTTGCCATGCCAGATCTCACGCACTGACCTGTGGAGACCCTGGGGGAGGGCAGCAGGACAGGAGCCTGAGCCAGCAG
>NW_017729015.1:1720-4162 GCF_001723915.1 Gavialis gangeticus
CCCCACCCCCCGAACAAGCCACTCGCGGCCCCATCCCACTCCCCACCAGGGTCCTGTGTCCATGCATTACAGCCCAGGCCCCAAGCCCTATGCACTGCCTGGCTGGGCAGCAGCCCCAGCCCTGCCCAACTCCCCCTGTCCCTCCCTATGGGGGCCTCAATTCCTCCCCTGTCCTCTCCTCCCCCCTGCTTATCTGTGGGAGCTGGTCTCCAGGCTGCCTGGGGCCAGGCTGCCTTCAGTACTTTTTTAATGCAATGCATAGTTAACTTGTAGAATTTATTGCCACAGGAGGTGGCAGAGACAGATAGTATGGCCAGGTTCAAAAAGGAACTAGATCAATTAATGCGTGATACATCTATTAATAGCTCTCATTAACTGTTGGACAGAATGGTTGGAAATGTTTCCTCCAGCATGTCTAAACCAAAACCAGAGAAAGCCAGGAATGATAGTGAATAGGGGATAAATCACTTTAGATTTATCTGGTTCAATATTCTCTCTCTAAAACATCCACTGTCAGAGACAAGCCTATTTTCTATGACAAGGGAAACATGGCTCAGACCCACCGGGAGAACTATAAGCCTCTCTTATTATGGGAGGTCACTGGAGGCATAGCAAGTGATTACTTGGGACAACTGAAAAGAAAATAGAGATGGGAGTGACAGTCACAGGTTTATAACAAGGCTTCCAAGGGGGGACACCAAGTAGAGTACATTGACCAGTGCCCACTGCACCCTGATTGAGTTGAAAGAGCCTGTTGATGCTTACCAGTGAAACTCTGACTGGACACATGAGCAGAGGAATAAAAGAAAAATAGTTCCACAATTGCCTGGGTTTCCCCTAGACAGAGCCTCTTCCCTGTTCTGGTAGTTGAACAGCTTGGTCAAAGACAGGAGGAAGTTGACCAGGAGGTCATGGGACTTGGTGGGGCCATGGATGGGGAGTGCATGAAGAAAAAGGTGCAGCCGTAACTTCAAGAAGAGATTTCTGAGGAGGTGGTGGAGAGCCATGTTTCCCTTGTCATAGAAAATAGGCTTCTTTCTGACAGTGGATGTTTAGGCACCCCTAATCCTTCATTGGGCTTCCAAGAAAGTTGGGTGATTCTGCGAAAGCACCAGAACTGACGGATGAAAAAGTCTGGGTATTCCTAATGCAGGCAGATGCTGATAGCCCACTGTGTTGCTAGCTTCAGGAGGAACTAGGGAAGAAAGGGAAGGATGCTGAAATTTTGTTCTGCTGAGTCACTTCAAAGCTGTAAGCTACTTACACTTTCCCATTGTTATCCTGTTTTCATACGATGCTGGTGTCAGACATTTTCCTGGGGTAGCATCCACCACTTTCTTTGGAGCAGGGGTGTTAAACTTACCAGGAGCCCTGGGCTGGATCCAGACTGCAGGGCTCCTCATTGGCCAGATCCAGCCTGCGGCAGAGAAGCAGCCACTGTGGCCACCAGAAAAAGCTGGTCTGGCAGCAGAGAGGTCCAGGGAAAGACAGAGGTTCAAGGGGAGGGAGGGGTCCAGCAATGATAATAGTGAGGGCTCTGGCCAGGGGGAGCTGCCAGTACTGAGAGAAATCCAGTAGTAGTAGTGGGTCTGGAGAGGGGCCCTGGAGGAGCAACAGCAAGCCAAGCTCACCATATGGCCATTGGGGCCCAAGGGACCCAATTTCCACAGCAGGCCATGCCTCCCCACCTCTGGTGGCCTGATAGCAACCTGGCAGGTTGGATCCAACCCATGAGCTGTATGTTTGGCACCCCTGCTCTGGATCAGTACATGACAGTAGCCGCATCTACATAAGATGCTGACTGCGCAGTCATTACTGCATAGTCATCCACAGATTCATAGATGTTAGGGTCGGAAGGGACCTCAACAGATCATCGAGTCTGACCCCCTGCCTAGGCAGGAAAGAGCGCTGGGGCCAGATGACCCCAGCCAGATGCCTATCCAGCCTTCTCTTAAAGACCCCAAGGTAGGGGAGAGCACCACCTCCCTTGGAAACCCATTCCAAATTTTGGCCATCCTTTCCGTGAAGAATTTTTTCCCAATATCTAGCCTAAATCTGCTCTCTGTCAGTATGAGACCATTGTTCTTTGTTACCCAAAGAGGTGCCCTGGTGCTCAGAGCATCTCCAATCCCTTGCTGCACCCCCTTAATGAACTTGTAGGCAGCCATAAGATCACCTCTCAGCCTTCTCTTGCAGAGGCTGAAGAGGTCCAAGTCCCTTAGTCTCTCCAACTAGGGTTTAGCCTGTAAACCCTTAACCATATAAGTGGCCCTCCTCTGGACCCTCTTGAGGGTCCACATCCTTCTTAAAGTATGGCGCCCAAAACTGGACGCAGTACTCCAACTGCTGTCTGACCAATACCACATAGAAGGGAAGTATCACCTCCTTGGATCTATTTGTCATGCACCTGCTGATGCATGGTAAAGTGCGGTTAGCTTTGCT
>NW_017729015.1:19385-19656 GCF_001723915.1 Gavialis gangeticus
CATAGGGTGCGGCAGCAGCAGTGCGATGGCAACCACCGTGTGTGGGTCACATATGTGCCACCTGGCCAGGGGGTGAAACGGGGGGCTTGCATGCAGCAGCATGCCCCACAACCAGCTGAACGGCTCTGCAGCGGTGTGGGGTGGCGGTGACTGCATGCAGGGTTGGGGGCTTTGTGGGCAAGCGCTGCCACCGCGGAGCCATGCCCTTCACCCCTGGATCCTAGAAGGAAGTGGGGCTTGGGGGCTGTGGGGCAGGGCTGGGGAAGATGGT
>NW_017729015.1:24855-25277 GCF_001723915.1 Gavialis gangeticus
GGGCTGAGGGAGCCGCGCCCTGGGCGGCACATTACAGCTGGGGGCAGGGCCAGGGGCTGAGGGCAGGGGTGCCCCTCTTCAGGGGGCTTTGCAGGCAAGTGATACGGCGGCAGTGTGGTGGTGCCCGCCCTGTGCGGGCCACACACGTGCCACTCGGCCGGCTGCCCAGGGGAGGGGGAGGGGGAGGCTGGCGTGCGGCCGGAGCACGGCTCCGTGGCCAATGCTGCAGCCACGGCGAGGGCTGGGGGCGCGCAGGAGGGCTGGGGCTGCGGCTTGCACACAGCGGCCGCTGCCTGCACAACTCCCGCTGCCGCTTGCCTGCGGGGCCGCCAGTGCCAGCCGTGACGGCCGCTGCCTCCAAACCCTCCCGCTGCCGCCGCGGAGCCGTGCTCGGAGCTGTGCGGCTGGCGGCAGCGGCGCGG
>NW_017729015.1:25768-33627 GCF_001723915.1 Gavialis gangeticus
AACCCCCCTGAAGAAGGGCACCCCTGCCCTCACCCCCTGGTCCTGCTCCCAGCTGTTGTGGGCCGCCTGGGGGGCGGCAGCACCCCCCGCTCCCGCAGCCCCCAGCCATCTTCCCCAGCCCTGCCCCACAGCCCCACTTACCTCCATGCTCCGGGGGCGACGGGCAAGCCTCAGCCGGAGCTGCCTCCCTCCCCCTCCGGCCAGGGCTGGGGGTTTCCCGCCCTTTTTGCAATTGGCTCTTGTAGGCTGGAGCTGTGCCAACCTGCAAGAGCTGTTTGCAAAAGCGGAGAATCCGCGGATTTCTCTGCTGAAAAGAGAAATCCGCATGTTCTCCGCTAAAACAGGGAATCCGTGGTTTTCTCTTTTTTTCCGTGGGAAACGGAAAACCCGAATCCCTGGTGATTATCGCCTCCTTTTGAAGCCTGCAGTCGTTCCCTACCCTCCAGAGTGCACTTCACCCCACAATTTGGTATCCTGCTCAAACTTGGACAGAGTACACTTCACTCCCGCATCCAGGTCACTGACGAAGACATTGAAGAGTACGGGTCCAAGGACCCAACCCTGCGGGACCCCACTGCTCACATCCTTCCAGGTCAATACTGACCCATCTACTACCACCTTCTGGGTGCAACCGCTAAGCCAATTTGCCACCCACCCGACTGTGTAAACATCTATGTCACCGCCTCTTAATTTATTTATGAGATTGATATATAAGCAAGTACTAAATGACTGTGCTGTAACCGGAGTTACTATACAGTAGTGCTGATGAACAGCTTTTTTGTGATGCTGATGGCACAGTAGCCTGAGACTACTACACAGTAGCATCCCATCATGGTTTCTGCCATGTGATGCCACTGCTCGGTAGAATTGGTCTAGTCAGTTCGTGTAGATGCAGCCAGTTCGACTATCACTGCATGGATGGGGCTGAGTGAGAGAGAGGTTTGCGTAGACTTTGACAGCTTCTCTCCATTTGTTTCATAAGGAGCCTCACTGAATGTCTATCTGTCCCAAGGTCTCAAAGAGCATGTAGACTCTTTTCCCTGTAGTTTTTTTCACTGGCACCTTTGTTCACTGCTGTGAGAATATTTCAGGGCTTTGTATCCAGCCTCAACCTGGGCTTGGCTTTTCACAACAATCAGCCCTGTGGCTGGGCTCTGCTTTCTTGAGGTGCTTGCTATATGTTTTCCTCTTGGCTTGGACAAGGAGTATCTCATAGCCAGCTTCAGAGAATCATACAATAATGAAAAAGTAGGGCTGGAAGGGACTTCTGGAGGCCATCTAGTCTATCCCCTGCTCAAGACAGCATCATTCTTATCCAAACTGCCTCATACAAGTTCTTGGCTAACATATTCTTAAAATGAAATGATCAACCCTATTGCACAACTACAAGGCACAGTGCCCAAAGGCACCAAAAGCACCCTAAAGCACCCTAACCTGTCACAGATAAAGCAGGGGGATGAGACATGTCAGTGACCCATTGCTGCAAGAGTTGTTAAACTGCACTTGGGATCCAAGGAAGAGGGCCTTTCAGGAAGACAAAACCCGCCACAGTCCACACCACTCTGACTATGGGGTAAAATTCCTTCCTGAATCTAATCTGATCCTGAGCATAGGGGCAAGACCCTCTCACCAGGAACCTCCGGGTTTTAATCCCAGCAGGACCATAGGCACACCCCAATCAAAATCCCCAGCCTTGGCTGCAGCCAACACCCAGTGTTTCTAAGGTAAGTGAAAAAACCCTGACCCATCCAGCAACAGGAAGGGAAAAAATTCCTTCCACTCTCATGTGGCAACCAGCACAACCCAGAAGCATGGGGAGAACCAAATCCCCCATCCTGCTCTGCAACCTGCGGACAGCAGGCACATCTCCATACATCACAGCCTTCAACTGGACAGCCAGAACTCCTCTTTCTGTATCACCTTCATAAACCCATCCCTGCTGTTTTAATTTTCTTTCATAACTAAGTTGGTTGGAGCAGAGGTGAGCAGTGCCTCCTGAGTCTGGGAGGGGCACAGTTTGTGGGAGGGCGTGGGGGCAGGCCAAAAGCCCCATATCCACTCCTATACTTCTGAGCTGTGGCTTAGTGCCTCGCCACCCACCTCCAATATGCCGCTGGCCTGCATGGCAATAAAACTGCCCTGTCCTGAGCAGTGCCAAGTTGGGGGCCAATCAGGGGGGGACGGGGGGGGATGGGACACATACCCCTGTGCCCTCATCCCCCTACCCCTACCAGTTGCCTGTGGTTGGAGACTTCTGCATTTTTCTCCTGCTGCTGAGCATTGTCCTCTCCAGTATCTACCTACTCTATGCTACAGAGCTCTTTTTGTTATTTGCCAGTGATCTGTGTGTAGAGGAGATCCTGGGCTTCCAAATAATGATCTTTACAGAGCACTCCAGGCATAGTTACTCCTATACAAATGACAAGGGCATGCAATGACCTAGTCCAGGGGTGACTAACCTGCAGCACACAGACCACAAGTGGCATGGACGGCCTCTGTATGTGGCACACAGCAGACTGGGGAGGGAATAGGCAGCGAATTGACAGATAGGGCAGGAAGCAGAAAGCAAATCAGGCACAGAGCACAGGGCAGGGAGTAGAGCACCAAATCGGGCAGGAGAAGGGTATCAAGGTGGCACTTGGGAAATGTATGAAGCTAATTTGTGGCACACCTGGCAAAAAGACTGGCCACCACTGACCTACTTTTAGACCAGTAGGGTTTTCTGAGGGAGATTTCAGGTTGGGACTGCTGGCTCTAGTGGCCCATTTTCTACTCGCTGCTGACATTTCACTAAGAGCCAAAGGCAGCATTCCCCAGATGGGACAGAGATTTTATTCCCATTTGGTCTCTGGCACTCAGAGAGAAAAGCCAGGTAAGCAGATTGGTGTTTGATGTTTGTACTGAGGCTACAGAGTTAAACGCTCCCTGAGTCCTCTGCTTAGTTGCTTATGAAGGAGGCAGAGTTGCAACTCTGGAGTAGCTGCAGCTCTCAGTCCTACTCAGTATACAACACCTTTTCAATAGCACTTTCTATCTTTACACAGGGCTTGGAAACACTTCCCACTTTCACAAACCCTTTAGCCCAACATATGCTCTCTCCATCCATAAAGGCTTCTTTACCCTTCTCCCCATCACTGCTGATTCAGATCTACTAACGGTGGAAACTAAACCCCGCTCCTGTGAACCTGCCATCTCTGAGAAGAGGAGCCCAGTTTCTAAGTTCTGCCGAGCCCCATCTCACAATTTGAGGTGGCCCCAATCTACTACCTGGAACTGTCACAGAATTATAACTCAGAGCCTGTCCAGGCACCGACAGGACTAAGTTGCATATTCCCTATTTGGCAGACGGGATATGGAAGCACAGAAAAACACAATCAGAAGCAGGAATAAAACCCAAGAGTCTGAGGACCTATCCACTACCTATTTCTTGCCACAAAAGCAGGCCCTCACTCTTACCTGCTGCTGTGGAGATCCCCAGCAGTCTGCAGGTGTACTCCAGTGTCTTCCAGAGCCCTTTGTGCTCCATGGCAGAGAGAGACAAGAAACTTCAACCCACTGGTAGGAGTCCCTTCCCCCACTGCAATACCTACATGGCTTTGTGGCAAGGCCTATTCAGAGGTGGAACTCAGTTCTCCTGCAAAGGGTCCAATGACCTTCCCTAGGGGAACGGCTGTCTCCAAACCACTTGACTTCCAAAGCAAAGCCCTTGAGGGTACAACTGAAGTGAAACAGGTTGCCACCAAACAGAACCAGCCAATGCTGCTCCTTCCAGTTCCCTGAAGGACTGAGAAGTCTGGTCTCCTGCCAGCTGTTTGTTTCCTGTGCTGTTTGGAGAGCTCTGATGAATGATTGGCAAGGCAGAGCAGCCTGGGATTGTGAAGGGATATGCAGCAGGGAGCATTTTTTTCTCTGCCAGTGGCTGTGGGAGAGCAAGCTGATTAAATGCACACAAAGCTCTTAATTCTCAACAGCTCTCAGCAGATTAAGCAGGGATGAGGGGGAGGTGCAGAGACTTGCTCTTCTTTTGGGAAAAGCACAAACCAGCTTTATAGAGTCCCAGGACAGTCTGCAGAGGACAATGGGGAGGGAAGTCTTTGTCTTACAAGCCTTTTGTTCAGGTGATGCTGCACCACTTCAAAAGCCTTCAGTTTTGCACTCTGAGTCTGGTCATGGTGGCTGGAGTGCTGAGAAGATGGTAGAATGTGATTATCTAAAGGAAGGCAAGTCGTAACAAGGCTTCCATAGATGAACCTGCAGAAGGATCATTAACGGGGTCTCGTATGCTGTCTTGAGGTGTAGGGTGGGGCCAGATACCCTCATCCCCACCTCCAGCAGCTGCATGCATAGCAGTCACGTCCAGGCCCAGACCCACATAGTCTTGGTTGCTGCTCTGCATGCAGAATAGGTCCCTGGCAGTGGGAGCTTGGTGCTGAGGGGCCCTGGGGTACACCCTTTTTACCCTGAATCCCTTGCCTTGACTCTGAGGGGAGACAAGGAACAGGGTCCAGAGAGAAGCTGAATGGGGTTTTCCTCTGTCAGCGCTGGTCCATCACCAGGCTGCCCTCCACATTTTGGCACTCTCTTCCACAACCACATTGCCTCAGTCTCCTCTGGGCTGCCTTCACACACATCCCTGGGTCTCCTTCTCCCTATCCCCACTGAGCAGGTAGGAAAAAAGACCTGGGTCTGGTGGTAGGGTGCAGCTGACAGTGGCCACTGTGGGTGGGTATTGGATGACAGGGACTGCAGAGTTAGGCAGCTGTGTGGAGAAGGCTTGTCTTGGGGCAGCCAGAAATGTGTCAGCCTCCAGGGAAACAGCCAGAAACCCAAGGGAAACCCCAGCATTCCCAATGGGCAGGTGCTGGCCAAGGCAGTGAGTCTTTGAAACCACTCTCCAAATGAATGCTTCCCCCGCTGAGGGATGCAGAGAGGGCAAGTGCTGCTGGGTCAGTTCTAGCATAAATGGTCTCTCATGGAGGGGAAAGCACTGAGAAGGGTGATCATCTCAGATGCCAAAAACCTAAAGCTTTGTGGGTGCTGGGTCCAGGGAACACCAGGCTGTATTGATGCCCTCCACACACATGCATGCAAGATCATCCCAAACTGAATACAGCTACACTCTGCACCACTGGACTGGGTCTAGGGGAAGAGGATATTCCGCATGCCTGAGACCCCAATTTCACAGGAAAGTATGAGGGGAATATACAGAGACGTGCCTTGCAGCTGAAGACAAGGCACTTTCCTGCTCATTATACACAGAATTGTCCTCCATATGTAAGGTGTGCAGAGAGAAGCCCCAGGGCACAAGACAACAGTGTTCAGGGTGCCTGCATGTGTGAATGTGTATAAAACAGGGGTGCTCAACCCCCAGCCCCAGACCAGATCTGGCACCTGGTACCATGTAATCCATACAGCGAGGCTCCCTGAAGATGCTGTGGGGAGTCCCACTGGCTGTGGCCCTGCAAGTTAGATAGGGCACACAGGGCAGTGCAAGGCCCAATCCCAATTTACAGGGACTGGATGGGAGCAATGCAGAGCCACAGGAGCCCAATCCCTGTTGGATGAGGGTGGCAGAAAGTCCCTAGAGCCTGATCATAAGTGGACAATGCCTCCACCTGGCTGGGGTAGCCTCTGGGGCTCTGTGTCACCTCCGCCTGTCATCCCGCATGTGTCATCCCACATGCCAGGATCAGGCTCCAGCCACATCATAGTGGCTGTTGTCATTGCTATCCTCTTTGGGTTTTACTGTGTTGTCAGTGTTGAACTACAGTGACAGCAAAAAGTCACAGCCAGGAGATCCCAACACCAGTCTTGTCTTAAAGAATGACCACAGGCTCAGTTCAGTGGCAAAGGCTCTGCCAGGTTTACTGAGTACAAGGCATGGCTGCAACACACTTGTGATCTGACAGACAAGGTGATAATGCATGTATGCCCAGGACAGGGTATTGGTACAACACTACGTAGGCTCCCCTAGGATAATACAAAGTTTCCATCATTTCTAATTCTTCTTTTATAAAGGGGTCAAAACAAATTATGTATGATATTCCACCTGTATTTTGAATATCCTAAACCATCATGTACCATGGGCTTGTTTCACAGCCTGATCTTGGTATTCCCATTCCAAGATTATTATCTTGGTACTGGACTATCCTACATCCTGTACAGCCATCTCTCCCTCCCATCTTCTGGCAGGAGTGCACATTGAGAGTTTATGTAAGGAGCTCATGCATCAGTCAGGTTTGCCTACTCTGGCATATGCTCTAGCGAAGCCTTTGTGTGAGCAGCATATATATATTTATCAATGCCTTAATGAGACCTATGGTGACTAGAGGCCCCAGGGCTCAATCCTGGCATGTGGGGGTGGTGTTGGGACAGATTTAGCCTGCAGACTGACCCTGAACCATTCATGTGGCCTGTGGAGCCAATATTGTGAATACCACTGATCTGAGACTCCTAGGTACCCCACCATCTTTCACAACGTTATTAGATGGGAGCACTGAGGCCTGTGAGAAAGAACCAAATGGTATTCCCAGGCACTTGGTGATTTCACCTCCCCCCTGGGAGTGCAGTGCAAATGTCAGAGATCTCTGTTTATTCCCTACTACTGCCTTGGGGGGGGAGGTGACAAATTTTACTGTTGCAAATTAGTCATTATGGTAACTCCAGGGCAACTTCCACTGGAAAGACCTGTGTGAACATAGTTTCCACCAGAAATACCCATCATCAGTTCTTTATGCTATTTGTGAGTGGGCAGGCTTATGATCTTCAGCCAAGGTAAGTGCTTCTTGGTCAGGACTTCTGAGCTGCAGGTCTGGCTCCCCACATCATGGCAGGTAAACCATTTCAACGCTCTGTTCTTCAGTTTGGGGCGAGTGCTCCAGTGGTGGTTGGGAAGGAGCTGAGTAAGCAGATCCGAGGGCAGGAATCATATTGCCGTGTGCAGCATTGCAGGAAAACAGAGCAATGAGCCGAGACTTATGGGGTTTATTTTCTAGGTTGCTAAGAGACCACAGAGCTTAGTCTGGCAGGAGCATATATGCTCTGCCCTGGAGACCAGCACCAGACTCAGTGCCAGTATCCAGAAATGGTGGCTGTTACCAAGAGTGTTTATTTTCCAGGCTGTGTTATTCCTAGGAGCACAAGGGAACTGAATGCCCAAATCCTGCTAAAAAATGCTGGGCACCTGTAGGCAGTACCACAGCCACAGTGTGTCAGAGGAGTAGGTCAGAAGACTAACTTTTCTTTTCTTGGGAATCTTGCAGTTCAGGGGAGGAAAAAAGTGTTTAGAACCTTTGAAATATGTCTACCATAGAGATCTGTCATTCTGACCAGATTCAGGAGATCAGGCCAGATCAATGAAGCTGTTAGTGGGGTGGGAGTGGGGAGAAGGGGAGGCAGGGAGCCAGAGTTATATTCTAAGGCCTCTTCAAACATCTGTATGAGAGTTGTTTTTTACAAACCCACCAATCATTCAAGAGATACTGCCAGGTGAATATTTTCCCAGGGAAATTTTCTGAGGAATCTCTTTGTTTTGGTCCCTGAAAAACATATTTATGAAAGAGATTTGCCAGATGATTAAGATTTTCATCCACAGGAATTTCACAATGGGGGGGGGGGTCTATATTCCATAGAACCTGCAAAATATATCTATCAAGAAAATTTGATTGTCTATACCCCACAATTTAGAAGATATGGCTAAAGGACTGACTTCTTTTTCTAAGGAATGCAGAAAGGATTTGTACACATTTGTATAGCTGCTGCTAAAAACTTCCATTAGAGAAGCTGGACAATATGAAATAAGACACAAGAGATAGACCATCAGGACTAATTTCCATCCCCCCCCCCGCCCTACACACACA
>NW_017729015.1:33756-43820 GCF_001723915.1 Gavialis gangeticus
CCCCCCCAGGAATCTCACAGTTCAGGCAAGGAATACATTCAGATCTGTGGTCACCAACGAGTCAATCACGATCGACTGGTCGATTAGCGAGCCTCTGACAGTCGAGCCTCTGAAATCAAATGTCATATGGTCGATTAGCGAGCCTCTGACAGTCGAGCCTCTGAAATCAAATGTCATAGGCTTCACGATTGGGAGTGGCGGGATACATGTGGCAGGGCTGAGCCGTGCCCCCTGCCACTGGGGCCAGGCCAGGGGAGAGGGACGATCTCCCTCCGTGCCTCGTGCCACTGGCTGAGTGGGGGCATGGTAGGTCCTGGGTTGCCCTTTCCTTCCAAAAGTGATCTTCACCTTAAAAAGGTTGGAGACCACTGTTCTACAGCACCTGAAGGAGATATCTATACCTGTCTATTTGCCAGTAGGTCCTATTATTCAGGATGCAAATCCCAGCAGCATATCATTTTTTTTCAAAGATACATTGCAGTGAAGGCCTGGAATCAATTCTACAGCCATGATGAAACATATTTGTTGGAGAGATTTGTGGCTTTGACATAATATTCTGGAGATACAGCCAGAGACATACCTAACAATTTCCATGGGCATCTGGCACTACAGAGGAGGAAAATATTTCTTTCCTGTCTTCAGTCTGAAGAACCTTGAAGGCCAGCTGGGGAGAGAATTTTGTCAGTCTGTTTGACCTACCCTGCAGGAGATAGAGCTAGAAGAGTCAGTCTTTTCTGGCAGGAGTTGGGCACTTGAAGCATGGAATATATTATACAAGGCAATCTAGCAAAAATAAGGAAGGAGTCAAACAGCCTAGAGTTGTAGAAGAACAGGTTAGGGATTACTTAGAGGAGCTAGGTGCTTTCAAGTCGGCAGGGCCAGCTGGGGTGCATCCTAGGCTATTGAAGGAATTGGCTGAGGTATTTCCAGAGCCATTAGTTATCCTCTCTGAGAAGCTGTGAAGGCTGTTTGAGTTCCCAGGTGATTAGAAAAGGGCAAGTATAGCACCCCTTTTTAATAAAGGGGAAAAGGAAAATTTCAGACCAGGCAGCCTGACCTTAATACATGGAAAGATCATGGAGCAGGTCCTCAAGAAATCTACTTCTTTTTCTTATGCGTCTATGCCAAATTTGACCATTTTGTTACACATGCTTGTGCTTGCTTATTCTACTTTGCAAGATCTTTCATTGTACATGTGCCTTCAAGCAGCAGGCATTGCAACAGGTGCGGCATTGTTTGAGGCTCTGTACCACAGTCAGAAGCGTTTGAACTAATGGCCGCACTTTTTATTAGTTCGTTGGGGCATCCAACTCTGGTACATAGGTAGCTGAGACGTTGCTACCTTTGCCATGGTTTGTCAGCCCCCGGTGGCAAGGACTCGGCCACTGGAATGTCTCTTTCTTCATTGCCAAGTATTTTCATCACTCTCTTGTTCACATCTGTAGCCACGTCTCTTTGGGTATGGCATCAAGAGGTTGGGTACTGGTGAGGAAGCTCCTGCATGACTTAAGACATCTGTGCACTGCAGGATGGTCATACAGCGGGTGTCTTATATCTTCAGTTTGTCTTGATCATTCTGTCCTGCTGGCCACTGCTCTACTGATGTTAGGTAGAGTGATGCCAGCCAGCAGATACACACTGCTTAGGCTGGTAGGCTTCAGACATCCTGTGATGCACTGGCAGCTATCATTCAGAATGGGGTGAAGGCGCTTAGTATATACAGTTCTCTCCCATACAGGGCATGCATACTTGGCCGAGGAGAAGCTGAGAGACAGAGCAGTAGTTCAGATGGTTGAGGGGCTGGCTCCCCATTTTGAGTTGGTTAATTTATATACAGTGTTGCTATGAGTGCTCACCTTTGCTTTTATCTTCATGGTGTGTGTTTTGTATGAGAGGGTTTGATTGAGGATGACTCCAGGATAAACTGGGTTTGGACAGTGGGATAGTGGGGACCTATCCCCTTTTCAGTACCCTCCATGGCATACACCATTTATTGAGTTTAAGAATGCTAGAGAAAACATCTCCCACTATTCTGTTCATTAATAGATCTATCATCCATTAATTTATTCAGCCCCCTATATAATCCTAATGGATTAGACCTTTCTTTCTGTAGAAAGGTTGATAGTTCCTTCCTTTATCATGAAGAAGCTGTCTGCAGTTAAAGTGTAGCATTGATTTGAATACTATCTCGGTTTTGCTTTAAAATTGACATTTAACCTTGCTGAAATATTATTTGCTAGAGCAATAATTTACCAAGGTACCAAATATGACCTGGGTATAGTTGCCCTCCTCCGCACCTCAGGTCTAATACTAAGACATGTTGTCTATAGTACTGGTCCTGTCTCCTCTAACCTGAGAACAGTGTGGTAAAAAAATTGTAGCACTTCTGTGGGTGGTGCATTTGCAGAGAACTTCTAGAGAAATATAGTTGTGATCCATTGGTCTGTCAGTTATAGATTGCCTACATTCCATAAATATTTGTGTAATACCGTAAGGTTATTGGCTTACAAGGGCATCTTAAGTAGCATAAACAAACCCTTTTTAAAGCTTTTCAGCTTTGTTATGAAAGTGCATGGTGTTCTAAAAGAGATGGGAGTATATTAGAGGTTTTCTTTACCTAATCTGGATAGTATGTGAAGGAAGAAAGGGAGAGGTTGGTTGTTTTCTTCCTGCCCACCCCCAGGGTCTTTCCAAATTTGGGACAGGGGCTGCTTAGTCAAAGAAGACATTTTTCAGCTAGACATTTTTCCTTCTGGCAGAAAGTGAGGGTATTGTAAAAACTTTCAGTGTATTAACCTTGGAGCAATGACCAAGCGGTGCTATGGATATTAGAAAACTAAAATTTATTGTCATGTATCTTGATAGATGATAATGGTTACATTCAGAAACATACTGCAGCTAGTGATTTGTGATGCATTATTAAACCTCAATCTTAACAATGAACAATACCTACTATATTTCAGTACGAGACCAACTGTTTATCCAGTGGGATTGTTACTGACTGTACACAGTTACACTTTTCCTATGAAAAGACAAAGCACCCAAGTGCTCTTTCTTTGCCTGGTGGTTCTCAAAAGCACTGATCAGGACATGCCCCATCTTAATACCAGTGGCATTAGGCAAAACTTGGATAATGCTGAAGTTCCAAATTTTTGCTTTCATGGTAACTCTTAGTAGGTGCAAGCTGAATTGGGGCTTCATATTCATCACTGAAGCAAATAGCTCCAGACCTGAGTGTACAAATAGCCCTGCTAGGAGTAAGCAGAGCCTACAGAGGGGCTCATCAGCAAAGAAAGGTATATCCTGGTAATGGAGAGGTGTGCGGCACAGTAAGAGCTGACATAAGTCAAGCTGAGACAAAAGTTACAAAGGAAATGACAGCAAAGAGCTAAAGACCCTTCAGTCATACAAGAAACAGGAGAAATGGAACCACAATGTAGTGAGGATGGGATAGAGGTGAAAGATGATCTAGGGAAAGCCCAAGAGCTAAGTAGATGCTTTACCTCTGTGCTCAGCGCTGATGCTGATGTGAACACTGGAGGCAAAGGTAGGATGGGCAACAGGGATAAAGTCTCAGATGTTGAAATAGCCAAAACCAGCTGATCAGTCTGAGGTTGACTGACCCCACTACTCTGGGCTCAGTCAGACTCCAGAATGGTTGGGTCTGACCTGACAATACGAGAGTCAGTTGGACCAACCTGATCACACTAAAATCAGTCAGTCAGGCAGACTGAACCACCATGGAGTTGGTTGGGCCAACCCAAATACCCCGGAGTCAGTTGGACTGTCAGTTGGACCCTGGTGTCATTCAGGATGACTTGAGAAGAAAAGAAAGGAAAAAGCTAAAGCAGGAGAAGCTACAAGCTTCTACAGTGAGGACCTTCTTCCAGCCACCAGCTCTCAGTCCCCTCCTGGACACACTCTGCATAGCCCAATGACCCAGGGTTCAGAAGACCAGATCCCAGCCCTGGATGCAGCCATCTCAGGGACAGGACAGCTGGGGAGGGGCTACATATAACACAGCACAGGGAGGTTTTGCCCAGTGCTGAGATGCAGCCTCCTCTAGAATAGGATGCACTGGGAAAAGCCACACAGTGATGCCACAGGGGGAGGGCTCACACAGCACCAAGATGCAGCCAGCTCTGGGATGGGGCAACTGAGGATTGGCTGCCTATAATGTCAAACAGGGATGAGATTGCAATAGAATTGCAATACCCGATCTCATTAGAATCCAAAAGAGTGCAATACCCAATACGAGTTGCCTAAGATGTATCCAACTCTCAAGTGCAGTGGTGGGAGTGTGTGTGAACATAAGACTGTATGGGGAGGGCTTCTCTTGTTCCAAAATGCAGCCAGCTCTGGAGTGAAGCAGCTGAGAATAAATTAAATGATGCAGGTGTAGAGGAAATGTAGGGGGACAATGGGGCCGGCTGGGCCAAGTGGACTGTGCTGCTCTGCAAAGATGAGTGATGCACACTCTGGGACAGATCATCTGGATATAGTGACCCATAAGCCTTAGTAGAATATGCGTGGATGGCAATGTGCATCCCTACAGGGAAAGGTCCTGGCTAGGCTGGCATCATAGCTGTTTCTATAGATGTGCAACAACTGTGACTAGTCCTTTGTAACAAATCAATGTCTGAAGCACCTGCAATTGATATATTTTATATAATACATGATGTATACGTAGTTGTCACCGTTTTATCATGTGTGTAAGTCTGTATTACAAATCATATATCTACCACCAAAGTAGATATTGCCAATTATACCTCTCCTGGTAACATGTGTACCTGTTATTGGTAAGATCTTGATCGGCAATAGACATGCTATCTGTAATGTCCTACGTACAAGGCTGTGAAAGATGGGCTGAAGAGGGCTGGGATAAGACAGCTCCAGGAAGTGCCCACATGGAAGGAAGAAGGCAGGCGGAGGGGTCTGCGCAACCAAGACCAGCAGGGCCCCTCCAGCCCATAGTGCTGTGGCAGTCTCTGGACCAGATGGGGGCAACTGTTGATCCTCCTGGATCATGGTGTATGCATGAGGGCCACCCAGAACTTGAATGCATACAGTTGGACAGAAATTTCTGGAGGAGTGCAGGCTGCCCAGACCTGCCACCCTCCCTTTAGGGCACTGAGACAGAATCCAAAGACCAGACTGAGTCCAGATGTTTGGTGCTTCCATGGCAATAGTTGTAGAAGTGTCTGGGAATCGAACCCAGGTGTAGACAAACCACTGAACCACAAGTGACTCCTTCAGGACCAGATCCTGGGCTAGTAGGAATCATCATCGGCCCCCATGCATCACCCCTTGACGCATCCAGGCATCATCCCTTGCAGCTGAGGATGATTCATCTTCCACGACTGCCTTACGTGTGGCTGCATCGACACAAGTGGCCGAGTGCATGTACACAAGGTGCCGAGCGCACCGTTGTTACTGCGCAGTCCCGTCGCCGCACGGTTATGTTCGGCAGCTCCTACAGCGCTGTTACCGCCGCGCAGTAGCGTCGCCGTCACGTCGGCGTCTCGTTTGGACGCACCCAAAGACGGCTGACCAGGCCGCTCCGGGATGGAGGGGCTCTTCTGCAATTCGGGCACGTGTGTCCGCTCCGATCCCCTCTGCCACAGGCTGGTGCTCACGTTGTCTCCCCTTGCCCCCATGAGATCCCTGCAGCGGGCGGGGGCGGTCCCGGGCCGCGGGCTCCCCGCAGTTGGCGTCCATGTGCTTTTTCGAGCCGTCCTTGAAGAGCCTCGCCGAGCGACCATAGAGTCGCGGTCCTCCAGAGCCACCAGAGAGGCCGCGGCGGGGCCCGGGGAGGACGAGGCGGGGCCGGGACGCGCTCGCAGGTGAGGGGCCGCGGGTGGAGGTCGCTCTGCCGCGGGGCGAGACTGGAGGCGCTCGCACGTCGCGAGCCCCGGGAGCTTCCCGGGCCTTCTCCGAGCGCCGCCGGCGGGGGCTGCTGCAGCCGGGCCGGGACAGGCCGGGGCTCGTGGGGCGGTGGCCGGGCAGGCGGCTTGCTAGGAGCGTGCTGGGTTGCTGGAGGAAACGTTGCTGTGTGAATGAGCCCCAGGCAGTGAAATGACTCCCAGTCCCGGGCCCCAGCATCGGACTGGCATAAGGGACCTCCCTGGAGTCCCACCGCCTGGGGCTGTGATTGCAGCGGCAGGAACCGTGACACTGTCGTTCCTGTGCAGGGAGGTGCACTGTTGCACTCCCCTCTCTCTCCCCTTTCCAGGTTGACTTGCCCGCGCCCGGTGTCCAGCTGCACCGCTCCACAGAAACCAGTGTTCTTCCTTCCCCTGCCTCGCCTCGCCTTCCTGCTCCTCTGTGGGACACAGTGGGGATGGCGACAGCAATCCTGGCTCAGGTAGGACCTCAGCGGAGATCCCGCATGTCCGGCAGGGACAGCAAACCCCAGAATGGTATAGGCCCTTCAGAGCTCCTGGTCCCCAAGCCATGCGGGAAACAAAGGGGACACCGCTCTGCAAGGCCCCTGGGTCTCCTAAGGCGGTGTCTTGTAGGGAAAAATAATTTTTTGGGGTTGCTCATCCAGGCAGGGGGTTGTCCACTTTCATCACACTTTCTCTTGGTGCAATGGCAATGGGAATGCCCCCAGCATAGAGGCAATTTGTGACAACAGAGAGAGTAGCTGCCCCACCACCCTGGGATGAAGCGGACAAATGCACTCCTTTGTCAGCAGAGCCCACCCCCACACTTTGCTGGAACAGCTGTGTTATCTGAGGGATACACAACTTCCCACCTCTGTCCAGGGTAGCCACACTGGTACATCTGTCTAATACAGAGTAAGCCTTCAAGTGAGTTGCGGGGGGTGGAAGAGAATAGAGCAGAAGGGATTAAGTGGGTAACGCTTGTCATTACAGCTCTGGGAGGCCTTTGAGGATGTGGCACTATACTTCACCCGTAAGGAATGGGAGCAGCTGCAAGATGGAGACAAGATGCTTTACCGAGACCAGATGCTGAGGAATTACCAAGCTCTTGTTTCCTTGGGTAAAGTCCTGTATCTTGCTTCTCAGCAGAGCTGTGAGCTCAAAAATGTCCCCTTCCTCCCCTTGTTCCTCTCCATACTTCTTTTGAAGGTTGGGCTGGTGGTATAAATCTGCTTTCTCCCCACTGTTTTGTCATGGATCAGCCCTGTGTTCCGTTTCATATTTTCAATGCAAGATGGAGCCCAAGTGCATCTAACGAGTTGCTGTAAGGTTCTGCCCACGTGCCTTTGTAATATCTCCTTTCGCCACAGATCACGGATTGTGTCTTCACTGTATTTACTTTAAAACTAATGCTCTCAAGTTCACTCTGCTGTTCTATAAATTTTATTATAGTGTGGCTAAGTAACGCTGTGCTTCCTTCAATGCCATGTTGGTGGTTACTAAATTCAACATCAATATTCTTGTTAACACTAAAAGTTAGTAACCAGGGATGTTTGTACATATGCTTGTGCTGCAGCAGCAGGCGGTTTTAAAGCACTGCCATGCATTCATTTGTATAAATGGTGAAATGGTGTGTCAGTGCTGGAAAAATGGCTGTGGCACACTTTTGAACTAAAATGCATCGAAGCTGTTTTAGTTCAAAAGTGCACCGCTGCCATTTTCTGCATGCTGACACGCATTTTCAATGCTTACACAACTGCACACAACACAATGCAGTGCACGTCAGCTTGCTTGCAGTGTAGACTCGATTAATCTCGCAGCATAAAAATGTAAGTGTATAAATGCCCCAGTTGTCCAGAATCTCTTCTTGAAGGATCACTGCATTTAATTTGGAGAACTCTACATTTCATGATGCTTTGGGAACTTCTTCACATTGGGCATATGACCTAGCCATTTTTTTTCTATTTTTCATCTTGCTTTCATCTTTCCTGATTTCCTCCGCACCGCCAACTGGAACTTCAACTTCATTTTTCAGTGTCAGTGGATACAAAATTCTTCTGGGATATTCTCCTTTCAAGAAAATCAAAATTCATTCAGGTGTGGAACATTTCTTTCAAGGAAGATGTTAATCCAGCTTTCCCATAGTATCAGGATATTATCCAAGCCCTTTGTTTGCACCTAGTGGATTTTAGTCAGCATATCAGTAGTTTCTCATCCTATCTACTATTTGTTTTTTTATGTATGTCACTTAATGCTGCTTTTCATATGACAGCCTCTTTTCACTGCTCTTGTCTTCTGCATAAATTACTTGGTCCAAATCCATTTTTGGTGCATATTAAGATTGTGATTGTGATTTCATGGAAACCATGAAACTTTCCATGGTTTCATGGAAACCGCAACATTGGGCATTGTCCATGAAAGTGAGCACTCTCTGTGGAATTCACAAAATAAAAGTAGTGCTGGCTCCCTGGTGGGGTGGGAGCCAATCAGCAGTGAGGGGTGGGGCTGCATGACAGACAGCACCCTTGGCTAATCAGCAGTGATGGGGGGGCCTCACTGTTATAAGTCCATGAAAATAGAAGCTAGCCCCACGATCAGCCCACAAAATTGGCTGCCTGCCTCCTTTATTCTGGTAGGCCCATAGTTAAAGGAAAGCCTCTTTCCCTGTATCCCACAGTGTATCTGCATCCAGCTCTTTATTACAAGGAGACTGTAGTTTGACTTTGAGAAGAAGCCAGGCTTTTGGTTATGAAGGAACTTCCATCGTTTCATCTTTTCTCTTGGCATTCCTTTTCTTTTCTGTGGGGAAAAACTTAGCAAGTAGGACACTGTGTTAGAGTACTTTGCTCTAACAAGATATCAACCCTTCCATTATATTTCCCCTTTTCGTCCTTGTGAAATCTGTCTTTATTGAATGGCCATCTCTCTTTTGTTAGTGGTTCTGTACTGGCCAATTCCATGCTTTGAAATGCAAGTTTTTACAGCTGTAAAAATGTCTTGCTCCTCTTTTTTCCATACCCATAACTCCAGTGAATTGTATCCTACATACTACATTATTAACTAACCTGTGTTTTTTTGTGCATTGTTGTGATGATTCTCTCATTGGGTGAAAAGATTGCAAATTGTAGAACTGAGGAAGCATAATGCTGCTTAATAGAAGTAGACTACAAAGAACTAGGCCAAGTCACATTAAGCAAGGAGGCTAAGGGAAACAGAACTAGAAATAGTCTTAGAAATTTCATAGGTGAGAAATCTGTGGAGCTAGGAAAAATCAAGACTGGGTACAAGGACAGGGAAAGATGTTTAATTCAGTCTAACCTGGTTCTACATAGCCTAACTGCAAAATAATAGAATAGTACATAGAAGGCCTGCTTTCAAATTGGCATTAAGACCACTTTATATTATCAACTGGCTAATGAAAGGTTAATATCCATGTTGTTTCTTACCTTTCCAGGCTTTTAACCGTTCTCCTTATTTGCAAACATTTATTTTTCTTTCTTTACTCTGCCTGATTCTATTCAATCTTGAACAATCAAAGAAAACAGTTTAAAAAAAATCTTATGTGTATGACAGCAATAACAAGAGTTTTGAAGGAGTTTCCTTTTGCAGATTACAAACTAAGAACTTTATTAAAGCCTTCATATAATCATCCGTTTAAATTACTGTATTTCCTCACATAGAATATGCAAGGCACTCAGATTTTCAGCAGCTTTTTTGGGGGAAAGATGCAGGTTATATTCAAGAAAAAAATATATAATGTCATTCAGCTGCCTGCCAAGGCAAAGTTTGTTTGTTTAGCGGACTACTAGCCCTGGGTGCTCCTGGGGAACCTGGACCCCAGGGCTTCTTCAAGGGAGTCTGTCCCCAACTGAAGTTAGAGAGCAGACTGGCTGCCCTTGGTTGGGCTGCTGCTTGCTAGCTGAAGTAAATAAGATTCTGCCCCCAATAGCTATCACATGGTGCCTTATTTCCTCCCTCCTGCTCTGTCCAGGGCACCAGAGGAGGTCACTTCATCTCTGATTCTTGCCTACTCCCACCCCTGCACTTTGAGTTTAAAGAGCCACTGCTTCTGTCAAGCAGAGCCTGCTGCTGTGTAAGTAGCAGTATCTTGGGCAGGGGTGGGCAAAACACAGCCCACCAGGTGATTTTTTTTTTTTTTTTTTTTTTTTTTCCCCCCCC
>NW_017729015.1:44062-59611 GCF_001723915.1 Gavialis gangeticus
TTTTCCCCCCCCAGCCTGCCGGTGGTGCATATCAGTTCACTATATCCAGTCTGTCCCTGGGCTGTTCCTGCTGTGCTTGCCTGGGGCTGAGCCCTGTTCACTCCCATAGGGGCAGCGCATGCTGCGCTCCCACCGTTGCCCACAGTGAAGAGGGGGGAGTGGTGGTGGCTGCTGTGCTGGGCAGGTGAGGGCAAAGTGGCAGCTGGGCAGGAGCATAAGGCCTGTACCGGTGCCCTGGAGTAGGGGCTGGGGCCAGCAGGGACGCAGGGTGGGGCAGCAGGAACATAGAGGAACTGCGGGGAGATCTGCACTATAGAGACAAGCCAGCTGTGCCCCTCTCCCTACCACCCTGGCTGAGCCCCTTAACCTCCACCACTGGCCTCATTGCACAGGACTCCCCTGGCAGCATGTGTCTCGCGTATGTGAGCCTTGTGTGATGGAGCCAGAGACCCGGTCACACTTAGTCCTAGGGTCACCAGGACCACACGCCACCTGCTGCTGCTGCTGGCAGCAGGGGCTGTGTGCAACACAGGGAGTATGCTATGAGGAGAGGGCCCCCCACACACACACATACCCACAGCCCCCCCACACTATACAAGAAAAAGACTTCATTTTGAGCTATTTTGCAATCACCTCCGTATACATTATGCAAACACACACAAATAAGGACAAAAATATTTTTAAAGTAAAATTAAAATATCTTATTGTAGATGTTTGATTTTTTAGTATATAATTTGTGTGTGGGGTGGGGGGTTCTGGTTCCAAGATGACAAATCCCCCTTCCCCAAAAGGAGTACTTCCAGGGGCAAGGGGAGGGACTTCCAGTGCCAACCGGGTGGCAGGGCTATCCTTGCGGCCGTCAACAGTGCACCAAAACTTGTTAAGTGGCCTTCCAACTGAAATAATTGCCCATCCCTGAACTAGGGGGATAATGAAGCGTAGGCCGTCCTGTCCTTTTTGCCGCTACCACTGTTTTACTGCTGGCTACAGTAGGGGTGTTCAGGAGTGCAGTTGCCCTGTTAAATCTGCAAGCATGTGCAAAAATGAGGAGGAAAAGGTGGTGTTCTTTCATTGTTGTTGAGAAACTTAAAGTTCTGAGAGAAGCAGAAAAAAGCTGGAAACTATGCTGCTGGAAGAAAGTATGGCATCAACGAAACGCATAGACTGAAAGAAGAAGGAAGTGAAGCTACATTTTAAGCAGTGATGATAGGAAAACATCCAGAACTTGACCATCTTGTGGCATATGTGTGAGTGAGATTGCATATCTGAATTGGTGTGTCCACAGGAATGTGCTAGTTAAAAAGCATGTGAAATCTGCAGGGAACTTGGATTAGGTCTTCAGTTCAAGGCAAGCAGAGGTTGGATGTAGAGAACTTTATAGTAGAAATGGACTTTCAATAAGAGCGCACACAGTAATTTTCCCAGCATTTACCTGAAGTATATGAGGAGTTGATAGCAATGATATGTTATCAGTGTGCAAAAGCAGAATTCATACTTACCATCACAAATAGGGAAAGCAGATGAGACACCAGTGCATTTTGAAATAGCATCTGATACCACAGTAGATGAGTGGAACAAAATCTGTTCATGTAAGAACAGCCAGGTATAAAAAGTTGCACTGCACTGTTAAGATTTTCTGATGGAACTAAGTTGCAAGCCTATGTCTTTTTTAAAGAAGAAGATGCTCCTTAAGGAGAAGTTGCCACAAGAGAATTGTCCATCCACCCTTTTCCTTGTGCCCTCTCAACATACTAGTGCTGGGCTGGATTAAGTATGTATAGGAATACCAATCTGGTGCTCTTTTGAAATTAAAAACATACTTGTATAGGATAGTACAGTGTTCCCTAAACAGGAAGTGAAGAAACAGCTAAAAGATGGAAACATTGACCAGAAAACAATATTAGGAACCATAACATCCATAATTCAGCCCTTTAATGTTAGCATTAATCATCCTTTCAAAGCAAAACATGAAAACAACTATATACAGAATTGATGGTGAGTAATGACCACATTTTGGTGCCAGCTGGGAAGGTCAAGTGGCTGGAAATAGGGCAACTATCTTAAGTGGATCAAGGCTACATGGAATCTAACCCCAGCAGACTTGATAGTTAACAATGCTTCATTTTTAGCTGTCTGGATGATAGTTAGGATTGTGCCATGATGTATGGTGATACAGATGACTGAGGTACTTGGGAGGCAGCAGCAACAAAGAGTAAAGATAAGTACCAGAATATTTTTCATCTTCCTTGTTTTAATCTTATCTTTTGTTATATTTGGTGTTCTTTTTTTTCTTTTTTAACTTTATCAGCTTCTAATATTTCATTGACATTTCATAGACATTAGGGGCTAGAAGGCGCCTCATGAGATTACATAGAGTCCAGCCCCCCTGCCAGAGGCAGGAAGTCTACAGGGATCAGATGATCCCAGCAAGATAAACATCCAAATGCCTTTTCAGTGAGTCCAGAGTAGGTGATTACACCACCTCTGGGGGGAATCTGTTCCAGACCTTGGACACTTGGACTATAAAAAAGTTCTTCTTTATATTGAGTCTGAGTCGGCCTTCTAGAAGTTTGTGGCAGTTGGACCTAGATATCCCTTGGGGACCCCTGGTGAACAACTGTTTTCCCAGATCCTGATGTACCCCTCTTACATACTTATAGGCAACCACCAAGTCCCCCCTGAGCCTTCTCTTTGCCAGGCTGAAGAGTCCTATGTCCCTTAGCCTGTCCTTGTAAGGCTTGCTCTTTTGGTCTTTGATCATATGGGTGGCTCTCCTCTGGGCTTTCTGGAGCTTATCCACATCCCTTCTGAAGTGGGGGGCCCAAAACTGGACACAGTACTCCAGCTGCAGCCTCACTAAGGCCAAGTAAAGCGGGAGGATGACATCCCTGGTTTTGCTCGAGACGCATTGGTAGATGTATACCAGAGTTTGGTTTGCTCTGCCACGGCATCACATTGGGGGCTCATGTTCATCTTGTGGTCAATCAAGAGCCCCAAGTCCCTTTCGGTTGCAGTGCTAGCGAGTGTAGCACCATCAAGCCTATAAATATGATGCTGTTTTTTTCTCCCAAGGTGGAGTACCCTGCAATTCTCTACATGGAATGCTATCAGATTTCGGTCTTCCCACTTTGCAAGCGTGTCCAGGTCAGCCTGTATCCCCAGCCTGTCCTCCAGTGTGACCCTTTCCCCATAGTTTAGTGTCATTCACGAACTTTGTCAGTTTCCATCTGACGCCCCAGTCAAGGTCATTAATGAAGGTATTGAAGAGTACTGGCCTGAGCACTGAACCCTGGGGGACTCCACTGGTAACCTTGTGCCATACTGATTTGTTTCTATCAACTAGTACCCTTTTGGTGCAACCCCAGAGCCAGTTCCCCAGCCATCGGACAGTGAGATGGTTGTGGCCACAGTTCCCTAGCTTGGTTGTGAGGACAACATAGGAGACCAAGTCAAAGGTCTTCTTAAAGTCCAGATAAATGGCATCAACCTCCTCTCCCTTGTCCAGGCAATGCGTCACCTGGTCATAGAAGGAGATGAGATTGGTGAGGCAAGACCTTCCAGTAATAAAACCATGTTGGCTGGCATTCAGTTGGTTGCCTTTCATTAGCCTGTTGCAGATAGATCCCTTGATCATTTTCTCCAAGATCTTTCCAGGGATAGACATCAGACTGATAGGTCTGTAATTTCCTGGAATTGTTTTTTGTTCTGTTGTAGAGACATGACACAATCTGGAATAAAGGGAAGTGAGGTGTGTGCAAAGCTCACGTGGATTTTTGTATTTTATAATTTGTTATATTAAATTACTGTTATATTCAATTTTTTTTTTCATTCTGCCATCATAAAACTGTGTGTGTGTTTGTTTGTTTTTTGGGGGCATGTTAAATGTGCGAGAACAGTGTCATTTTTTCTGAGGTAGATCCTTGGAACAATCTTGGTTCCTCAGGCTGTTTGTGGGGGGTCTATATATAGTTTCTTTACAGTATTATAAAATCCTCCTTTTTGTGTACCTGTGATTGTGAATTACTCCCTTCCCCCATACAAAGCTCCATTGTTATCCAATTTTCATTGATTTTCTTTATTTCCAAAACTTGTCAGTGCAAACATTCATCAAGAATAAGTACAGTTCAAGTTCTCTGCCTGGAATTACCCTAATAACATAAGTTGTATCTATCTGTTAGTGTTTCTGCTCTTTCTTTTCAATTTGGTATCTTGAATGTAAAAAGAAGGGTAAGAAAGTTTTTATACTACATAGAAGCATAGGAAGTTAGGTTTGGAAGGGACCTTAGGAGGTCACATCTAGTCCCACCCCCCCCCGCTCAAAGCAGGACCAGCCCCAACTAGTTTGTCCCAGCCAAAGCGGGGTTTGTCTAGCCAGGTTTTGAAAACCTCCAAGGATGGAGCTTTCACTACCTCTCTGGGTAAATTGTTCCAATGTTTTAGTACCCTCCTAGTGAGAAAATTCTTCCTAATATCCAACCTAAACTTCCCTTGCTTTAACTTGAGACCATTGCTCGTGGTTCTGTCATCTGCCACCACTGAAAATAGCCTAGCTCCATCCTCCATCCACCCTTAGGTTGTTGAAGACTGCTATTAAGTCTCCTCTCAGTCTCCTCTTCTCTAGACTAAATAAGCCCAGTTCCTCCAGTCTTTCCTCATAAGTCATGACCCCCAGCCCACTCACCGTTTTTGTCACCCTCCACTGTCCACATCTTTTTTGTTTTGGGCCCCCCACTACTGAACACAGTACTCCAGATGTGGCCTCACCAGCGCTGAATAGAGGCGAATAATTACTTCCCTCTACCTCACAAATCACTGCACGTCTACCTAACTTCCATGCTTCCAACTGGAGTTGTATACCATTTACATACTTCTTAGTGGCTGATGCTTTATTTTTCATAGAAACATACTTCTGTTTACCTTAGTGAAAAGGGCTATTATCGGTACAAGGTTTCTGCCTACAGTGTCCTCTTCTTGTTGCTATATGTCCACATTCCCTTTTCCTTCATGATCCCCTTGAAATGTTTTGAGTCCTTTGTATCTGTTCTCTAAATCCCAAATGGGTACTGGTTGGAGAGTAACCAAACATAACTGCCCTCTATGCATTTTTCCAAACAGGATATCAAGGTCCCACACCAGACTTAATTGGCCGCATTCAGCAAGGGGATGTGGAGCTCTGGGTCTATGATGATGAGGAACCTGGAGAATGTATATGTTCTAAGGGCCTGTCTCCAGGTGAGTCATGGCAATTCCCTCTACCCCACCTCCTCACATTGCTTAGTACCCACAGTGACAGGAGGAGCTGGAACTGCAGACTTGCCCTGAACTGCTGCCCCAAGATACTGACCTCAAACACTTACCTTGATCTGTGTTGTCCAGGCAGGTGTATGTTCCCATTCCGTGTAATTTAATGATGCAGGCACAGGTAACTGTCCCCTTCTTCCTCTCTTTGGGCTATTGGGATGCAAAAGATAAAATCACTCCTTAAGCAATGTCTTCTGTTGCCTTCACCCCCTGGAGCTTGAGCCTCAGTCACCTTAGCAAGAAGTTCTGTCATAGAAAAGGGAGGCTTCCCACAGGAAAGCACTATGAAACCCTAGCATGATGTCTCAATATTAATGTAACAGAGAGCCTGGGGTTCATGTTACTTTAAGGAGATAAATGACAGCAGATAGAGCCGAGACAGCTGAGCAGGGCCTAGCCACAAGAAGGAAGACAGCAAAGAAACATCACTGTCAAGGCAGAGAGCTGCCCACGAGAGTGAAAGGGTGCACCTACAGCCAGTCAGGAGAACTCTGATTGCAGGAAGCTGGTTGCAAGGGAATAGGCAACTAAGGAAATAGCCCAGTAGGCCAGAGCCTTGCTTGTACATCAGGGAGGCTGCTAGAGCAGCAGTCATCAGCTGCCATGGCTACCAGCCTTCAGGCCCTAATGAGAAACTCCTGTTCAGCTGGAGTGCCACCTGTCTGGAAGGGACAGGGCTTAGGCAGCATATATGCCTGGGGTCTGATCCAGATCAAGTAATCTGGCCCAGCAAGATGTAGATTGAAGACTGAGGCTAGTACGGTCAGCTAGAGGAGAAGGCTGGAGGCCAAGAAGGCTGAGATCCCAACAAGGGAGAGATGGTATAGTAACACCTGTGAGCTATGAGCATGGCTGTAGAGGAGGTCAAGCGCCATGAGCAGCCCTTAAAGCTACAGGTACTCTGAAGGGCACAAACAGGTCAGGAAGGCCTACTTAGCCCAAGAAGCGCAGAACTGAGACCAGTGGAGTCTAGGAAGGACCTGCTGACAGCTAGAAGAACTGCAGTTTGCTCTAGGACCCTTAGGTAACTTCCCTTTCAATCAAACAAATACATCAAGGTGTGGCAGGTGAGTGCAAAAGGAAGGGTACTCTAGAGCTGGAACAGGACAAGGTTTGCGTGGTCACCAGGGGGCATCATGGCTGCCCTGATGCACCGAACGTGCTACATTTAGATGCAGATAGGGGTCCTATGGGCTAGAATTTCCATTCTTATTCAGTAGTGTAAGAGTTGATACCTCAGCCCAAAGTGGTCGTACCTCTATAAAACTCTCTGGCAGGGCATGATGAAACCTGTATTGCTCTATGGCAGTTCTCATGGTGAGAAGTTGTCTTGGGACCTATCAGGGACTGTGCTATAGCAAGGCTGGACCTCTCCTACTCACTGTTGTTAGTTCCTCCTGCTTAGCTGGAACTGGAAATTCCCTCCATAATAGAGAGTGGAATAAAGGCAGTGTTTAATCAGTACCTTGGGCTGTATTATAGAGCTTTCAGGTGAGGGTGAGATTCACATCCTCTCTACTCTGAGAGATATAAACTTATAATTGTGTATACTGGTATCTCCCTCTTTCTGCAGCCCTGGCCCTGAGACCTAGGGTCTGTGTGTAGGTTAACCCCAAAGCCTTTGTCCTGGTACAGGTTCCACTGACCTCTAGGACTTGTCACCAGAGGAAAGCCCTGTGGGCTCATTCCCCAGACCAGAAAATTCTCTGCCATCAGGTAGGAAGCAGAGCTCTGCTCCTTCCAGAAAAGATTAATAGACAGCGAGTGAAAGAAAAGAGAGTTGGAGGGCTCATTTCAGGCCTCGTTCATCAACTGCAAATTCTCTCCCAGAACTTTTCCTTGAGGCACAAGGTCTGGCAAACTTTAGCTCTTTTTTTTTATTTTCTATTCCTAGCAGCCCTTACACATTGCTTACACCAGAGCTGTGATCTGGCCCAGTGAGAGCAGTGCTTGACAGCCCCATATACCCATACTAGCCAACACACACTCCAGACCTGGAAATTGGCCAGTGAGGCTGTTTTAATTTTGTCCTCAGGTGCTGTTCTCAGGACTGCTAGAGACGGAGAGCTTGAGAACAAATATTGGGGATGAAGCCCAAACAGTCTCTGGTAAAGTTGTAGGTCTATAATACGACAGTGGCCTTGGGTTGGGAGGGGGAATGCTCAGTGGTGGCTGGGGCCAGGGTGGCTGCAACCTCTGGGCTGCCCCCTCTAAATGGACTGGTGGGCGCAGACCTTGGCTGTTATACCTCTGAGTTCTCCCTGGTCAGATGAGACTTGGATTTGGAACAGAACCATTGGGAATCTGAATCTGAAATTTGTTAGGCAGTGCACAGTACACTGACCTCCATCCCCAGCTTTGAGACCAGTTGGAATTAGGCTTCTTATACACACAGTGTACCCAGGTGCCGAGATCTGGCCCTGTTCTGGGGCCTCTCTGAGCTGGGTGGAATAGCAGTGCTTCCCTTTTGCCAGTGGCACAAGAACTAATTTCTGGGTTCCTTTTATCCATTCAGCACATACTGGGATGGTGAACAGAGCTGACCAGTGGCCTCCTGGGGAAGATCCTGCAAATCTGGAGGTGGTTTCAACCAGGAACCAGCTACCTATGCCATGGGAACAGAGAGCAGCTGAGTTCCAAAAGAGTCTGACATGTAGGGAAGGATTCAAGAGACAGAGAGTCTCCAGGAGCTATGAGAGCAGGACTTGCAGAGGGGAGGTGTTGTATATATGTGGAGAGTGTGGTGAGAGCTTTGGGGACCAACAGGAGCTCAGGGCGCATCGGGAGACCCACAAGAGGGAGACAGTCCACCCCTGCACAGAGTGTGGGAAGAGCTTCCGTTATAAATCCTGTCTCATCAAGCACCAGAGAATGCACTCGGGGGAGGGCCCCCACCTCTGCCTCCATTGTGGGAAGAGCTTCATCCAGCTGTCCTGCTTCCAAGTGCACTGTCATATGCACTCTGGGGAAAAGATGTACCCATGTACCAGTTGCGGGAAGCGCTTCAACAACCCATCCCACCTCCAAGTACACCAGCGTATCCACACTGGGGAGAAGCCGTACCGCTGTGGCGACTGTGGGAGGAGCTTCACACAGAGCTCTGCTCTCACCACACACCAGCGCGTCCACACTGGGGAGAAGCCATATCGTTGCCCCGAGTGTGGAAAAAGCTTCCGGCAGAGCTCTGCTCTAGCCCAGCACCAGTATGTCCACACCGGAGAGAAGCCCTACTGCTGCCCTGAGTGTGGGAAAAGCTTCAACCACCCATCCCACCTGCGAGTCCACCGGCGCCTCCACACGGGGGAGAAACCACACCTCTGCCCTGCATGTGGGAGGAGTTTCAGTGATCCATCCTATCTCCGAGTCCACCTTCGCACGCACACAGGGGAGAAACCCTACCACTGCCCTGAGTGTGGAAAGAGCTTTGCCCGCCCAGATCTCCTCCGTGTCCACGTGCTCACACACACAGGGAAGAAGCCATATAGCTGTGCCCAGTGTGGAAAAAGCTTCACCCGCCCAGCCTTCCTCCGAGCCCACTTGCATGTCCACAGTGGAGAGAAGCCATACCGGTGTGCCGAGTGTGGGAAGAGCTTCCATGATCCATCTCACCTCCGGCTCCACGGGCGCATACACACAGGGGAGAAACCATATCACTGTGTAGAGTGTGGGAAGAGCTTCAACAGCCCGTCCCACCTCCGTGTCCACCAGTACGTTCACACTGGGGAGAAGCCATACAGCTGTGCTGAGTGTGGGAAGAACTTTGGCAGCCCGTCCTATCTCCGTGTCCACCAGCGCATCCACACAGGAGAGAAGCCATGCCACTGTGCCAAATGTGGGATGAGCTTCAGGGATCACTCAGCTCTCAACAAGCACCAGCGAACCCACAGACCAGACCCTGGCCCTTCGACAGGGGCCAGTTTCTGCCAGCTCTTGCCTCATCCTCTTCCCCACAGCCTGTGCCCTGAACTGGGGGTGGGAGAAATGTCCTGAAATGTCCCCCACCTCCCCATTCACCAGACACTGGGTTTCCATGGCCCTGGGCACAGGGATGTTCTCTCAGAAATGGAAGACCCAATAGTGGGGTTAATGGGCTGAAGCTGGGATACAGGAGATGACTGGGCTCAAGGATACACTTCAGGAGCTCTGGTTTCTCCCAGTTCTGTTATCCATATTGCAAGATCCAAGGACCCTTCTTCAAGTCCCACTACTGCAGGGTTGAGGAAGAGGAGGAACAAGACAGACTTTATTCACTTTCATTTGGCTGATCAAGCCACTATTCTTCAAGTTGTGTCCATAGTAATGCTATGGTCCTTTTCACTGTGTAGTAGTCCTTCTCTCAGTGGTCTGTTACTGTGTGTAATGCCGTGCTGTATTCTTGTGGAAGGATCTCAGGTGGGCACCATAGGATTAAAGTGCAGGTGATCTTTCTTACCCAATTTAATTTCACTGCAAGATAGATTAAGGGGGAGGTGGGGGTAAGGCTGCATTGAGGCTGAAGTAAGAGAAGGAGAAAACTTTGCCACAGTAACTGTTCTGCCAGAGCGTGAGAATCTCTCCAGCAAACACCATCCCAGGAGCCAACTGCAAAGAGCATGGAGCCATTCAGATAGTAGCATTCACAGCCCACACATCTCTTTCCCCCTCCCCACCCCAAAAGGTTCAAGGTGATGTAGTTCTCCCAACAGACTCAGGTGCCCACTTTGTGGGGGAGGGGGACATGAACATGAATAAGAGCCATTGCCACTGGTGTATTTGGGATTATTGCTGGTTTTGTAGACATAATTATGGTAGTCTGGGAAGGTTTTGCATATCGTCATTTGTAGGGTGCCATCCGAAATATGAACTGAGATTATCTAGAAAGTTAGTGTAAAAATATTCCGGTGAAAGTTTGATCAAGGGGTGTTACTTGTTGAACCTATAGTGGAAGTCAGTGAGTCCAACTGTTCAATTCAGGTGATGAAAATCATGTTTACCTGGTTAGAATGCAGGTTTGATAGTTGAAAATGAAGCTGCTCTGGGTAATGATTAAATGGACATGATGTTGCAGATCTAACTGTAGTCTGTTTTCTTGTAGATACTTCAGGCAGGCAGCTCTGTGTCTTCATGGTGTGGGATGTTAGTGTACAGGGTGCTGACATCCATGGGTGCAAGTATGGCCAGGAAGGTAGTTGATAATCTCAGTTTTGTTGAGGAAGTCTGTTGTCTTGCAGAAAACATGGTCTTTGGGTGACAAGTGGTTTTAGGATAGTTTCTGTGAACCCGGCTACTCTTCAGTGAGGGTACAACGGTTGGATCATATAATGATCTACCAGAGTCGTCTTATTCATGGATCTTTAGGAGTATATAGAAAGCTCGTGGAGTGGGGGATAAGTGGAAGCAGTTTTTCCTTAAACTGGTATGGAAAGGTTTTAATAATACTTTCCAGTTCCAGAGTAAATACTGGTGGGAGAACCTCCTGAAGTTCTTCATAGTAGCTGGTGTTACAGCTCTTTTGTCCAATGGTTTGATTTACTATTTCAGTGATGGATCTTAGGAACTGTATAACCTCTGAGAGAGAGAGGTTATCATTGCCCTGGCTTTTCTTCAGAATTTGCTGTTAGCTTTCTTCCTGAAACAGTCAATTAAATTGTCCAGCATGTGATTCTCTCTGCTGGGAAGTGTCTAATCCAATGTGATGTTATTGTTGTTGTTTGTTTTTATCTGTTGTGGCAAGAAGGTTTTCAGAGGTGGTTCTGTCCTAGTCGTGGAATTATTTTCAGGCAAAGTCTGCAGAACAATTCTTCTAATTCTCCAGATATTAGTATCTTGTCAAGTTGTTCCTTTGGGCAGAAGTTCAAGGCCTTTGAAGAGCACAGGTATTTCCAAGTGAGATGAGGAGGGTGTTAATGATGTAGGTGTTCTAGGTGACACTGTTTTGATTCTTCCCTGCATTGCTGGTGTGCTGCCTATAAGGGCTTGTTCTGTGGTAGCCAGTTCCCCTTTTTTCTTATGCTAGGTGGCTGTCATCAGGTATTTTTGGTGGTACATTTGGGTCTGCTGTACAGTAATCATTTATGTCTCTAGATTGATCTCTCTTAAGTAGCATAAGTAAGTATTGTTACCAGACTTAATGTTAGACTTCATAAGAAATCCTAAAATGCTTAGACAGCAATAGTTTGTTCTCTGAAGAGAGTTTGAGCACAGCGATTTGCAATTTCAAGCATGCAACAAACAACAGAAAAAATCTCCCTAAGCTAAGATACAGCCCAATAAGACACAGTAACAACATACAGCTCAGCCTAACTTCAAATGTAACATAAGCCAAAAAGACAACAGAAAGCCTTGCATAGATCTTATGTAATCCTGAGGGAAGAACATCCCCTTGCAGCCAGGTATTTGGATGGTCTTTCTGGGAATCTGCAGACCTGGGCAGGTGAGGAAGAGATCCCACAGACCTCATCTTTACCTGGGTTCTTATAGGTGATCTGTGCCACCTCCTCTCCTTTTAGTGCCTTGACAATAGCATGCTTCTTGCATCTGCCATGTACCACATACCGCTCATGACTCGCATGTTCAGTGTCTTTGTCACTTCTCAGGTATTCCAGTCTCTCACCTCTTAAAGGTTCCACTTTGAAATGTAAATGTAGCTGCCTGCGTGTAGCTTAAGAATCAGTAAAAAGGTTTGCAATCATTATGATTGTGCCAGGCCTTTGCTAACATATCCTGTTTTAAGTTTATCCCTTTTAGAGTAGGTTAGGTGAATAAGATGGTTTCTCAGTTTTTCTGTGCAGGAGAACCTCAGTTGTGTTGCATATATGGTGTTGTGAGTGTTAGGTAAAAGTTGCAGATGAGTCTCCTTGGAATGATGTTAGGTTTTGTGTACAAGCTTAAGAAAATGTCATGCACTCTGCCTTCTCTTTTCTTCAGGTTTTGGATTTTCTATGTGAGCAGCAGATTTCTATATCTTCCATGTTATGGTAGTATTTAAGTGATAATGTAGCCATAATGGTTGAGAAATTATGTGAAAGGCAAGGATTTTTGTGGGTGGTATCTTCTATTGGACCAGCTGCATGGTTGAGCTTTCCTCCCAGACCTGACAAAGAATGCCTTGTGTTCAAAAGCGTGTCCCAAGTCATTAGGGAAGACTTTATCACTGCCTGCCACCTCTTGCCTCCTGGGATTGCTGCTTGACATAACTGCTGCTCCATCACTTAGTGGTCATGCCACCCCACTGCTCCACAGCCTGGACCAGTGTGGAGGTCATGTCACCTGCTGCTGTCACCGATACCACAACTTTGGGGATTGCAACCTCAGGTTTGCCAACACTGCTGCTGCTCTGGGGAGCACCACTGGACTTGTCTTCAGATTCATAGGATCACCACTAGGTTAGCTGCCCTGTGGCCACCACGGCTGTCACTGCATCACACGGGAGTTCTATTTTTGGGACCACTGCTGCCAACCTGTAGAGCAATGCTAAGATGCAGCCTTTTGAAATCACTGCTCTGCTGCTTGCTTTGAGGAGTGCTGCATGGGGTTGTCACTTTTGCTGCTCACCACTCTGGGTTGTAGTCTGCTGTTGCTTTGTAAGTGCTTCTGGGATCTCTAGCTGCTGGTACAGAGAGCACCCCTTCTGAGATGTTAGCTCTTGGTCTCAGTGCCACAGCTCAGTTGACTATTACTATTGAAGGTCTTAACCAGCCTCAGTAAGAATGCCTTCAAAGGGGGACTCCACAGTACAGTCTCCTTGGACTCTCTCCCTTTAAAAAAAAAAATCGCGTGTTGTTGGACTCAACTCAGGGTATAGTGTGTTCTGACATCCCCATGATTCCTGTGCAGCTGAGATCAGGATACACACATGCTGACTGACCCTGAGATCAGGATTCCCTTTGTACAAATCCCACATGAGAAACCTGCTAGGGAGCCCACTAGAAGATGTGCCAGTGCTTGGGAGGAGCTGGGAGAAATGTGTAGGTGCCTGGGTGATAAGAACCTTGTGGGAATTGGGTGCCTGGATGTGCCCAGTTAAAAACTGAACTGGCCTTTTAAGATGGTGGAAACTCTGCTGCATGTATTCTGGGTGCAGAGAATGAGTGGTGAGGGGGTGGGAAGGATCAGTGATTGGGGGAGATAAAAGGGCAGCCTGAGGCCAGACAAAGGGCCAGGGGTGTTGGGATTAGGGGTTAGGGGTGGGTTGGAATTGGTGGGTGGGCATGGATGTGGATGTTGGGGTTGAGGGGGGTGGAGTAGAGGTTGGGGTTGCAATAAAGGGGTTAGGAGTTAAGTGTTAGGATTAGGGTTTCCTCCTGAATATTTGGGACCAATATAGAATATTTAGATATTGTATCCTTTTTATTAAGTTTATAGATACCGACAACTTAATTTTTGCAGTAATTGCCTAATTTTCTTCGTGTGTATGCATATACTCTCCATCTTTGGTGAATGAACAAAATCAAATCTAAGTGTCTTACCAGGACCAGCCACTGGCTGTCACTGCTGCTCCTGGCTGAGTGAGCAGCCCTTTGCAGTACCTGAACCACTGGATGTTACTACTGCTCCATGTAGGGATTAAAATGCAGCCTTTGCTGGCCTCTAAGCGGACCTCAGGTGTCACTGCTGCCCCACATGGAGGCAAGGATGTAATTTACTCTGCCTAGTCCAACTTGAAGTGGTGCAATCACTAGGAAAAACTTGTTTATTTATTAATTTGCAATAAAGGGACTGAACACCAAGGTCAAAGATCAGTCACTAGTGTGGTTTCAGGCCCCAGTCTCTCTTTCCCCAACCCCACGTACTTTTAACATGCTAGTTTCTCCAGATACCTTATCCTCTTTGTGTGTTTGGTTTGGGAGGGGACTCGCCTGAGTGAATCAGGGTTGTGGGAGTGAATAGGGATAGGAGGGAATATGAGGGAAGGCATAGGCATAAGCCCCTGGGCTATAGCATAACAATAACAATGGAAACAGCCCTCTGCCCCATTTGAATGGGCAAACCTTTTCTCCCTCATACAGCATGCCTCCTAGCCTGGGTACCTTGTGAGATCCTCAAGTCTCGCTACTCCTATGAGCAGCAAAGCAAGCAGTCAAGCATCCCTGGGTGGCCCTGTAATCTACATGTGGGCACCAACTCCTTTTTATGGAGAAGGTGATTGGGTATTGTTGCAGGGCATTGAAGTGCCCTGCTCCTAGAAAGAGGGACAGGTGCTGGTTGCTGGGGCAACCGCAGTTTGGGTCAGCTGACCAGAAGGGGGCAGGGCCTGGCCTATATAAACAAGCCAGGCTGAGACCACAGGTAGTTCCCCTCTGGCAGCCAGGGAAGTCAGAGCTCTGTTGAAGCAGGCAGAGTAGAGAAGCCGGATGGCCTGAACAGCTTCCGTGGAAAGAGACCGGGTAGAGGAAGCTGTGGTAGGGGTTTGGGAGGATAAATGGCCTGATGGTTTAGAGTTTACGTTTTAGCCAGGAGGCTTAGCTTTGCGTTGTAGCCGATTGGCTCATGTTATTACATTCTGTTGTTTGTTGTTAGACCGGAGGACTGGGTGAGGCTATAAGGGGTTGGAGGAGGCCTCATGGGGCTCCACAGTGGTGGGGGACCCCGGTGCCAGAGAGGGCACAGCATTAAGGGGGCATTGACCCCAGCCCTTCAAGGGGGCATTGACCCCAGCCCTTCAAAGGGGCATAGTGGATTGGGGCCAGGTAAGGCCGAGGCTGCCTGAGCCCACAGGAGTTGTAGATCTGCGGAGGGGATTTAGGGGCCAGGCATGGCTACAGCCACCTGAGCCCCAAACACGGAGATAGGCTCCAGTGCGGGCGGAACCCAGGGAGGGCACACAGCCAAGAAGCCCCAGTGCGGGCAGAGCCCCAGAGGGGGTGCATAGGTGAGGAGCCCAGGGAGGGCATGCGCCTACAGACAGGAAGCCCCAGGGAGGGCGCGCGCCTAGGACTTAATCGCGAGGTTAGACCCCAGTGCAGGCAGGGTCGTGAGTGAAAGCCCAATCGCGAGAGAGGGCCCAGTGTGGGCTCAGCCGCGAGAGAGGCCTGGGAGCATCTGCGGGGAGCGCGGGCGACTAAGGAAGGAAAGGCCAGAGCGCGTCTGTGAGATCGCAGGCCATCTGAGAAATTGACTAGACAACGTCCGGGACATCCGCGAGGCTTGGGGAGTGGTATTAGGGGTGGTAGGAGCCACACGTAGCCCTTAAGGGGTGAGGGCACCAAGTCACCTTAGACGGGGCACAGACTGGAGTACGTCGGGGGTACCGTGTCAAGGAGGACTAAA
>NW_017729015.1:64611-66190 GCF_001723915.1 Gavialis gangeticus
AGACAACATCCGGGACATCCGCGAGGCTTGGGGAGTGGTATTAGGGGTGGTAGGAGCCACACGTAGCCCTTAAGGGGTGAGGGCACCAAGTCACCTTAGACGGGGCACAGACTGGAGTACGTCGGGGGTACCGTGTCAAGGAGGACTAAAGGCAGCCTCCTTTAATAATCTTAACATCAAAGATGTGGCGGGTGAGAACGAGGGTGCATTGACACCTACTTGGCACGGTAGGAGGGGGTGCCAGGAGAGATCACGGCCGCTCTTAGGACCCCGCCCCGTGACAAGTATTATAAAGTGAAGTTGGATTGGGTAGAGGGGGTGTTCTTTTAGATCAGAGGCAGCAGAGTAGGGTGGGAGCAGCCTGGACTGATTTTGAATTTGGGGGATTTGGAAGCAGATTGTTTTGCTGTACATTCTTTTTAAATTGTTTACTTCTATAACTTTTGTCTCTTATTGGAACTTGCCCTGAGCCTTTATTGGGCAGGGTGTCATATCAATCAAATCAATAATTTCTCTCCAGACAGGACTTGAATTGAGGCTCCCAGATTCCAGAAGCCATTTCCTTGCCCATTAGACAACTAGGGCAGGGTGGGAATCGATAAAAGTGTGCAATTATTTCTCAACTTCAAGCCTCTGCTGATGTGCCTCCTTCAAGTCTGGGACTTTTGCTGGGGGAGGGGGAGCAGAAGTTTGTTGGTCACTTGCTGTCACCAAGGACACTCAAGATTTTCTTCTCTTTGCAACATCAGTGGGAAGAAGAAATAATTCAGTCAGAGACTTGCTCTGTTCATGGTTCTGACATGCTGCTGGCAACCCTAAGGGCTGGTTCATTATGGAGGTAGACCCTCTAGAATTACTAAATCGCCGTGTCTTGGCACACCACCAACAGACTTGGGAACACTAAACTTCTGAGCAGCAGAGACCTGGGACTGGAGGGGAAATGAGGGCTGGAGCTAAAAGTGCAGGAGGTGGACAGAAAACTAAAGAGCAGAGACCTGAGGCAGCATCCCTCCACCCTTTCCAATTTGCCCTGCTGCAGCCCATGGATTTCCATTGTTTTTTTTTCCTCTGCTGTTTATGAAGTTAATCACTACTGGGGCTATGAACAGTGTATACAGCAGTGAAAGCAGGCTCTAGGACAGTGAACTAAATCCCCTGATACAGGCTGGCTGCAAAAAGGAGTAGTTCCAAAAGTAGGGTGGGCATATGGGCAGTGTGTTGGGCAAGGAAGTAGGCTAATTTTCCCTGTCATTTGGTTAGAGGGGCCTGGATAAATCTACTTCAACACCTGCCATGGCAGTGAGGGAAGGAGTGTGAGGCTGGAGCCAGGGGCAGGCACTGCACAGCCAGCGTGGGGGGTGGTACAGAGCAGCAAGCAACTCACCTGGGGGCTGCCTGGCATGAGGGGCACCCCAGAAGGGAAGGGGATCTGTGTGCAGGGCGGTGTGGGCTGCCACTATGGGCTGGTGCTAGGGGACTGTGCCGTGCTGTTTCCAAGGGGGCAGGGGGCTGGGCCACGCTACTCTTGGAGCACGTGGCAGCAGCACTGGGAGGGGAGGTTTTGTGGGGTGCTATGGCA
>NW_017729015.1:66470-68948 GCF_001723915.1 Gavialis gangeticus
CCTGAATGCAGCCCGGCTCAGCTCCCTGCTGGAAAGAGTCTGGCATTGCCCCAGCCCACAGCGACAGCCTGACCTCGCCGTGCGTGCAGTTCTGGGGTCACAGGCCCTCCATGCCCTCCTGGGGTGCATGTAGCAGCAGGGGTGGCACCCCCCAGCCCCACTCCCTCGCTGCTGCGTGCACACCCCTTTGCACCCACCCAGAGCCCGTGACCCTACACACTGCCCTGTGTTTGGGGAGGCTAAGTCCCATTAGCCCTGGCCTTCTGCCGCCTATAGGACTAGGTCAAGAATGGCTTTTCCTTTTGTAGGTTCTAGGACTAGCTGCTCCAGGAAGCAGTCTTTTATAATGTCAAGAAATTTGGTCTCAGCCTAATGGCCTAATTTTTAGATTGGCCCAATCTATTTTTGTATAGTCACTCATTATTACTGTGTTTTCTGCTTTCGCAGATTCTCTCAACTTGCTTAGCCTTTCTAGGTTGCTGCTGTCATCTTGGTCTAGGGGTCAATAGTATATTCCTAGATGTACTTTTTTTTTTCCTACTGAAACATAAATTTCTATCCAAAGAGTCTATGCCACCTCTTTCATCAGTTGAAAAATCTAGCCTATGTAATTCAATGCAGTCTTTGATGTAGAATGCCACTCCTGTATGACCTATTCCATCATTCCTGTAAAATTATATCTTGATATTACAACATCCCATTGATTTCCAGCCCCCAAACCCCCCCCCCCGCCTCCCTCATTCCAACATATTTCAGAGATACCTATTATTAGGCCTGTGCAAAGTGGCTAGTATTAACTTCAGATTTGGATTCAGCCAATTCAGGGGACAGCGATTCAATTCAGTGATTTGAATCACTGTCTTGAATCGAATTGGCTGAATCTGATTGGAAGATTTGGCTGCTGCCGAATCGGCCAAATCTCCAAATCACACAGGCCCCTCCACTCTCCCAGCCCTGCCTGGCCCTAGCTCCTGGCTCTTTGAGGAAAAAAAGGCCTCGACTCACCGGCTCCTACTCAGTGGGGAGCAATCCCTGCTGCCCCATGCTGCGTTTGGGGGCTATCACGAGCCCCCTGACCCCCGCCCTCTCTCCCAGCCCCACCATGGCTGCCCTGCCTGCTGCTGCTCCTGCAGCATGGGGCAGTGGGGGACAGCGAGGATTGCCCCCCGGCCTAGCAGCACTCAGTGAGTGGGGCTTTTTTTTAAACAACCGGGAGCTGAAGCAGGCAGAGCAGCCAGGGGCAGGGCTGGGGGAGCAGGCAGGGGATGGGGCCTGGCAGGGGTCCCCCCATGGTCCCCTCCCCCTTCTCCTCCGGCCTCCCTTCCCCCACCCCTACTTATCAGCATGGAATCCAGGTCCAGCTCCCTGCTGCAGGCAGCAGGGACTGCCCAAATTGCCAAAGTTCTCCAAATCTTTTCCAAATTGATTCAGAGAGCTTCAAATCAATTCGGACCTTGTAATTGGTCCTGATTCGATTTGGTGGCCGAATCTCTGAATCTGAATCAGCACCCAAAGCTTCACACAGCCCTACCTATTCTGTCAAAATCATTATTTACTGCTAAGCATGCCAGTTCCCCCACCTGTGATCTTCGATTTCTAGCGTTAGTATGTAACCCTGGCACACAGCACTACCTGCGTGCCACGTCCAAGCGTTGGAATCCTGGGATGCCCAGTAGCATAAGCCTCACTTAGCTCTCCTAGCAGGGCCCTTTTACACTTACAAACCCTTTGCAACCACCAATATAATTATTTACAAAAATTTCATTATATACTATTCAATTATATACAGAATAAGATGCAAGTAAAGCAGATACAAATTACAAATTGCTACCAAAATAACACTATATATAGTACACTAAAGGCAGACTGGTAGTATAGAGATAGTCACTTGGGTGCCTGTGGGGTTCACAAACTGTCTGGCACAGCTTCATTTTGCTCTGAGTGGATATATTTCCTTTGCCTCAGTACAGCTTCTTCACAGAGACAAGCCTCACCGTGGTGCACCTCTGATCAGGTGAACAACCCTGCCATGTCTGTTACAAGTATAAAAGCACATGTACTGGAGCATAAAATGCTGGTCCTCCTCCTGCAACTTCTTCTGAGACCGCTGTTGCTGAAGTTGGAGCTGATGGAGCATTCACTGTTTCTGGCACATTCGAGGCATTTGAGCACAGCCCCAAAATCCATTTCTAGTGGCTTATGGCTAAAGCCTCCCTCATTCTCCAACATCTGTAAGTCAGTTGTCTAGCCTGCTGACTTCCTCAGGTGGGTTTTTCTTTCATGAGGAACTCCTCAGCCTGTCCTCCCAAATAAAACACCGTCTTTAAGCAACAAACAAAGCAACCAGCGCACAAAACCAAACTCTCCTGGACTGTCCTGGGCACTAGGGGCATGTCTACAGTGCACTTTAATGCACATTAGCCTATTTTAATGCAGATGGCATGGATTCATTAGGGGGAGATCATGTCAGACCAACCT
>NW_017729015.1:74317-76877 GCF_001723915.1 Gavialis gangeticus
CCCATTCCAAATTTTGGCCACCCTTACTGTGTAGTAATTTTTCCTGATGTCTAGCCTAAATCTGCTCTCTGTCAGTTTGTGCCCATGGTTCCTTTTTATCCCAAGAGGCGCCCTGATGAACAGAGCATCTCCGATTCCTTGCTGCACCCTCCTAATGAATTTGTAGGCGGCCACAAGATCACCTCTCAGCCTTCTCTTGCAGAGGCTGAAGTGGTCCAGGTCCCTTAGTCTCTCCAAATAGGGTTTGGCCTGTAAACCCTTAACCATATAAGTGGCCCTCCTCTGGACCCTCTTGAGGTTATCCACATAATTCTTAAAGTATGGCGCCCAAAACTGGACGCAGTACTCCAACTGCTGTCTAACCAATGCCGCATAGAGGGGAAGTATCACCTCCTTGGTTCTTTTTGTCTCATATCTGCTGATGCACGATAAAGTGCGGTTAGCTTTGCTGATGATTTTGTCACACTGATGACTTATGTTCATGTTGGAGTCCACTATGACCCTGAGATCCCTTTCCACTTCTGTGCTGCTGAGAGGGTCATTTCCCAGCCAGTAGGTAAACCTGGTTGAATGTAGTATCAGATTTAACTGATTTGGATCAAACCGGTTTATGCAATGTCTATCTCAGCTTCCTTCCTGGTTTAAGTTAAACCAGAATCTCCTGCCTCTATCCTCCTTAGCCAGAACTGTGGGGGAGACTGCAGGCACCACAGGATCTGCCTGGCTTCCTCTCTGCTCAAGCAACTCAAACCCTGTGGTTTTATCAGCCCACTGATGGTTTGCAGCCCTGTCAGGTTTGCAGATAGGGAGAGGAAGATTAAAAAGCTCAGTATTATCAACAAATGTATGCACTGCACTTCCCCACCTTTGCCTCAGAGTGCTAGCCTGGGGCTGGGGTTTGGCAACACTCCCACACCTTGAGCAGCAAGAAGGGGAAAAGCCTGGGAGGGTGCAGGCAGGGTGGGGGTTTAAACCCCTCCCTAATCAGAGCATCCTCCCGGGGCCTAGTCATGCCCTCCCTCAGCTCAGCACTGTGGAAGGGAAGGGAGGGCTGCTCTAGTGTTCCCCGGCTTCTAGCCTGAGCCAATGCAGGCACGTGTGTGCATTTCTTCAGTCCAAACGGGATATCTGTATGCTTACAAACTGGTTCAGCCTACCCAGGTTAGACTAACCTGCAAAGATTGAATCAATTCAGGGTCAGGCTTTTTGAATATCTGTCCCTAGCTTAAAACAGGCTAATGCACATTTTTCTAGTATGTCACAATGGAGGGCATTTATACACATGCCTTTCTGTCCTGCGACGCATCAGAGATCCGCCACTTTGAGCAGACTCAATTAATCGAGTTTGCTCTGCATGCATGCTGATGAGCACTGCACTGTGCCATTGTATAAGTGGTGAAATCTGCATCAGTGTACAGAAAATGGCAGTGGTGCGCTTTTGAATTAAAGCACCTCTGAGGTGTTTTAGTTCAAAAGCGCACTGCCACCGTTTTCTTCATGCTGACCTACATTTCACCATTTACACAACTGCACGTGGCACAGTACTGGGTGCTTTTCAAAGCGCCCAGTGCAGTGGAGCTTGCACATGTAAAAAAGCCTGCAGGTACTAGATTTAATGTGCATTACCTAAAGTGCATTAATGAATATGTCAGATACACTAGACGGGAATTGTTTGGCTTTGGTCCCAGAACAGCAACCTGGCCCCTACTCACAGCTTGCTTCTTCCACTTCCGGGAGCTTTTTAAAACTCCTAGCGGAATACTCTTTGCCTATCCAAATGCCTCACAGCTGAGCCCTCTCAACATGGCTGACTTCCCTCTTTAAGGGACAGACTGCCCTGTTACAGAAGTAATTTTGAATGGGAAGTCACAGTGGATCAGCTTCTCCCCAGTAACTGCCCATGTGCCTCATTTTACTCCAGGGGCAGCTGCCACAACGGCACTGGCAGCAGCTGATTCAGAAGCATTGATCCTCACTGCTCCACACTGGATCCAAGATGAGTTGATCCAGCCCACTTCTACAAAATCTTGCTGACTGCTATCTAACTTCATATAACTCGCTTAACTGATGATAATTCATTTTATAATTGCTGTGGTGTCGCCATGCATGCAGATTTCCTGCACACAGATGAGGCACTGTACATTCCTCTTTACTGTTCATTGTGCTGACTTGTTCATATGCCCATACCCTTGAATGAGTTTAATTAGCCCCTGTAAATTACAATATCAAGCTGAAGTGCTGTAAGGGAGATTAAACTTGAAACTGATAAGTGCGTACACATGCAATTGTGGTTTAACTAACATGGTTTGAAATGATATTGGTAGTTAAACTGATACAAGTTTGTGAATAGATCTGGGCTAAATTGACATTGTTATTCACTTTGGAGACTTAAAAAAGATTTCCATAAATATTAGTGGTTCCATTGTGTGCCTTACCTGTATGTTCAGTGGAATGATGGGATGTGCAAATGGGCAAGTTTCTTAAGTTTCTTTTCTCAGCTGTGTGTGTGTGTGTGTGTGTGTGTGTGTGTGTGTGTGTGTGTGTGTGTGTGTGTGTGTGT
>NW_017729015.1:77141-83703 GCF_001723915.1 Gavialis gangeticus
TGTGTGTGTGTGTGTGTGTGTGTGTGTGTGTGTGTGTGTGTGTGTGTGTGTGTGTGTGTGTGTGTGTGTGTGTGTGTGTGTGTGTGTGTGTGTGTGTACACATGTGCATGCACGCAGTCCCACAAACCTGAGCACTTTTCTCCTTTAGAAACAGTTCTCACTGCAAAATATGTAAAAAGTTCCTATGCACCTACCCTGAGTAAGTCAACTGCAGGAACTTGTGGTCTGTTGTTACATCTGAGACAGAGCTGAACAGTTTTCCTGTGATTCAAACATGGTGTAATCCACAACATTTCACAAGAATTTTGAGAAACATGCTTGAGGTAAGCAATGCGATCCCAGAGCAGAAAATGTCCATGACTAAGGAAAAAAGCCCCACTTCAGCACAGCTGAATGGATCCTTTATGAGCTAGGATACACGCATGCTTCACAGGCTGCCCAGCTGTTATAGCAGGATGATCCGATGAGACGGGGTGGGACAAGTGATGTCAATCACACTAGACACAAGTGTGTGAAGAAAAGTAACTGACAGAAACCAGGAATCCCTCTGCAGGCTAGTCACTAGCAATCTGGTCATGTCTCAGGATTCCAGCTTCAAAAGCTTGATCAGTCCTAACACTTTGCTTTTCTGTAGGCAGGATCCCAAAGGCTCCTACAGACAGCAATGGGTCATCTTTTGCTGCTACCCCTTACAGCAAGGGACTCTCCTCCACCCTAATCTATGGAAGGGAAAGGGGAGGCCCAAAGTGACTTGTCCTCAGATCCATACTGGGTCAAGTACTTGGGGTGTGGCTGTGCTCCAGTTACTTCTTTGGTCCCTGTTGCTACTGATCATAATTGTGACATGTTAATGACAGCTTGGTTGGCTCTACAGTACACTACTTAAGACTTTCCAGAGCAGGTCAGACTTTGTTACAAACATGCATAGTGCCCTGCTGATAGAACTTAGTCCTTTAGCACTCTCCCGGAGGTGCGACTGCAGTGCAACTAGTAAATACAAACAACAACTACAGTACGCACCCAGTGTCTAATCTGCAAAATGCTATTTATGCCCTGTCTTTGCACAACCCCTTTGCCGGGGCGGGGACACGACACACACGACGCTTGGCTCCGCAGCAGTTTCTGCATTCCTTAACAATTGCTGGAAGGACTAAACAGTTGTAGGAATTATTGCCAAATTCCCGGATTCATTACATGTAATCCCTGGAATCTGATTTGGGTGGGGCTTCAAGAATGCATGTCTTGAAGATGTTGCAAGTACTAAAAGGAAAGTGATGCAAACACCTGTGAATCCACTGTCCCTTCCCCCTCCCAGCTCTCTCTCCTGCTCACTTCTTGCCGGGAGAGCATTCTGAGCAGAGAGAAAGCAGACTTCATTCCCAGGGACACCTTGGAGGCTGTCCTGTTGAAGAGTCCCCAGTGGACCAAGCTCCCAGTGTTCAGCTGCTCTGTTCTTCCAAGGTAAGACCTTTTCCTGTATGTTCTCTTAGCAGCCAGTTCTGTGCTGACCTCCAAGCTACGCCATACAAAGCTGCCTCTAGAGCCCCTCTGCTTCCTCTGTGTGCCCGGAACACAACCTGACCTGGGCATCTAGCAGCTTCACAGAGACAGGCCCTGAGAGCTCCTTCTGCATCTGGCCGTAAGAGATCTGTCTCTAGGATGCTCAGCAGATAGCCAGGGCTGTTGGTGCTCCCCACAGCTTGCTGACTGAGTCTTCATGGAGTGTTGTGTTGTTTCTCTGCCTTTCCTCCTGCCCTCATAATCACTCTGCCCTGCCCTTCAGCTGGAGGCAATCAAGCTGTCTCCCAATCAGCCTGTATGGGTGCATGCTTACAAGCCAGGACAGAAATCAGTGGGAGGATTAGGACTTCCTGCCACAATTAGCCAAAGCAGGTTCAGACATGCCAGCCTTCTGCTGAGGCTGTTTGACACGCATTGACCAATGGCCTCCAGAGTTTTCAGTCTAATGTTATGTGAGACTACAGCATGCTTGGGGGCAGGGCAGGTTTGTTGTCCCCATTGTGTGGATGTGAAACTAAAGCTCAGACAGATTAAATGACCTGCCCAAGGTCACATGGAGAGTCAGTGGCAGAGCAAGGTACTGACTCATATCTTTATGACTCTGGCTAGTTTCCTTATTACTATGTGATCCTCCTCTCCCTCTTTAATTACTGTTCTCTGTGCAACATGAACTGCCTGTTAAGGCAGACAGCATGAATCCCACACTCCGTATCAAAGTGCGCTGTCTTGGGAGTCCCAGGTTTAGCTCAGAAAGCCGTAAGTGGCTGTGGCCCAGCCAGTCTCCCTGTGTGATACTAAGGATCTAAAGTGCTTATGCTGGAGCCTTTGGGTTAAAAGAGTCTCACCATAAATTGCCTCTGCTTTGGGGTTCATTCCTTGCTTGGTCTCAAAAAGCCTGTGTGATTTAACCCTCAGCCTGCCTTGTAGGGATCAACCCCATACCTGGGCCTTTGGTGAGAACAAGCCTGCTGCTGTGCTTCCACGAAGGGGTGAGACTGGATTGCTGTTTTGAGTCAGTCAGTTGTTCCTTGGTTTGCTTCGGTGTTTTGAACATGAGGCAAAGTTGCCAAGAAGCAAGGGCTAGTACTTTGTGGGACCTTGTTATCTGGATTTACAACAACTTTCAGTCCCAAGTGCAGTGGGGAAGGTATGTAAGCAGGCTGAAGCTCACCACTAAAGAAGCCAAGTGCCACAGTATGCGTATGGAGCTGATGTAGGCAACTGTGGTCTTAAAGGTTTTATTGCCTATTCTTCACCCAGCAAACTGCATTGTGTGTGAGTGTTGTACCCGTAATGGGTCGAGTGGATGAGTTACTTAAAGTAGATGCGCAGATCTCTAAGGCAAGCTTTGTTTTATTTAAGAGAGAAAGAATAACTTAGAGTATACTCACAAAATCTAATATAGCATGTTCAAGCCTTGTTCCTTCTTATGCGCAATTTCTAAAGATGATGCTTGGAGCAGATCAGCTGAGCTGTCAGTTCTGCAGCACCCGCAAAGCTTCTTGAGTCATCTGTTCCCCCAGTAGCATGCTTCTATGGGAACCCAAAGATCTGCACATATTGCTCAAATTTTCCCTCAAATTTATTTGCATTCAAGCAGAATTTAGAACCAAATTTGGATTAACCCTTACTGTGATTGGCTAAGCGGCTATCTTACCTGTGGTTAATAGATCTTGCATGCTTTGTGCTAACGAGCTGATATTGTATTTGTTGTATCTTGTTGTGGTTAAGGATTAGGTGGGTTGCACTGAGCATCTGCCTTGTTGGGCGAGCTGCTCACTTTTTCACACAGTTTTGTGATTTGTCAGCACAGGTGTTTTATTATTTTGACACTGTCATGAAACCATGTTTCTCTGTTTCGGCAGCTCCGGAGCAACTGTGCAGTCAGAACACTTAGGTTTCTCTTTTGTCAACTTTATGTCTGATTTCTGTACTGTTAGCAAAACTGAGGATTTGGGTGTCACAGTGAGAGCATTGAACTCAGAGCTAAGAGCTACTTTCCCTACCAAAAGGAAAGCCATTGTTTTCCACAAGAGCACGGTTCTTTCCAGCAGGGAGTCAGGGTCTGTACTGACCCACTGTTATCAGATGTTCCTGGCAATCAGGAACCAACAATTTCCATCCAAAGTGTTGAGAGTAGCTCATATGGCAGAAAAGGGGGTGGCACTGGAGATTCAGGAAACAGCTTAAGACAGCCAAGCATAAAATTCATGGGGCCAAAGGTTTAGTTAAGTTTGTTATTCCAGAATTCCCCGCAGCAATCAGTAACATGAGTGGGGGGAGGGGAGGGGGATGAGAGGAGTACCTGCCCCAGGTGCAGACTTACAGGTGAAGGCAGAGTCTGTGCTGTATCAGAAGCAGCCCTGCACTGCCCAGCTGTAAAAGCCGAGCTAGAACAGTCCTTGCTACCCAGCTGCAGGAGTGGAGTGCGTGCACAGAGCACAAACAGCCCTGTGCCACTCAGCAATAGAAGCTAGGTGCGGGGACTCAGCAGGAGCAGCAGGGGTTTTGAGTCCTTGGGTCAAGTAAGACCCACCTCATCCCTCAGGATCCCCATCTCCCTGCCCTGGGAAATTTTGCCCAGGGCACCAAACTTGATAGTTATATCTCTGGCACCAGTTACTAAGACTTTTCACTCCAGCCACTGCCTGGTCATCCCAACCCCTGAACCAGTCAGATCCTGCAAAAAGGGCATGGAGTAGGGATGCCCTTGGAGATGTAGCTCATTAGCATGGTTTCTAGCATACTGTATCAAATCTGTGACGTGATATTAATATTTGAACAAGACACTTCAACAAAACCTCCACCTTGGACTGCAAGGAAGTCCACAGTTGTACGGTGCAGGGGGAAATATCTGCTCAGTAGTTTAGCCCTTGGTATTCAGTGGCTGAGACACTCTAAATGTGTTGATATTGGTGGCTAACAATATAAGCTTGCCTGGGGCTGGAGAGTTTATAGGATTAGGGGCAAATTCCTCAGCAGTTCCTTCTGCAGACTATTTGGCACAACAGGCCAAGATTTCCAAAGGTGCTTTTCAATCCTATGCTAGGTGCTACTTTCAGCAAAGACGATGGAGCAGAATCCCCTGTTAGAGTCAGGGAAGTGGTACCAACCCATTCTTCATGTTCCAATCTATGGCAATCTTTATTGGGGTCCTGAGACCCCCTCCTCTCCCAGCTCCAGGCTTCCTTGCATATGCTTAGAACTTTGCTGTTTGGTAAATTCAGCACCAGTCCTGTAGTAGTACTTGGGATAATGAGGAGCTTTTCCCTTGTTGCTGAGATGCATTTAATTCTCAGCCCAGAGCAGGATGGAGTATGTGCAGTTCCAAAGCCACTCCCAAGAATCTTCTGTGGAGATTAGGATTTGCATCTCTGTAGATCACCCACTCTCTTGTGCCACTTGGGAGTGTCAGTTTGCTTGATGAGGCTGCACACAAAGAACTGAGACTCGGCTTTATTCCTTGTTTGGAATTAGTTGCAAGTAAGCAATGGGATGATTTATTGTTTCCAGTAATTAACTGATTTCCTTCATCTGCATGGTTAAAAAACATCTATATTCTTCTCCAGATAAGTGGCCTGGGAAATGTAATGAGAGGCACTGATGCAGTTTTTCACTTATATTTAAAACAAGACATACATTTAAGAATTAAAGATACCAGCATGCATACAGATATTCTGTCAGTAAGACTTTCTCATATTCCCTTTTTTAAGATGAATGAAGCACTCCTTTGGCCTAGAAACCTACCTGTTTGTGGTACAAAACTATAAACAACAAGAAGTCATTACTAGACTGAGATTCACTCCACTGAGACCTGCACTTGTCTACCAGCATGGGCAGGCAGTCTTAGATGCCATATAAAGAAAGAATATGTTCTTGTGGGAAGAAAGATGGATGACTTAAATCACTATTTGTGGTCTTGTTTGTTCTTTGAGGCAAATGGATTGCTTTATTCATGAGAAACTAAATACTGGGGTAACGAGGGAAAAACAAGCTGATTCCTTGCTAAGAATTCAGAGCTCATCATATATTCCTTATGTGTGTTTGCATGACTTGCAAAAAGAATAAGGACCAAAATCATATAGAATTCCTCTGACTTGTTTCACTGTCTACTTCTTCATTTTATCTTTTTATACCATCATGTGCTATGTTCTGTTTTAATATTGTGTAAACTGGTATAATGGATTAACTTATTTTACGTTTTTAGCAAAAATTCTAAATGATCTAAATGTTATTTTATTATATATCACTTTTACTGTTCATTTTACTGTATTGTTTTAGCAAAAGCTGTAAGTAAACTACTGGTACTAAAACTGACTTTCAAATTGTGCTGATTAATAGGCAGAAAATCACAAAGATAATTATAGAAATGGATTAATTTACAGACTCCATGCATATCTGACACGCACAGGAAATTTTCATAGTTATCATTATATTTAGAAATCTAGTGATTTTACAACATCCTCATTTTTTGTTTCACTTTTCATTAATTAATATCAGAGCAGAGGCCTGCCATCCTGGATCAAAGGAACCCCTCTAGCCCTTCAGCATGCAAGTGCTGGCTCAGTGAGTGCCAAGGGCTGAGAATCCAGCCAGAAGAAAAGCTCAGGCCTGATGGAGATGTGTTTCCTGGCAGGATAGGGAAGGAGACAGCAGGGAGAAGTAGGTGGCAGAACTTAGGGGAAGAGGAAGAGGCACTTCCTTTCGTTACAGTACTCGAGGATGGGGAACACCCATGTTTTGTTTCCTTTTTAGGACACCAGGCCCTGGAGCTGCCAGTCTCTCCCAGTGCAGGCAGAAGGTGAAAGAAAGGACGCACTTATTCTAAGAGTTAGTTCCAGACACGTCATTCTGGGGGTGCTACTGCAGGTTGTGGAGGCAGGGAAGCATGTGCATAGAGCTGGGAGAGGCTAGTTCAGTCCTCACTGCAAATCAGTTTCATCGACTCCAAGATGAACATGGGCCAGCAGTGTGGGGAGGCAGTTAGGAAGGCCAACCGCACCTTGTCATGCATGCACAGATGCATCTTGAGCAGGTCCAA
>NW_017729015.1:83926-104132 GCF_001723915.1 Gavialis gangeticus
GCAGCTGGAGTACTGCATCCAGTTCTGGGCGCCGCACTTCAAGAGGGATGTGAACAACATGGAGAGGATCCAGAGGAGGCCACTCGCATGATCAGGGGGCAGCAGGGCAGGCCCTATGAGGAGAGGCTACAGGACCTGAACCTGTTCAGCCTCCACAAGAGAAGGCTGAGGGGGGATCTAGTGGCCTGTTACAAACTAGTCAGAGGGGACCAGCAGGCATTGGGGGAGTCCCTGTTCCCCCGAGCATTGCCAGGAGTGACTGGGAATAACGGTCACAAGCTGGCAGAGGGTAGATTCAGGCTAGATATTGGGAGGCGCTACTTCACGGTCAGGGGGGCTAAGATCTGGAACCAACTTCCAAGCAAAGTGGTGCTGGCTCCGACTCTGGGGGTCTTTAAGAGGAGGCTAGATGAACACCTTGCTGGGGTCGTTTGACCCCAGTACTCTTTCCTGCCATGGCAGGGGGTCGGACTAGATGATCTACTCAGGTGTCTTCCGACCCTAGAAACTATGAAATGGTGGCATGGGAGGTAGGCAGGATTGCCTTGAGGATTTACCTCTGTTTACCCAGTGCAAGCTTCTAACCACCAAGCCATAGGCAGATCTAGGAATTTGAAAAGGGGTGTTTGTGTGGTAGATGTGACCCCCATTGCAGCTCAGACACTGGGGGTGAGATATATCTGGAGCCCCTGAGATGGTGAGGGGAAGTTGCAGGGGTAGGAAGGGGGAAACCACCTGCTGATTCCACTGTCCCCTCCCATGACTGGAGTTGGGGCAGAAGCAGCTTTGGGGTCTCCCCCCCACCTGGGTTGGGGACAGCAGCAATGGCAGGCAGATCTCCCCTTCCTGCGTCTACTCCCTGTCCATATAATGTTTACACTCTAGGCCACTGGGTTCCAGGGATGGGGCACTCACTCAGACCTCCGTACCCCTGGGGTTCTGCCCTTCAGCCAGCATTCAGGAGAGACAGGTGGGAAGATAAACAGCTTTGTCTTTGTTAGGAAACAGGATACTATAGCACATGCACTCACAGCTTGCAGGGAGAACCACTACACATCAACAAACCGCATCCACAGGGCATCAGGGGAAAGAAACAGGACCGTTCCACCACAGGCCCTTTAAAGGTTCATTCCATATACCACATGCCCCTTTTCTGCTCTTAAGTACAGGCAGTCCTCAGATTTACAACACAATTGGTTCCTGAAAACCGTGTCTTAAGTCAAAACATTGCAACTCAGAACCAATTTTCCCATAGGAAACAATGTTACAAATGGGGGATTGGTTCCTGAACCAAGGCCTGATACCCTATTTTCACCAAAAATAACCCAGAATTTTGTACTCAGTCAATTATAGATGAGTAATACAGCTACATTAATATATTTATATTGTAAATAGAAGTCATATTGATTTGGAAAGACTTCTTTGAGGTGACTTTGGTGGACTTTTTGAAGGGCTCTTAGCTGGAGTCTTGGCTGCAGGTTTTTCTGGAGTCTTGGATGCTTTCTTAAAGAACGTGTCCAAGGAAGTTTGGATGGGTGCTCTCCAGGGAGATGGGCGATGCAGCAAACTTGTTCACTGGCGTGGCGTGGTGTCGGATCAAGCGTTGTAAAAAAGTTGAAATGGATGTCAGAAAGTTGTAACGGTGTCAATTTATAAATGTTGTAAGTGCGAAATGTTGCAACTGAAAACGTTGCAAGTCAAGGACTGCCTGTAGTTGAATGTTCATCAGTAGCTATTTTAACTTGGAACATTTTGGGATCGTGGAGGCAGAGGTTGCTAGCACTTGGCTCACCGATGGGGTCTAGCCTTTACTGCTAATCCATTACATATTCCTTGTGCTTCGTAGGCAGTTTCACCACACGTCCACTCTTAGTTTGCATGGTGTCATCAGGCGTCTCTGTGGTTTTACTTCTGATGTTTGTTCTGCTGCTGTCTCTTGAGGTCCATCATAGATTTCATCAACATGTTCTGCTGGTACTGATGAGTAATTCTTTCTTAAGTGTCTTCTGTTTCTCCTGTAGACATTACTGCAGGGGTTTTTTACCACGTAGGAATGTGGTTCATCCCTTTTTGCGATGACGGAAGCTGGTATCCAACCTGTATTTGTTTGCAGCCTTAATTTCTCCCCCATCTCGTAGAGATGGCAAGAATGCAGCTGTGCAGTCATAGTGCTTCTTTTGGCACCTTTGAAGTTTCTGCAACTTGTGGGAGGTATTCAATGGTAGTCTAGGTGTCAGCACCACCGTTATAGCAGGAAGCGTACTGTGCAAAAGTCTCCCCATCAGAAGTTGTGCTGGAGCATACTCAAGACCCATAATAGGCATGTTCTGGAGATTGAGTAAAGCCAGGTGTAGATCTGAGCCATCCTGCAACATCTTCTTAAACATTGATTTGATGGTCTGAACTGTACATTCAGCCTGACCACTAGGTTGTGGATAACCCGGGCTAGAGTGGGTGATGGTTATGCCCCAGTCAAATCGCAAATTGTTTCATTATGTGGCTTGCAAATAGCATGTGATCACAAACTATTTCTTTAGGTATGCCTTGGCGAGCAAACACAGACTTCATTTTGGCTACTACTATGCCAGCTGTTTTGTCTGGCAGGTGCAAAAATTCAGTGTGCTTGGAGTAATAATCGACTATTATCAAATAAGACTGTCCCCGTAGGTCAAAAATGTCCACTGCCAGTTTTAGCGAAGGCAGGTCTGGGATCTCATGTGAGATCATGGGTTCTGAGTACTGGGTTGGAGCTCTTGACGAGGTGCGCAATTTGTAATCCATTGCTCGATGTGGGCATTCGTCGTAGGCCAATACATGATTTGGCACACTCGTGCCATCGACCTTTGTATGCCTTGATGGGGCAAGTGAAGTAATGTCAATATGTTGGTCCTCACACCATGTGGAATGATTATTTTCAGCCCAAACATGAGCAAATCATCCTGAATCCAGATTTGGTCTGAGAGACCAGTAAGGCTTTAGTTCAGGTCTAATTTATTTTTGCCTGCTTGGCCATCCATTAAGATGCTGGGCTCTAAGTACTTGTAGTTCCGTGTCAGCCTTCGTGTGCTCCTGTAACTGCTGGAGTAACTGGCCACTGAGTGGCTCTGTTGCAGTCAGACCACAAACCACATTTTCTGAGTGGAAAAGATCAGGCTCAGGGGGAGAGGCAAGCATTGTGGCTCTAGAAAGCGTGTCAGCCACCAACATGTCTTTGCCTTTGGTATAGAGAATCTGGATGTCATGTTTTTGGAGCTGCAACAGCATCCTCTGCAGCCGTGCTAGAGCCTTTCCTTTGGGCTTTGCAAAAATTGCTTCCAGGAGCTTGTGGTCTGACTGGACCCTTACCTGGGTGCCATACACATATTGGTGGAACTTCGTCATGGTGAAGACAACTTGTCAGAAGTTCTTTTTCAATCTGCGCGTAATTCCTCTCAGATTGTGTTAGAGCCCTCAAAGCATATGCAATTGGTTGCTTCTGCTGAAACAGACACACTCCCAGGCCATCTTTGGATGTATCAGCTTGGATTTCCCTCTGCTCTGCTGGGTTACAGTACCTGAGTAGAGCTGTCCTTGTGATGGCTTGCTTGAGCTTATCCAGGGCTTTCTGATGCTTAGGTCCCCATTGCCAAATAACGTCATTCCTGAGAAGTGCTTTCAGGAGGGCTGTCAGGCTGGACCCATACGGAATATATTGCGCAAAGTACTGCAGGGTTCCAAGGAGTCTCTGAAGGCCCTTGCTGTCTGTTGGAGGGGGCATCCTGTTGATGGCTTCTACTTTGTCATAGTCTGCTTTGACACCATCTTTTGAGAAGATATGGCCCATATACCTAATGGTATCGACTAAAAACTGTATTTCATCCTTATTAACTTTACTCCTTTCAAACGTGCTCTCTCCAGGACTTGTTTCAGGATAGTGTCATGCTCCTCTCTGGTAGCTGCTGCAATGAGCATGTCATCCAAGATTATGTGGATTCCCAGAATGTCACCCAAGCACTCATGATTCTTCTGTTGGAATAGTTTGTTAGCCAGCTTAATACCAAGGGGAAGGCGATTGGAGTGAAACCATCCCCAATGGGGTGTTTAAGGTACACAGCTCTGCTGACTCCTTGTCCAATTTGACTTGCCAGTAGCCATCCTTTTCATCAAGAATGGTGAATAGATTTTTACCTGACAAACTCTTATGCACATCTTCTACAGCAGGAATAGAAAAGTGCTGCCTCAACACTGCCTTGTTGAGGTCTCATGGGTCTAGACCAGGGACGGGCAATTATTTCGGGCAGAGGGCCACTTACTGAGTTTCGGCAAGCTATCGCATGACAGGCAGCCCAGGGCAGATTACTATTAATTTTCTAAATGTTTTAGGGGCCCCGCAGGCTGGATAGAATGGTTTGGCGGGCCGCATCCAGCCCCAGGGCCGCATTTTGCCCACCCCGGTCTAAACAGAATTGTAGTGAATCATCCTTTTTTTTTGTGTGCTCACAAAGCTATTGACCCAGGGTGTGGGCTTAGTCACCTTCATAATGACTCCCATAGCTGCCATCATTTCGAGAGTGGTCTTCAAATTCCCTAGGGTTGCATAGGGAATTTTTCTATACCCATGCACAACTGGTGGTATCACTGGGTCAACATAAATGTGGTGGGTACTGGGAAACTGGCCCCCCAAACCTTTGAAAACGTCCAGGTATAATTTGAGAAGATCTGCCTTGGTTGTAGGTACTGTCAGGGCTATTCCATGCATACCACCCTACCAAGTATTGGTGGGTCAGTATTGTCTGTTATATACAAAGTTAAATCGGATTAATTAGCACCAGATTTGCAGTATGCAATGATTGCACCTTGTGGTTTGATGCATGCACTGCCAAATGCAACCAACATAATATGAGCTTGAGTGTTGCTTCCACTCCAGTATCTAACTTAAAATAGACTGGCAAGTCAGCAATCATAACTGCTACACCAGGTATTCAGGTTGTCTCAGTAAGGTCTGTGAGTGCTGCTTTGCTGACATTGCCCATCTATAGGATGTTGACTCCTTGGCAGGATCTAGGCTTGTGTGTCCTTCCACACCTTTTGTAAACATAGCAGCTTGATAGCTCTCCTGTAAAGCAAACTTCACTGGAGGTTTATTTTGGTAGTTTTGCTTTTGCTCAATGGTATGTTATGTCTGCAGAAGCACCCTGGAGGGGTTCTCCAGAAGCCTTTCCTTGAGTTTGCAGTCAGTTATGCTGAAGACAATTTTGTCCCTCAACATAACATCCACACTCACAATGCTGTGCTCTATTTCTGAGCTCTGTAAACAAAATCATCTGTGCCTGCAGCCCCATTGTATCCGTTCTGGCAATTGAGATACCTTTAAAAAAAACAGGGTTTTTCTGGGTTCACAGTAGCTCTTCAATGCTGCAAGCACCTCTGTAAGGGTTTTGCTATTAGGGTCTGCACACACCCCGGCATGTTGTAAATTTCTGGGGCTTTATGCCCAATGCAGTGAAGCATGACTGCAAGTTTATAATCCTCTGCCTCTTACTCGGCCTTTGACTGCAAGGTATAAATCGGAGCTTCTGTTCCCATCTCCTCCAATTCTCCCCAAGATTTCCAGTAAAGGATAATGCTGGCGGAGGTTTGAAATGCTCCATTTGTATTTATTTATTTATTTTAGTTGTGGGTGAAAGCTGTAACCCGTTTAATCAGGCTGCTGGTGACTCCACCAAGAGACAGGTGACTTCTGACACCATACAGAGTTTACAGCAGGCCATTGGGTTGCTGGGCTGGGGCACTCACTCCGACCTCCGTGCCCCTGCAGTTCTGTCCTCCAGCCAGCATTCAGCAGAAGCAGCTGGGACGATAAACAGCTTTGTCTTTGTTAGGAAACAGGATACAACAGCACACGCACCTGCATCCCGCAGGGAGAACCACCACACACAGGGCATCAGGGAAAAGTGGACCATTGCCCTGCAGGCCCTTTGAAAAGGTACATTTCATCATATACCACAGCCCAGTCCCTCGGGGGCCAGGTTGGCCCAGGACCAGAGGGGAGGCTTTAAGTCTGGCAGGCCAAGCTCATAGTGCTACACAACAGAAGGGAGGAGTAACCACATTGTCACATCCCCCGCCCCCCAGATCCTCCCATGAGGCCACAAGTAAAGCATCATCAAATCCCCTTTCCAGTGCTCCTAGAACAAGTGTTCTCAACCTTTTAGACCCAAGGTACCCCACTCCATAATTCAGTGGCACCCTATTTCAAAAACTAATTTCAGTCCTTTTTTGACTATAGAAAAATACTAAAGCAGTTCTTTTGTTGCAAAGGGCTCAGAAAGACCACAACAGGTCAGAATGCTTCTGACACTATGGATTCCTATTTAAGTCTCAGGGTGCCTGTACACAAGCATGGAGGCTGCTTCAACGTGCTGCAAGTACATTATGTCAGAGCGGACTTGATTAATTGAGTCTGCCAGAGCTTGAACTAAAGCTCATTGAACAAGCTTTAGTTCAAGTGCCCCCACTGCCATTTTGAAGCACAAGGATGCTGGTACAGGAGTGCACTCTCCACACCTGAGAAGGGTTAACGAGACCTCTGGGTATGTAAACAAGGAAATAATGAATAGGGGATATCGGGTGAATTTACCTCTATATGTGGCATTGAAACCAGTACTGGAATACCACTTACAACCTGGTTTTGATGTTTTCAAGAGGATGTTGAAAAACTGGAGAGGGTACAGAAAAAAAAATACAAAAATAATCCAAGGGCTTCCAAAGCTTGACAGCAAATAACTTATAAGAATAGGCTTATTGCCTCCTTTGGCAGAGAGGGCCTGTGGGTGCTCAGCTGGTATAGATGTCTACTTTTCTGACACTGTCCAAAGTTGTTGTTAGCATTAGATGGCCATTTTTTTCCTCCATTAAACTTTTCCTGCTGTACTTGTGACACGTACAGTTGCTGGTAAAGGAGGTGATTTGGCCTACCTGGGCTTGAATTAATTGAGCCACTGCATGGCAGTCTGTCAGATGAATGCCACATTTCCTGCACGAAGTGAACAATGAAGCTTTTTAGACCACAAATGCATTTTATTTGGCCACAAGTGAAAAGCTGAGCAATGCAAACTTTGGTACTGCTTCAAAATTTGCTTGTTGTAGAAGTGCAACACAACTGGAGTCCTTAATAATAGGGGAAAATGCTAAACAAGGGTAAAAACACTACATACAGAGTCAAGAAGATTTACACATTGTGCAGTAGGCTCTAATCTGCTTAATGGTGACACAGCATAGCATTTGCTTGCATCTATTTGACCAGAATTTCGGCAAGATGAACAGGAAAGGGAAATAAGCGGGTGAGAAAATGTCATAGACAAGAATAGTTCAGAAGATAAAGGGTATGAGACGTTGGCTAAGGGTCACTTATAGTCATTTAGTGGATTTAGACTAGCTAGATCTGGTTTAGGGCCCATACAGCTTATATAAAATAGTTGAAAAGTTTTGTGTGACAAAAAGCAAGATGCACATAAGCAGACAACTTGGAGTTTATATTAATATTAAGGATTAAATAACCTGGCAGATGCATTTTCATATTTTTTCTAGATTTATCTAGATAGCATTTGGAGTTGGGCCAGGTATGCTAGCCACCTGTTAAAGCCTTTTAAGAATTTAAGATTTAGTAAATTTTAAGATTAATCTCTCTAGTTCAAATATTTAAAAAAGTATTACTAATTAACACATCATTGCTTGGTTTGATTTGTACCTGTATCACTTCATCATTCATATACTATTTGAATTCCAATATTAATGTTATATAGATTTATTTAAATCTATTCAAATAGATTTGGGTAGCACAGATTTCCCCAAACCTTCTTTGGTCCCCAGAACATCTCTGGTGGGAGTCAGCAGAGGCTGGGATGGTGAAAGTCTGCTCCATCATTGGTGGAGTCACAGCAGTGGTCTTGCACAGCCCTACCACAGGAGAATGTGTTGCTGCCTAGTGTGCTGTTGGAATGGGATGGAAGTTAAGGAAAGCAGGCAACTGCTCTTTGCTCCCTGCTTCACCTGAGTGCAGATCCAGATCATTGCTCAGACTTGCTATACAAAGCAAGATAGGAATATTGTTTCCGATTCAGTTTCCCAAGGTTTTTTTTTTTGGAGGGGGGAAGAGGGAAGGAATTCACACAAGGACAATTTCTGCCTCCCCACGGGTCTGGTGCTCTGGATTGTCAGAGCATCCTGCTTGTCAGCCAACAATAGCACACTATGGAGGTACAGAACATAGTGCCAAAAGTGAGAAAAGGAATTGGGGATGTGAATGGTTAAATGATTTATTGTTTAACTGGTAAGCCCAGTGATAACCAGTTACAGACTAACAGTGATCATTTAGCATGGGGCAGGGTACAGTGGGGCAGGGAAGAAAAGCTGCACAGTGCCCCAGCAGGAACTGGAAGGCAGCAGGGCAGGCAAAAGGGAGGGAGAGAGCAGCGAGGAGGAGAGGAGGGGAGGGGAAGAGGGGTCTAGTACCTATAACTAGGCTTCCCAGATCCCAGTGCAGCCACCTGCAGCCTCCCCACCACCTGCCATGAGCAGCCCAGCACAGGCTCTGGGCAGGCCTTTGCTGCCCTTCCCAGAGCCCAGGCTGCTTGTGGCCATCAGTGGGGAGGCTACAAGCAGCTGCAATGGGGTCCTTGGAGGCTAGCTATTAGGTATTATTCCCCCTTTCCCTCCCTGCTACTCTGCTGTCTACAAAGAAAGCAGCTCAGCTCCCTCTCTGTGGAGTGTGGAAGACAGAGGCCCATGGCAGCTGCACGGTCTGGCAGGGGCAAGGTGGGAGGTAAGGGAACATGGGACAGCTCCCTCAGCCTTGCAACTCAGCCCCATGGTGCATCTCCTTCCTCCCCATGCCCCAATCTGCACCCAGGCCCAGAGATGACTCACCCACCTGCCTGGCATATCATGAGGTAGAGCCCTGGGGAGCCAGGGCCCCAGGGAACCTCTGAGTTCCTTCCACACTTCAGGGGGCTGGAAGCACCGTGCTGGTGCTCAGGAAGGGGCACCCTGAAGGCTGGGTCAGAGCAACCCCATGTGGGCCAAGCCAGGGGTTGCCATACTGATTAATCGCTTAACTGTTGTAATTACAATAAGTTAAACGGATATTTTTTTTTAATTGGTATTTATGCATGGGAAGGAAACTGCTGCTCCAAGTACCCTGAAGCTGACGGGAAGTGCACTGACCTAGAAGCCAAATATTCTGGTTTCATATTTACTCACTGCAGCATCTACTAATTTTGTCTTTCCTAAACTGTTGAGCAAGACCTCATACTCTCCAAAAACAATATAATACCTGCAATTTTCCTGTCAGTGAGCTGAGTGCTTGCAAAGGGTCCTTTTCAAGCAGCCATGAGGCTAGACGTCAGATCTCATCCACTCCGTCATATTGCCATTCGTAAAAGACTTGCCAGAAATGTGCATCTCCTTCCTTCCTCTAATTGGTTGCTGCTCTACAATCTCATCAGCAAGGAAAAATTCAGGAATCCTGATCTCCCAAATTTTATTTTTCTTTAGTAAGTAATTGTGTAGTACACTGTCAAAGGACCATAAAAAATTGTAGTTTCCAATGCTTCAGTCCTCATCTACTGAGAGCCTGACACTGCCAGGCACTGATGCTCAGCATAGCTCTGCCTCCTCATTAAACACCGAGGGTGTTTATACACATGCTCCGGGAGACGGGGGTGGGTGCTTTAAATTAGAGTAGCTCTTGGAGCTGCTCTAATTAAAGCACCCCCCACAGCTGTTTCCTGAGAGTTGCTCTAATTTAAAAAGTTAAAGTCTAATTAACAGCTTGAATGAGCTGTAGTTAAAGCACCCCGCTGCCATTTTTCAGCATGAGGATGGTGATACACACAACACTGGAATCTGCTGCAGAGTGGTAATTACTACGCTCCAGTAGACTCAATCAAGCCTGCTCTGACACGCTGTAATTACAGCGTGTCGGAGCAGCCTTAATGCACGTATATAGGTGCCCTGAAATCCTAAGGGGAAGAAGGGGATTGCTGGAAAGACGCTGGACTTCAGAAAAGCAGACTTCAACAAACTCGGGGAACTGGTAAGCAGGTTCCCCTGGAAGGCAAGTCTGAGGTGGGGGAAAGGCAGCCAGGATAGCTGGCTGTACTTTAAAGGAGGCCCTTTTAGGGGTGCAAAGGCAACCTTTCCCAATGCAGCAGAAGAAACAGAAGTGCAACAGGAGACAAGCCTGAAAAGACAGCAGTCTCTTCAATGAGATGAATCTCAAACAGGAGTTGTACAAAAAGTGGAAACTTGGTCATGTTCCTAGGGAAGAATTAGGATGTTGTACGGGCACGCAGAGAGAAGATTAGGGAGGTCACAGCATAATCTGGGATGCAACTAGCAATGGACATAAAAGATGAAAGGAATTCTCTAAGTATGCCAAGAGGAAAAAGATCAAAGAGACCATAGATCCCTTATGAAATGTAGAAGGCATTCAAATTATGGATGACAGAGAAGGCTGAATTATTTTAATGCTTTTTTTCACGTCTGGTAGTTGACCTTAGTCATGAAGACTGAAGTTGGGCACAGCTGGCAGCAAAGGTAGGGAAGGAGACAAACAATCTATAGCAGTGACAGAACAGGTTGGGGATTACTTAGAGGAGTTAGATGGTTACAAGTTGGCAAGGCTAACTGGGATGCACCTTGGGGTACTAAATGAATTGGCTCAGATAATTTCAAAGACATTAGCCATCCTCTTGAACTCACAGAGGTTGGGTGAGATCCCAGATGATTGGAAAAAGGGTAAGTGAAGATATTAAACATTGCTGGACCCAGTGAAAACCCCTGGGGAACCTCAGTTGATACCTTCTCCCAAATAGACATTGAGCCTTCCATGACTACCGATTGAGCACAATGATTCAACCAGTTATGTATGCATTTTACAGTGCTTTCATCTGGTCTCTTTCCTTGGCTTGTCAATGAGAATGTTGCAGGAGACTAATGTCAAAAGCATTGCTAAATCAAGGTAAATCGCATCCAGTGCTGTCTCCCCATCCACAGAACCTGTCACCTTATCATAGAAGAAAATTGGTACCTATCTTTAATAAAGGGAAGGAGGAGGATCTAGAAACTTACAAGGCAGTCAGCCTGACCGTGATACCTGGAAAAATCATGGAGCAGGTTCTCGAGGAATCTATTGTGAAACACTTAGCAGAGAAAATGTCATCCAGAACAGCCAGCATGGAGACACCAAGAGCAAGATCATACCTGACCAAACCCGATTTCCTTCTACAATAAGGTGACAAGTTCTGTGAAGGGGGGAGGAAGGGAGACAGAGACAAGTGGATGTGATATACTTTTATTTAGCAAGGCTTTTGACATTGTCTCCTAAACCATTCTCTTTGACAAGCTAAAGAAAATATAGACTAGATGAAGGTACTGTAAGGTGGGTACATAACTGGCTAGATCATTGTGCCTAGTTGGGAGGAGGTATCAACTGAGGCTTCCCCAGGGGTCTTCATTACATCCAGTAATGTTTTAATATTTTCATTAATGATTTGAACGATGTGACTGAGTGCATGCTTAGCAAATCCATGCATGACATCAAGTTGAGTGGAGTTGTAGACACTCTGGAGGATAGGGCAAGGATCCAGAATGACCTGGAACAATGGTCCTCAATCAATCAAATGAGATTCAACAAAGACAAGTGCAAAGCCCTGCACTTGAGACAAAATTACTACATTCAGGAATACAGACTATGAAATAACTGGTTAGGCTGTATTATTACAGAGAAGGACCTAAAAGTTACTATAAACCAAGGGTCAGCAACATTTTTGGGCAGTGCCAAAAACACCCACAACTACAACTTGTAAGATGTTGGTGTGCCAGGGGTGGATGATGGGGGAACCACAAGGGACCCAATCCTTGCTATTGCCATGTAGCCCCAGCAGCTTCCTTGCCATCCACCCAGAGGCACATGTGCCAAGCAAAATGCCTTTGACTGCCACACGTGCCAGGGGTTGCCTACCCCAGCTATAGACAGTAGTGTAAGGGATACATCTCTTGTCAAACAGTTAAGCCCCACCCTCTGGTAGGTGCCTTGCCACCTGGCTGCAATCTTGGGACCAGAAGTCATGTCCCTAACCTATAACTTTTGCAGCCAGAACCCAAGGGTTCAGCCCCCTAACCCAAGGGTTGCCCGAGATGCCCGATACCCAGACTCCAAGAGCAGGTGGTGAGGATTCTGGAGAAGAGGGGCACCTTGTGCTGGACGCCAAATGGGAAGAAGATCTCTCTGAGGGAGCAGAGGCACTGGTGAGTGGCTTGAACTGTGGGTGTGGGGCCCTTAAGGGAATTGGTGGTAGGGTTTTGGCAGGGACGCTGGCAGGGCAGAAATTAGCTTTGAACTCCTTAAATGGTGGCTAATTAGGCGTTTTGCTTTGAAATGCCTCTATAGCTACATGAAGCCTTTCTAATGACACCAGAAGGACAGCACATCAACAGACCTGTAACCCCAATATTGGAAAAGATAAACTGTTTTAGTGACAGAGTGTTTCAGGAAAAGGTAATGATTCTTCGGTTTTTAGAAGACAGCTAGGAATTGAACAAGTAGGTCCCATCGCATATGAGGAACGCAAAAGCCTCATGAAATCTCTCATCCATGTTTGTTGTTGTGGCATACTGAAATATTGCTTGAGAAAGCCCATGCAGTCTTCAAAGGGTCCCCGTCTCCTAGCTGCACCAAGACAAGGAAGCCAGGAGTGTGTACTGGACAGATGAGGGTATAAACCGGACAGTTTGGGGACCTTGTACTGAGCTGTGTGTGGAAAGTGTTGTACCAGCTATTATTGCATTGGGGTACTCTATGGATCATCTGCACCTCACTGAGAAACACTTAGATCAGGGTGTAGAGATTATAAACCATTCATTTTTCTGAAGACCCAAATTCTGCTTTGTGTGGAGTGATCCATGAAGAGGATAAGCCTCTGGTACCCTACACTGAAAGCTTGATTAAGACAAGAAATTGTAAGTTCCAGCTCCAGAGAAAAGCTTAGCCAGGATATAGTACAAAACTAGCGAAAGTAGTAAATTTTGTACAGACTTCCATGGAAATAGCCTGCTTTAAAATGAATTAATCACTGACACTGGAAAGGTCAGAACAAACATGTAGCTTTTACTGCAGGGTAAAGACACGGAGGTATATTTTTAAAGGGGAGAGAGCGTGAGAGCAAGATTCATTTTCTGTAATCAAACTTTTGAAACTCTGTGTGCGCTTTGAGCATGGGCTCTTCTAGTTTTGGGTGTATGGTTGTGAGGTTTAAATTTGTTAAGCACTTTAAAGCATGGGGTTTCCTTTGGACTTGTAACATTTATATGAAGTTAAGTTCCAATTTTGTTGAAAGCCAATTCTTGATTATGAGATGCCAATTTCCTAACTGATCTCACCCAACACCTCCAAAGAAGGAAGAAGTGGTTTGGAGAATTAGTTCCTAGAAACACCAGAGGGATGGGAACCAGACCAAAGGTCTCTAACAGCACAAACACAGCCACAGAAGTGCTCCTCTTGAGGATCAGAAGGCCAAAAGGGCAAAGGAAACACACCAGTGAACCCTGAGAAAACCATGTGTAAACGCAAGAGTTCAGAATTACAAAGCTGGTGCTTTGGGGCCTGTGAATAAGAAACTCAGGACTGGTTGAAGACACACTTTAGAGAAGTCTCAGAAGATTTTTCATCTGTTTTTGAAAGATCGTGAGTCCTGTGACAATGAAAAGAGGAACTAAAGTGTGGGGAGGTGCAGGCAGATGTATATGTTGCAGGAAGAGTGTGCAGCGTGTTTTGAAACATGTTTATTGTTGCAGCAAAAGGGCAGATTCTGCCCCAAAGAGACTGAAGCAACAGCACATAACACCAGGGAGAATTTGTTTTAAAGCAGGCTATTCCCATGAAAGTCTGTACAAAAATCACTGCTTTTGTTAGTTCTATACTATATCCTGGCTAAGCTTTTCTCTGGAGCTGGAACTTATAATTTCTTGTCCCAATCAAGCTTTCAGTGTAGGGTACCAGAGGCTTTTCCTCTTCATGGATCACTCCATACAAAGCAGAATTTGGGTCTTCAGAAAAATGAATGGTTTATAATCTCTACACCCTGATCCAAATGTTTCTCAGTGAGGTGCAGATGATCCATAGAGTACCCCAACGTAATAATAGCTGGTACAACACTTTCCACACACAGCTCAGTACAAGGTCCCCAAACTGTCCGGTTTATACCCTCATCTGTCCAGTTCACCCACTCCTGGCTTCCTTGTCTTGGTGCAGCTAGGAGACGGGGACCATTTGAAGACTGCATGGGCTTTCTCAAGCAATATTTCAGTATGCCACAACAACAAACACAGATGAGAGGTTTTATGAGGCTTTTGCATTCCTCATATGTGATGGGACTTACTTGTTCAATTCCTAGCTGTCTTCTAAAAACCAAAGAATCATTACCTTTTCCTGAAACACTCTGTCACTAAAACAGTTTATCTTTTCCAATATTGGGGTTACAGGTCTGTTGATGTGCTGTCCTTCTGGTGTCATTAGAAAGGCTTCATGTAGCTACAGAGGCATTTCAAAGGAAAAAGGCTAATTAGCCACTATTTAAGGCGTTCATAACTAATTTCTGCCCTCCCAGGGTGCCTGCCAAAACCCTACCACCAACTCTCTTAAGGGCCCCACACCCACAGTTCAAGCCACTCACCAGTGCCTCTGCAGCCAGGGAGCCGTGCACCTGTCAGGGCGGGGAAGGGGTGGGAGGGCTTAACAGTTTGATAAGAGTCATTCCATTTATGCTACGGTAGACCATAAGCTGAATACAAACCAATGTTTTGCTCTAGCTTTAAAAAAGGTTAATAGCATAATGAGCTGTATTAAGAGGAATGTAATGTGCAAAACAAGGGAAGTTATTCTTTCATTCTGTTCCTGACTTGTGAGGCCTTACCTGAAGTACCGTGTTCGATTTTGGGCCCAGATATTTCAAGAAAGACGTGAACAGATTGGAAAAATTCCAGTGGAGAACAGCAGTGATGATTAGGGGTCTGGAAAGCATGACTTACAAGGGAAAGCTAAAACAACTAGGGTTATTTTAGCTTGGAGAAGAGAAGACTGGGGTGATTTAATACCGTCTGCAAATACCTGAAGGGTGATTATAGAGAAGCTGGGGATGGGTTTTTCTCTGGGGCTGTAAGGGACATGACTGGGAACAATAGTCCTAAGCTGCAACAGAGGAATATTAGATTGGCGATATGGAAGAACTTCCTGACTCTGAGGGTGTTTAAACATTTGAATAGGCTACCTAGAGATGATGTGGAATCTCCTTCCTTGGAAATTTTCAAGAGAAGGTTGGACAGACACTTGACTAAGATAATTTAGTCAGGGATGGTCCTTCCTTGAGCAGGGTGTTTACAATATACAACTTTGAGGTCCCTTCCAGCCCTACTTTCTTATGATCCTATGAAATATTCTTGCTTAGCTCATGAACTTAGCAACTTAGTCCCTTCCCTGGCAAACCTAATGCTAGGTGTTATGCAATGAGCTGAAGGACAGGAAAGCAATAAGGACAGAGACTCACAGGGATCAGGTTCTGCATGTGTGCATCTCCCCTCTGAATATAGCTCTCCAGTCTCCTTTTATCAGCTCTTCCAAACAGTGCAGCAGAGAGGTTGTGACAGGCCAGCTGAGGTAAGGAAGTGGCTGGTGAACGGCACACAGGCAGGTCATGTGCAGGGGTAGCACTGAGGCACAGAGGCTGGAAGATCCAGAGTTCGGGCAGCGACACGTGGGGAAGGGACAGATGTTAGTCAGTGACAATACAGGGAGAGCACCCAGCTCGCATGGGGCTCATCTTTCTCTTTCTGCCATCTTTCTTGCTTTTAGCATGAACATAGGATGGGTCTGCCTCTGTCCCCGAGCTGCCTGCCTTGCCTTCTACTGCTGCTGTAGCCCAAGGTTGCAGACTATCAGAGCACATGCATGTGCCCAGTAGGGCTGTGCGAAGCTTCGGCCCCCGATTGGATTCGGCGGAGATTTGGCCCAATTCGGTGACCGAATCTTTGAATCCGAATCGAATCAGAGGACCCTTTAATCTCTCCGAATCGATTTGGACAGATTTGGCGGTTCGGATGTAGATACAGCTTTAAATGTTTTTTCTACGGATGTGTAGGTAGCAGGGACTCTGAACACTGCGGTGCTGGGGCACATGCAGCATCCCACAGGGCTCCCCAGTGCACTTGGCAGCAGACCTGGAAGTGGACCAGAAGCACTTCCAGACTATGTCCAGGTCCACTGGGGAGGACTGCCCCCCCCCCCACCTCCCTGGCTCGGCACCTGGTGCCTCCTGGGTCTGGGGGGCACCCCAGGTCCCCCCGTAGCCAATCACCGAGCTAAGGGAGGTGCAGGGGGGAGGGCTCCCCAGCACACTCGCTGGCAGACCCAGAAGTGGACCAGAAGTACTTCCAGTTCACTTCAGGGTTTGCCACCAAGCACGTAGAGCCCCCCCGTGCTCCTGTGGGACGCTTCATCTGCCCCAGCACTGCAGTGATCATGAGCCATGCTGCTACCTCCAGGTGTGTAGAAAAAAACTTTTAAAGCTGTGCCTGTGTCCGAATCACTGATTTGCTGAATCAACATCGAATCTTCAGACTTGGATTCGGCCAAATTGAATCGGGGACGGTGATCCGAATCAACGAATCAAACCACTGTCCCCGATTTGGGCCAAATCCAAATTGAATAGGGCCATTTTGCACAGCCCTAGTGCCCAGTGTAGGGGGAGTGATGAGCTTTCAGTTTCATAAAATCCTTTTAAGGGCAGGAGTAACAGAGGCTGTCTGGTTGCAAGTTCCTTATTTTTTATGGCTGCTTGCAGACCTTTAAAAAAACAAAACAAAACACCAAACAACCAACAGCCCCCCCCCCCAACTGCACTGTAGTATACTGAAGAAGCAGTGCATTACTTCAACCCAAGTACTCTGCTGCATCTGTAAAAGAGCGGGCGCATCAGCAGGGCTTTTTGGCACTTTTAGCCAGTTCAGTCAGCTCTTAGATAAAATCACCAAAAGGCTCCCCTGAAGTGCCCAATCTTTACAGATCTTTACAGATGTTGGGTGAGCCAGGCTGAAGTAGCGTGCTGCCTCTTCTGAGCATACACAGGGCTCAGCATAGAAACACACCACGTTGCGTGTAAAGCAACTTTTTTAGTTTATTTTTTTTTTACATCTGCAAGCACACTCTGCCTTCTCCCAGAGTGTTTGGGTACTACTGTGGTACTTTATCTCAGACTGGTGCCTTAATTACTGGTATAATGAGGTTGTAGCAGGTGGCTGGCTAGTGGCTAGCCCAGCCCTACCTGGCTTAAATCAGTCCTTGAGCCTTTCAATCTGGTCCCAGTTACAGTCTTTTTTCTGGGCTCAAAGCCACGGGCTGTAATGCCCTGGGTTTCTCTGCTTCCCAGAGCTCAGCCAAAAGCAAACCAATCCAAATGAATGTGCCATTAAACTGGTCCCAGCAACACTGGCTTCAAAACCCCAGGGATAGCCTGCACCATAGGGTTCAGTTACAAATATCAAATAATCCAACGGAAACACTCCCAGTATCAGTTAGGTCTCACCCTATACTATTTCTTCAAAGACTCCTCCCTCAACAGCCAACCATTTATCTCTTGTCCACTTACTTCCTTGCCCTGTTCTTTTATTTCTGGTCAACTAGTCTTTTCCCGTCATTATTGCTAAATGCCTGCCAACAGAGGTCCCTTCCTGAGTAGCTTTTTGCCATCTGGCTAATTGATCCGAGCGGCCAGCCTACAGCCTGTTACAGGGGGAAAGAAGACTTCCTTGTGTTTTCCTGAGAAAGGGCTGAGCTGATTTACAAATCTAAGTCCAGCAGTACATTTGAGTACATATAAGTGCCTCCCTCTACCTCAGCACTAGCTGTCTAACAACTCTGAGAGGCCCTGCCTCTGTCATCAGCAGTTCCTGTTGGGCAGTTTAGGTGACCCCTTGCTCAGGATGTTAGCCGCTAGATCCTATTCATTGGTTCCCAACTCTTCTCATGCACAACATAGTCTGGATGCCTAATTTGAGACTGTTGATTCTAGTAGGCAGATCCTTCGTGGAATTAGTTCATAGTGACCTATAGTCATAGTGAGCTCTTGGACAACTTGAGTTCACTGCCCTGAAGCCTGTTCTGGAGAGACTCTAATATTATCCTGTGTGAGCATTACTACCTGGTTAAAACGGCTAGATAGAAACCACTACTTTGGATTTATTAGTTCAGATCCTGGTTGCATCAGGGGAGGTGTCTAGGCACATGTCCCTCTGCTCCTCTGATCCTGGGGCCCTGTCTACTAAACCAGTTCATAGGAGTAATGCAGAGTGGTCTTCAGGCTGCTCTAGGTTGCACCAGCTGGTAATGGGCCCCCAGCTATGTTCTAATGGGTGTGTATTGCAAGGCATAACAACATCTCAGGCCAAGTCCTCTTTCCTCCAGCCATACTTCCTTTAGTGGGTCATTGGGCGGGAGTGGTATAAGAGTTGTTGTAGTGGCTCACTATTCCCTGAAGATCCCTTTACACAGCAGTATACCTGAAGTGGCTGGCTAAAGTTGTAAAGGAGACTGCCCTAGAGAACTAACCCAGTTGCCTTTGGAAATCTGAGCCTTTACATGGAGCAACCTATTTTTTTGCCTCTAATTTGCTTGGATTTGTAAAGTAAAAACAGTTGGTTAAACATGCTATACATGGAAAAGAACTTTTCAAGCTATGGCTGATTCTCATTCAGCCAGAAACAGGCAGTTGAGCCCTACTTGGCCTCCAAAAGACACCTGTGCTTCCTCACTCTGTTTTAGAAACAAAGTTGTTAGGAACCATGAAGTGCTGTTCTAATAATTTGACAGGGCTTCCCCTGAGGTTAAGTTTTTTTCTTTCCTATGCATTGAATTTTCTCGGTAATGCTGTCACAATGAATTTCCTGTTCTCAAATGACTTTGCAGGCGGCTCTCACAAACTTTTTACTTCTGCAATTCTGATGAACTATACAAGAGGGGAGCTTGCAGCCGCAGGATGAGATGGATAAACATGGATATGAACTTGCCAAATGAAATATGTTGCAGACCTCTGCTCCGCAAAGCCTGAGACCATAGAGATCACAATGAATCCACTTGATTCTGGTAAGTAAGGACTGAGTTTTGATGGTACTATTTGGATGGAATTCTTTACTGCAGTTGTCCTGTATTTCTTAGCATGTCTTCCATTCCTACAAGCTTTGAGCCACACCACTTCAATGGTATTTCTATCCTTTATGAGGTAACATGTCCCAGTGGAGAGAGTACTGGAGTGGGAATTGGGCTGTGGAGCTGTTACCAGCTTTTCCATTATTCTACTATTTAAACTCAGAAACCATTTTCTCTGTGTGCGCTTCTATTCCTCCGTGTGAAAGTGGACCTTTGTTAGCTGCTTGGAGATCACTGAATGGGTCATTAAGAGTATTGTTTGTGGTTATATAGGGCTACATTCATAATGGAGACTTAAATAATGCAACATGCAGTCCCTTTGAAGAGGACTGGAATCCATATCCATCTCATGAAGGCCTAGGAGCTTTAAGGATTTTTTTTAAAATGGGAATGCAGGAGCAGTGACTAGTACTGCAAGGGTGGCTGCAGCCCCCGCACCAAGATACGCAGAACGCTCCATAGTTGCAGCAGGCAGAGCAGGAAGAGGAGTGCAACGTGCAACTGCCCCCCGACAATCCCTCTGGATCAGCCCCTGCCTATGTCTCTCTGCCCCAGCGAGTCCTTAAGGTTTTTATACAAAGTGGAATGACTTCCACAGGGAAGAGTGAGAGTTTTGCTTCAAAATACCTGGTAACCCAGCTGTGGAGGGCATGCTGTTAAGCCATGAGGAGGAAGTGAATTCAAAATACCTAAGACTGAAGAGTTAATGGAACTTGGGTCTGACAGGCCCTGGGCAAGTGCTCTAACCCTTAGGCTAATGAATAAAAGGCTCTCTGCTACGGCTTGCTTCCAAGCCCTTTACCATCTTTGGTCATTTCTTCCTCCATCTGTTTTGTTTGGGGTTAGGCGTGGTGAAGATTTGAGTGCCTCACAAGTGTGCACATGGGGAAATGCCTATCTTGTGAATCGCATCTTGTGAATGCCTATCTTGTGAATTCTGTGATCGGGTCCCCCTGATCCCCCCCCCAC
>NW_017729015.1:104833-109862 GCF_001723915.1 Gavialis gangeticus
AACCCCGCCCTGCCCCCAGATCACTCCCCTGCCAACCCAATCCACCTGAGAGCAGTGGTGGCAGAAGTGGTGGAAGAAGAGGGGGGTTCCCCCACCCAGCCTGTTCCCAGGCTCCCTGTAGCTTGTGCCATCCCTATGCACCCAGATCCAGTCCCCACCAGGCCCAGCAGCTGCCTGGAAGCTCCTTGTTCTCCCAACCTTTTCCTCTGCCTCCCCTTCAGTTGCAAGGCATGGTGAAGGCTGATCTGGGCAGCGTGGTCTGCAGAGATCATGAGCAAGCAGAAAAAGGGAACACTCCCCCCCTTACCCCCCCAGCACCTCTGTCAGTCTTAGGTGGATCAGGGAAGTAGGGCAGTGATCCATGGATGGAGAGGCTGATGGGGACAGAGGGGGCAATTGTGGTGATGGGAGCAATCTGGGGGTGGAAGGGGAGATTTGTGGGTTGGGAAGAATTTGGGGGGCAGACAGGGTAGCAGCTTGGCAGCTCCCCACAATCTGGTCAAACACCACCCAAATACGGGGGCTGTGTATAGAACCAAGATTATGCTATGGCCACATGATTGGCCAAATTAATCTCCACATGCCTTGGTTGCCTACATTTCACACTTCACTACCCTTCACTCATCCTGGCTGTTCGCACACGCTCACTCCAGTTGCTGATAGGTACAGTCCCCACTCCAGTTCCACCAGGTCTCCTCTTTCTTCTGATGCATGCATTCTAATTGCTTCACATGCAGAATGAGGAAGGAAAATGGAGTTAGTATAAAGAGGTGCAAACACCAGTCCAGTCTGGTCTAGCCATGCAGCAGCAGCTGGAAGTACTGTGCCAGCACTGAATGTACTCTAGCACCCTCCTATGGCATGGCCTTTTCTTGCTTGTTCCAGGACCTGGCAGATGGAGTGCAGCCATCCTTGGCCAGTGGATAAATCCTCCAAGTCATGAGAAAGGGCATAATGGGGAAGCCTCTCAGAATTCTTTGAGAAGAGAGAGCGCAATAGGTCCTGAGCCAGATCCAGCTTCCTTATTCTGCAAGGACACTGAAGAACCTAAGTGTCTAAAGCAGACCCAGATGTCCATGGGCACAGAGAGTGACTGGGGGCACAGAAAAGGCTACAATGAGGAAAGCAGATTTTGTGTAAACACTTTAGGAAAAGTCACAGATAAATCTAGGGTAAACACTTGTTGGGTCAGCCAAAAATCTGTGGAGGAAAGTTCAGGTGGCTCCTTGTGTCACTGACTGAGCCATGATTAGGCACAGCTCCTGCTGTGAGGTACCTCCAGGGCATTTAATTGGTATCCAGAGTGCTTGTGGCACAGCCTCCCCCTTGCTCTGTCTTCAGCATCTACAGTGAACCTCACAAGATAGAGATGAGGGTGAGTGGAGTGAATTTTTTCTTGGGAGCAGTGTGTAATATTACCTGTTGTGTTTTCTAAGGAGTTTACAAACAGAGGGTCCAGCAAAGGGATCAGGCCCTTGGTTAGCTCAAGTTTTAAGCTATCAGGACTAGAAAATTAGGAACCTCTCAAACAATGTAGTATACTAACACCATACTGACTTTTTCCAGCACTTTCAGTGGAGGCTTTCAAACTGTTTTAACTTATTTCATCTTTTTTCTTCCCAGTGCTGTGAAATTTAAATATTATCCCACTGGAGGAAACTGAAGGGCAGAGAGGCAGTGTGAGGCCTTGGAGCTTGATCCTGGTGTGTCATCCATGTCATTTTATAGAATCATAGAACACGTAGAAAATCGTTAGGGTTGGAAGAAACCTCAGGGGGTCATCTAGTCCTCAAAGCAGGACCAACCCCAATTATATTATACCAGACAAGGTTTTGTCTAGCTCGGTCTTAAAAACCTCCAAGGACGGAGATTCCACCACCTCTCTGAGTAACCTGTTCCAGTGCTTTACTACCCTCCTTGTGATAAGGTTTTTCCTAATATCTAATTTAAACTTCCCTTGCTGCAACTTGAGACGATTGCTCCTTGTTCTGTCACTTGCACCACTGAGAACAGTCTAGTTCATCCTCTTTGAAACCACCCTTTAGGTAGTTGATTAGGAGAGTCCACAACTTCCCTAGGCATTCTTTTCCTGCTGCTATTAAATCCCCTCTCAATCTTCTCTTCTTCAGATTAATTAAGACAAGTTCCCTCAGCCGCTTCTCATAAATCATGTTCCCCAGCTTCCTCACCATTTTTGTTGCCCTCTGCTAAACTCTCTTCAATTTGTCCACATCCTTGCTGTAGTGTGTGCTGGGGGGAGAAGGGGGAGTCCAAAACCAACCACAGTACTCCAGATGTGGCCTTACCAGTGCGGAAGAATCACTTCCCTCAATCTGCTGGCAATGCTCCTGCTAATGCAGCCCAGTATGCCATTAGCCTTCTTCACAACAGGGGCACACTGTTGTCTCATATTCATCTTATTGTCCACTGTAACCCCCAGCTCCATTTCTGCAGAGCTACTGCTTAGCCAGTCAGCCTCCAGCCTATACAAGAGATTGTTCTGCCCTAAGTGCAGAACTTCGCACTTGTTCTTTTTGAACTTCATGAGATTTTGTTTAGGTCCAATCCTCCAATCTGTCACGGTCTCTCTGAATCCTAGCCCTGTCCTCCAGTGTGTCTACTACTTGCCCCAGCTTGGTTTCATCTGCAAACTTGCATTCCATCTCTTCTTCCAGGTCATTGATGAAGGTATTGAACAAGACTCCCTCCAGAAGTGGTGCAGGCACCTACTCTGGACTCATTCAAGAAATGTTTGGATGCTTATCTTGCTGGGATCCTTTGACCCTAGCTGACTTCCTGCCCCTGTGGCAGGGGGCTGGACTTGATGATCTTCAAGGTCCCTTCCAGCCCTAGTGTCTATGAAAGCTATGAAACAAAACTGTCTCCTAGACTGACCTCTTGATACCAGCTGCCAACTATGCATCAAGCTACTGATTACTACTTTCTGAGCCCAATGGTCTAGCCAGTTTTCTATCCACCTAACAGTCCATTCATCCAAGCCATACTTCCTTACCTTGCTTGCAAGAATGTTGTGGGAGACCATATCAAAAGCCTTGCTAAATGGTTATCTAGTATATGGGGCCAAAACCTGGAGCACCACTGGTCTAGGTCAGTGGCCCACCCCTCTGGCCTGATGGGTCTAGGTTATACCACAGGCCAGGTCCCATGTAAGGTTGGCATGTGGGTCTGGTTCATGATTACAATCCCACGTGCTGGCCTGACCTTGTGTACCAGGCCAACCAGTACAACTGGATCTGGCTGCACATCAGCCCAGCCACATGAGCTGGTATGATTTAGCATGCAGGGCCATGTTATTGAGATCACATAGCTCCTCATGGGTCCAGAAATGTGGTAGCAAAGGAACAGCAATTAATGCTGCCACCACTCCTCCTCTGCCAAAATTCCAGACTCACGGGGAGCCCTGCAAGTCAGAAGACACAGTTCCACGGGCCAAATCTGGTCTGTAGGCCAGAGGGTAATGGACCTAGACCAGTGGTGTTTAACAAGTTGAGTGGATCAGCTGTCAATTAAGATGCATAAAAGGCAGAAGTTAAATATATTTGGAAAAAAACCTGGATGACACATTCACATTTAGCAATGCTAATGATTGGTTTTTCAGTTCCACCAGTATTAGGGGAAATAATAAATTACTGAAGATTATAAATTAATCTGTGTCAGAATGGGAGTGAATTCCCACAGGGGCCTGTAATGGGCCCAGTGTTATTCAAATGTTTTATTAATGATTTGGATGCTATTATAGAAAGCTTTTTGAACAAGTCTGCAGATGACACTAAACTGGGAAGGATGGGAATGCAATTCAGAAGAATCTCAACAGATTGGAAAGCTGTGTAGAAGAAGTTGTGTAGAATTGTTGTGCCTCAACACCTTTTGGAATCCAGTGCAAAGAATGTAAGCCATATTTGGAAGATTAGAGGTTGTATAATGAAAACTTGAGACTTGAAAAAGCCCTTGAGGACCATAGTGACCATGAAACTAATCATAAATCCTCAGGGCAGCATGGTAGCTAAAAGAGAACATGATCTTTGCTTGTTTTCCATTTTGGGGTATTTTAGGGGGAAAAGAGACTACCACTGTAACTCACAGAGCACTGAGGGTACTGCCTAATCAAAGTGGCCATCCAGAGTTCTACATAGGCCACAGGTCTGAATGTACTTTAACCAGGGCCTTTTCCTTAAGCCAGTGTAAAAGGCAGTGGAAGGCTTCAGCAGCTTTCCTAGTTAATGATGAAGAACAGAGGAAGTGCTTATACAGTAAAGCCATATTCCAAGAACCCTAGTGCAGGGGTAGGCAACCCCTGGTACAGGTGCCAGAGTGTGGCACGTGAAGGCATTTTGCTTGGCACGTGTGTCTCAGGGAGGGCAGTGGGGAAGAGGCCAGGGCTACACTGCCATAACAAGGGTTGGGCCCCTCATGGCTCCCTCACCATCTGCCCCTGGCATACCAACATCTTACAAGCCAAGATTGCAGGTGTTTTTGGTACCCTGCCCAAAAACATTGCCGACCCCTGCCCTAATTTGTTCCTTAACAAACATATCCCTTCCTCCAACAAATAGGTGAAATCAGCAACTTCAGCCTTTGCCTGGCTCTTCAGAAACAGGCTCTAGCGTGCTTTTCTCAAGTTCTCTGGGCCTGTTGCTATAGACATGCTGTTACACAGAGAGCTGTTAGCAAATTATGAAAATCTTTCTGCTTTTTATGTAGCAACAGTTTTGCTTGCTCAACAGGAAAAGAGTAAGGGGAAGAAGTGTAACTCATATGAAGAGCGAGAGCAAGTCAGATGACCCAGGAGCCAATAAAGGGCAGCTAGACTGGAGGGGTAGAGGAAGTTGCCAGACAGAATCTTGTAGGATGTCAGCCCAGTCTGTATCTTAAAGGATATGACTCATTTGGTGCCTAATGTCTTATGATGTGACCAGCAGTAGTCCATGCAGATGCCAAGATACTGCACAAGCCACGTGGGTTTTGTATCAAAAATACAACAGCAGGGTTAGAATAAACTGCCCCATGC
>NW_017729015.1:114862-125701 GCF_001723915.1 Gavialis gangeticus
TTGGAGGGGTAGAGGAAGTTGCCAGACAGAATCTTGTAGGATGTCAGCCCAGTCTGTATCTTAAAGGATATGACTCATTTGGTGCCTAATGTCTTATGATGTGACCAGCAGTAGTCCATGCAGATGCCAAGATACTGCACAAGCCACGTGGGTTTTGTATCAAAAATACAACAGCAGGGTTAGAATAAACTGCCCCATGCTTTAGAGATCTCTGTCTTAGTTTCCTAGAAAGTCAAGGTAAGGAAAATGATGGAGTGGGTGGGATAGTATTTGTCTGTGATGCTGAAGAGGTGAGAGAAATTGGGTGAGAGAACAAGTGTATGTAGGTATGGAATGGGAATAATACAGAAGAGGGGGAAGAAGGAGAGGGGCTGGGTGGATGGAAGTTTAGGGAAGAGGAGAGATCAAGGTGCGAGTGGGTGCAGGAGAGGCAGAACTTCTGCGGTCAGAGTGGATAAGAAGTGAAAGCAGAGAGGCAGCATTGGGGTTGGTGGTGTCCCTCACCTCATAACTTTATTTTTTGTTTTATGTTTGTAGCCTAAGAAGAAAAGTAGAGCACAGGAAATTCTGCACTGGAGGACTCAGTTTGGTGGTATAATGTTCTCAAAAGATGAACCTATTGCTCTCTTATCTGATGCTACTGCAATCATGACCCATAACACCTCATGCCACATAGACTCAGAGTTCCGATACACTCTTTTTACCATCTTCTACAGTGTTATCTTCATTCTGGGCTTCATTGCCAACTGCTATGTGCTGTGGATTTTCAGTCATGTTTACCCTGCAAGAAAACTCAATGAAATCAAGATAATCATGGTGAACCTAACAATAGCTGACCTGCTCTTCTTGGTCACACTGCCCCTGTGGATCATTTACTATTATAACCAAGGGGACTGGATCATGCCAGGATTTCTGTGCAATGTGGCAGGCTGGTTATTTTTTGTTAATACTTACTGTTCTGTAGCCTTCTTGACAGTCATCACGTACAACCGATATCAGGCAGTGACCAAGCCGATCAAAGCTGTTCAATCCAGCACCCGAAGAAAGGGTATCTACATGTCAGCAGCTATCTGGATTGTGATAGCAGGCAGTACTTTGTACTACCTTTTTGACTCTGGCGTTACAGAAGAGAAAATTGGCTCTAGCAATGTCACACGGTGTTTTGAGCGCTATGACAGCGCTGGAGACAACAAGTCCATCCTTGCCATCCACATGATCATATGCATTGTATTCTATGTCATTTTCCTGGTTATTCTGGGGTTTAATGGGATCATTATCAGGACACTGCTTTCCAAGTCGGCACAGCCTCGACGGAGTGTCCATGTCAAGCAGAGGGCATTTTGGATGGTGTGCACAGTCCTGGCTGTGTTTGTCATATGCTTTGTACCTCACCATCTTATCGATCTCCCTTGGACCTTGACAGTCCTAGAAGTGTGGCAGAAGGAAAACTGTCTACTCCGCCAGCAGCTCAATGATGCCCATCAGGTGACGCTGTGCCTGCTGAGTACCAACTGTGTGCTGGACCCCATCATTTACTGCTTTCTTACCAAGAAGTTCCGGAAGCATCTTTCAGAGCATTTTAAAACCATGAAAGGGAGTCGCAAGTGTTCCAAACAAATCACTGAAACTGTGATTGAGGGCACTATACCCCTCACGTACATCCCTGGTGCAACTATCAGAAACTAATGGGATCCTACTTTTGACCGAGCCAGCTGAATTACTGAGATCAGCAGCTACCTCTCTCCCTAAAAAAAAAGAAAAGAAGAACTGAAATGCCCTGGGGGCTGATGGAAGCACCTTCTGCTATGAGCAGGCATTTCATAGTTAACTGAGCGGAGCTCAACCACTTTGTTTTTCTGGGAGGAAAAATGTCATTGACTTTTTTTCTCTAGGGAGCTCCAGAAATCTGAGCATTTCTGGAAATACCCATTAACCCATCTCAAGTTCTGGCACCACAGACTGGACTCATATCCATGTAGGTATGAGCATAATGAGATGCCAGCACCACGGGGCGACTCAGCTTGCCCCTGCCATGGAACATAATACTTGAGTATCTGAAAGATCAATGACTGAACAGAAACCTTAAAATTCATGTGATTTTCACTACTGGTGGTTTTTGTATGTCTTACTACTCAAAAGGGTAATGTTGCTATGTACTGTTAAGGAGCTGCTGCATTCCTCTAAGGTGCTTGCGTCTCTTTGTATTGTAGACTGAATGCAAACTTTTAACTCCATCCAGCACCTTAAACTGGCAATAGCTAACTGTCCTTTTCATAGTGCACCAGGTTAAAAAGGGCTGAGTGGGGAAAAATTTGGAACCAGGGACTGAGACCCAGGTGTTCCTCAAGATGCTATGAGATGAGTGAAACTTGGAACGTTAAGGCAGGACAACCACTGAACTGCTGGATACAGCTCGAGGTGTAAGCTCAAGCACTGAGTCAAGGGTGAAAGTGCTCCTGCCCCAAAGACTATGGCTATATTCTGTATGGGTCCACACAGAGCTGGCTCTTCTGTAGGTGGCAGACTGTTGCAAATCATGGGACACTTCAGTCTCATGGGCTAACCCTGGATTGCTTAACAGTGAAATTCCCCCTAGCAAAGGAAGTGGAACAGGGTGGGGAACATGGTTTAGGTGGCACATGAATTTATGGTTTCTCTATTTTGGAAAATCTTTGTAGCTGGTAACGGAAACATTATTTACCACATTGGAAATAGGACGAGGTATTTATACTCATTAATAGTGATTTGGTAGTATCAGCCAGAGGACTGCTGACAGATAAGTTTGAGTGGCAGACTCCAAACCTTTCCAAATATAGGGTCACCACTGGTATCTGATTTATGTAACTAAAAAAAGCTGAATAAAATAAGGCATGCCTTTTACTTCCTCTAGGTTAGACTTCTGTAATGAACTGCTAAATAAAGGCTACCAATAAAGAGTGTGTTGATGCTTTTTCTAGAGTTAATATGGCACCTAACAGGTTAGTCGGGTGAACCATTCTGAGTTCTTAGCACTCATGCCCAAAGCTTCCATGTTCACGTGAACTGAGATACAAAGCAACAGTGATGAATTTTAACTCTTCAAGGATCTGAGATCTATGTTCTGGAAGAATATCCTCTCATATCTATGATCCACTGGGGCAAGGGAGATTGGTTAAGAAGCGCTTCCAACAAGAAGATGAAATGAAAGTCCTCAGTTTTTAAAACTTAATTTATTTAATGAATCCAACTTTATCAAATAACACATTTAAGGTTTAAAAATACATCCAATCCCCTTATTTATACATAAAGGCAGATATATTTTGTTCATCAGCAGTGTTCCTTAACCCAAATCAATGTCCACAGAGGAATCTTCTTTTCCTCTTTCTTTCTTTCGGTCTCTGATGGTTACTTTACAGTTTGATTTTAAGCCATGTGGTTTCTTCAACTCTCTATATAAAATTTGCTTAATAATTCACCCCCTCCCCGTTATCTCAGAATTCTGCATAATACAAAGCTCACCATCTCCTACTTATCTAATATTTTTAGATTTTGAGTTTGTTTCAGATTTGTTCTTAACTGTTAGCTCACAGAACTTGCATTTTCCTCCCAGTAGAAATAAATGAGCTGAGCCAAGAAGATTCCATAAGATCACAGGAAAGTAGGGATGGAAGAGATCTCACAAGATCAGCCAGTCCAGCCCCTGTTGATTGTCCCCAACTAAACCATTACATTCAAGTGTCTGTCCAATCTTGCTCTTGAAAATTAGTAAGGATGGAGATTCCACAATTTCTCTAGGTGTTCTGTTCCAAAGTTTGACCACCATCATAGTAACTTCCTCCTAATCTGCAGCCTGGATTTCCTCTGCTGGAGTTTGAGGCCACTGTTCCAAGACCTGTCTCCTATGGCTACAGAGGAAAGCCCATCACCCTTCAAATCCCCCCTCAGTCTTCTCTTCTCCAAACTGAATAGCCCTAGTTCTTTAGCTTTTCCTCACAAGTCTTGCTTCCCAGACCCCTAATCATTTTTGTGGCTCTCTGCTGAACTCTTTCTGATTTGTTCACATCTTTCTTGAAGTGTGGGGCCCTAAACTGGGCACGGTGTTCCAGGTGAGTGCTGAATAGAGTGCCAGCCAGTGCATCACTCAGCAGGGGTTAGGAAGGTCTGGAAAAGGCAACAAGGCTCACCCCCGTGTTGAAAAGCACAGGGGGAGCCCTCTTTAAAGGGACTCTTCAGAAAGGAACCTTGGCCCTGGTGCAGCAACAGGTGTTGTGAGGCTACAAGGTCCAAACCTCCAGTACACTGCCACAGTACTCAAGGTGGGGCCTCACCAATGCTGAACAGAATGGAAGAATCACTTCCTGTGAATTCCAAAATGAAGTCTGTTAATACAACCCCATATGTTGTTGGGCTTTTTGTGTAACAAGAACACACTGTTCACTCGCATTTAGCTTATGGTCTACTGTAACCCCTGGGTCCTTCTCAGCAGTATCATAGCCTAGTACAGGGGTTTTCGACCTTTTTTAAGGGGTGTACCCCTTCTGGGAGGTGGGGAGAACGGGCTTGCATGTGGTGGTGGTGGCGGCAGCAACGGCGCAGAATAGTGGATGGCAGTGGTGGCTGGTGCATGCAAGCTTCCCTGTCCTGTCTCCCCCCACCAAATCCCCTATGTCTGTCCAGCTGGACAACACCTGTGCAGCCTACAGAGGGGAGCTTCTGCTCTCACCCCCCACCTCTGCTCTGGGGAAGCAGCGGCGTGGGGTGGTGGGTGGTAGCACTTCGTCCCCACCCACCTGCATGTACCCCCTAGCCCCTTTCCAAGTACCCCCGGGGGTACATGTACCCCTGGTTGACAACCCCTGGCCTAGTCTATCATACCCCAGTCTATATTTGTGTATACAATTATTCCATCCCTTGTGCAGGACTTTGCACTTGTCCTGTTGAGTTCTAATTGACTGATTGCAGACCATTTCTCCAGTCCATCCACGTCATTCTGAATCCTAGTTCTACCCTCTAGTGTTTCTGCAAATTCACCCACTTTGGTGCCATCTGCAGATTTGCTAAGCATATACTCCAGCCTATCATTGAAAACATCAAAGAGTTCAACAGTACTGGATCCAGTGAAGAGCCCTCCTCCCAACTAGACATTGGGCCATTCATCACTACTTGTTGATCATGATGATCTAACCAGTTATGTACCCACCTCACAGGACTTTTGTCTAGTTTCTATTTCCTTAGCTTGTTAATGACAATGTTGTGGGAGACCATGTCAAGAGCCCTGCCAAATCAAGGTATATCACATCTACTGTTCTCCCTGCATCCAGCCTGTCACATTATTATAGAACAAAATAGAGTTGGTCAGTCATAACTTGCTCTTGCTGATTTCTCTAGGTGCTTTATAATAGAATCCTTGAGGGACTGCTTTAGGATCTTTTCAGGTATCTATGTCAGGCTGACTATAATTCTCCAGATCCTTCTTGTTTCTCTTTTAAAGATGGGAACTAAACTTTCCCTTTTTCAATCATCTGGGACCTCACCTAGCCTTCACAAGTTCTCAGAGGCAACTAATAATTGAAATTATCTCAACTAATTCCTTCACTATCCCATTTGGAAAATGGGACTTTTATACCATTGAAAGCATCTACATTGTCTAAGTAATCCCTAACTTGCTCTGCCACTACCCTAAGTGGTTTGTCTCCTTCCCTACCTTCACTGCCAACTATGCTTATCATCAGGTAGCTGACCTTATTTATGAAGACTTAAGTAAAAGAGGCAATAAATATTTTATTTTTCTCTGCACCTTCCATAATTAGAAAGTCTCCTACAAAATGCAGAAGACAGTTACAAGATGGGCACCACTCCAGTCTTTCTTCCCACCCTGGAGCTCAGCTTCCACAAGGTTCAGGTTCTTTGTAGTGCCACCACACAGTATAATTCCTATTAGGTATTAATTAAGAAGGGAAGCTGCTTACAGCTCACGAGGATGTTAATGTGGTACTCAGTTCTCTCTCAATTTCTGTTCTCTTGCCTTCAGTTTGGGTAACAGTTGTTAGGCCTTCCTGCTCCACTGTCTCTCACCCTCTTGCTTCTCGTGGTGCGCTTTGCATTTCTCCAGGCTCACTCTGGCTTTATTGCTCACTAAACCTTCTCAAGTCTGTTTTCCTCTATACTCCTCCACCCTCTGTTGCTTTCTTTCCTTATATCGGATCCCATCCTGGCTCCTGCAGGGACCTCTTCTCCCCTTGCTAGTCCTCTCTGGTCCTCCGGGTTAACTGAACAAAACCAAGCCGCCTCAGCTCTCACAGCAAAAAGAAAACACATTTCCCTTCCCCAGGGTAACTATGTCTTTTTAAGCCCTGTGCCCAGGCTTTAGTGTCCATCTCTCTTAAGGCTGTAATTCTTCCCCACCTTCCACCAGACTACTAGCTTCAGAGTAATTCCTTACATTTCTTTCTGTTGCAATGCTAGAGCTGCTGCAGCATTTCCTTTCAAAGGCTCCTTGGTACCATCAACTTTAAAGCTATCCATTCTACCATTGGAAGTTCATGCCTGTAATTCCAGTACAGTAATTACTTTTGTACTCTGGCCAAGATTTAACTGTAATTTCTTTCAAGTGACCCAGTAAATTGTCTTTCTCTGTTTCTATTTTTATTTGCTGCAGTTTCATATCTGGTAAAGGAAGTAACTTGACAATTAAGTTTATATAAGCTTGAACCTCTGTCTTAAAGGTCTTTTCTGATTCCATAGCTGGATGTACAGCTCTAGAGAGTACATCAGCAATAAATATAAATTACTTACTGTAAAAATTGAATCATACTTTTGCAGCATGAGTATCATTCTTTGAATCCTCATACTGCAATCATTTCAGTGGCTTGTTAAATAATGTTATCAGAGGTTTGTGGTCTGTTTCCGCGTAAAGAGTCTGTCCACAAATATATTGGTAAAATCTCTCACCGGCAAATAATATAATGTATCATTATATAAACAATATTCTTCTTCTCAAGCTGTGCATATCTGGTTTATATCTTGGCCAATGACTAAATGCAAAGGCCACTGGTTGCCAACTGTCAGTATATTTTTGCAAAATCAGTGCACCAACCCCTAACAGAGATACATCTGACAGTTTTTAATAGGTTTTCTAGGTGTATAGAATTTAAATAGTGCCTTTTGCATCAGCTTTTTCTTCAAAGCAGGCCATAATTATTCTTGTTCTAATCTAGCATAATTTGTTTTCATTCTTGAGGAGTATCCTCACTGGTGTTGTTTTTGCTAATGATTTCGGTCTGAATTTACCCACATCATTTAACATTCCAAGAAACCACTGCACTTCCTTTTACTGGAGATGTGGTATCATTTCAGTAGCTTTAATACTTGTGTGGTCAGGTTTCACTCCTTCAGTAGAGATGATATCTTCTATAAAAATCAGTTCTGTGATGCCCAGCATGCACTTCACTCTATTCAATTTCATATTTACAGCTCTAGTAGCTTCCAACAGCCTCCCAGAGCCTGTGATCATGTTCTTCTTTGGTGGAGCTTTGGTTGATATCATCCATAGAGATGTCCACATCAGGAATATACTCATAAATCATGTGTATGGTTTTATGGAGCACAAGCAGCACGAAAAGGTAGACACACAAATCTGTACCTTCCAAAGGGAGTACTAAATGTACATAATTTAGAGTTTTCCTGTGTGTGATTCAACTGCCAAAAACCTAAGGAGGCATCTGGTTCACTGAAAAATTACGTATTTGCAAATTGAGCCAAAATCCCTTCCCTATTTGGCAATTTAAAATGTTATAATTTGATAGCCTTGTTGAGGTTTCTCAGATCCAGGCACACACATAACTGTCAGTTATTTTTCTCCATAATATCTACCAGGTGTACCCACTGTGAAGGTTCTGGATTGTCTGTGTCACTTGCACTTGTAAGTTTCCCATTCTTGCTAACTCCACCTTCAGTCTATCGCGGAGAGCAAAAGAGCAGTTTTCTGCACATCTGACTAACGGGTGGCACCAGCTTATTTATCTGAATTGTATATCCACCTTGGAAGCAACCTAGCCCTTCAAATAAAATCTTGACATGTCTCATATTCTGGCCCTGTGTCTCATTGTACTGCAGTCACACACTTAATGAGATTAAAATTTCACAAGCTACCAGACCCAAAATTGTCGTCACCTCCTCTGCTGTCCCTGATTGCACTGCTTTCCATTCCCAAGAGCAGCCTGCAGAGGTAATGGTAAGCTGTGACTTGTTCTGGAGGATAAGAAAGTGCACAGCTGGAGCCTTTGCAGGAATGAGGACCATGAGTCTGGTTTGGATCCATTCCAGGCTCAGAAAGAGGGTCTGGGGAGGTGGGCAGGTTATGGGGGAAATGGGAGAGGACATTACAGGGGTTCTTGTTTCAGGAATTTAAATACAATCCCAAGCTACTGCTCTTCCAGCATAGTCTGCCAATCCTGGTGGGCAGGGGAGTGGGGAATGGGGGTGCAGCCTTTCCTGCAGCATCCATACCCCGTTTACAAAATTCTGGGTCCACCCATGACAGCATCATGGCTTTGCCAAGAAAGTCCAAGCATGTGGGGGTCTGGGAAAAAGGGGTTAATCCCCCAGACAGCCAATCAGCACACTGCTCTGCCTTAGCTGTCCTTCAGGAGACAGGGATGCCATAGGGCTAGAAGTGCACCAACATATCAGTCCCATATTGGATTGGCACTAATATAGGAAAAATTGACAGTATTGGAAATTGGCTTTTTTTGCCTGATGTGGCCGATAACATGGCCGATAAATGGCCTGTGCATGCACACAGCCGTATCATGCATGGAACCAGGAGCATAGCCCGGTGACTTGGAGAGCAGTGTCAGGCTGGTAAGTCTGGTATGGGGGAAGGGGTGGTGGGATGGAAGGGGTATGTGGGGGGCAGATGAAGGCCCCTGTGGTGAGGGAGAGTGGGGCTGAGGCTGAGGCAGGTGCTGCAGGGCAGCTGCCCGGCTGCAAGCAGCTTGTCTGGGGAGACTGGGGGGGGGGAAGGGGGCTGCTTCCGCTGCTGCACACACCCCAGGAGGGCATGGGGGTGCATGCCCCTGGATCTGCGTGTGGGGTGGGGCAGACTGCTGCTGGGGCTGGGGCAAGGGCTGTACTAGGCTCTTCCTGGCGCGAGGGGTGGGGGGTGGGGTGCTGCTCCCGGGCTGCACTCAGGGTAGGTGGTGGCAGCGCTGGGAGGGCTACAGCAAATTTTGGGGTGACTGCAGCCCCCCCATGTCCCCCTCCCAGCACCTCTGCTGTTTGCCCTGAGTGCAGTCTGGCCCAGCCCCCCCGCTGAGAAGAGCCGGGCGCAGCCCTGGCCCCAACAGCAGCCTGCCCTGCCCCGTGTGCAGATCCAGGGGCACATGCCCCCATGCCCTCCTGGGGTGCATGCAGCGGTGGAAGCCGCCCCCACCCCACACCTCCCAGATGATTTGCTCATGGCTCCATCCTGCGTCCCACCCCGGCTGAGCAGCACCTGCCCCAGCCCCCACCCCACTCTCTCCCTCATTGCGGGAGTCTTGATCTTCCCCCCGTCCCACAACCCTTCCCTCCCCTTGCCCCAGCCCCTCCCTCCACCCCTGACCCTGCACCAGACTTACTAGTCTGACACTGGTCTTCCAGCTGCCCGGCTGCATAGCGGATTGGTATCGGCCCATATGACTCCTTAACAATTGGCCAACTGTACTGGCCCAAAAAATCTCTATTGGTGCACCCTATGTAGGGCGCACTGAGATAGCACATGCCCAGCTCTCCCCACTAGCAGTGCAAGCTCCTTCATCAGCTTTATCTCCATTCAGATCATCTGACATTGTACAACGCTCCATGGATTATCCGATGTTGTGCAACACGCAACGTTCCCTCCACAAAATTCCCGGTTTCCATCACACTGCACAAGTGCACGGTGGGTCATGGGGCCTCCTGTGGGCGCTCTGCTTCCATGACAGCTATGGGGGAGCAGAAGGGACGACAGCGACGGGAGCAGCAGGGCCTCTGAGGGCCAAGGAAAGAAACCTTCAGGGCTGTGACTGGAGCTCCAACAGCTCAGGGAGACTCGGGCTGGGGTCACTCTTTAAGGGCATTCCCGCTGAGGCTGGTTAATCCTTGCTAGCAAACAAAACCTGAAGATGTCTCACTAGTAAGCTTCAGAGCTGAAATCCTAGAGGGGCTGCGCTCAGCGATCCTCAGCAGCAGATGCACCCCCACCCAGCGCTCCCAGAAGCAGCGAGCGGCTGTGGCAATCCTGAGGGGAGACCCTGATAAGCGATCCCTAGAGGTGGCAGAGCAGCTCTCCCAGGGCAGCAGCAGCAGCAACTCCAGGTGGCTGTGAGCTCCAGCCTGAGGTGACAACCCCGAGGCAGCAGAGACCCCAGGAACACACCTCAGCAGGTACTACAGCAACCCAGGAAGAAACTCTTCCCTCTCCGAACCGTAGCAACCCCCGTAGGAACAGAGTTTGCAGCTAGAAGCGGCAAAACCTCCAGAAGTTGAATACTCTAAGAAATTTAATATTCGAGAGATTTGATCATTGGAAGCGTTGTTTAAAAGCTGGGTTACTTCATCCTTAGGATGTTTGATAAGGTTTATTTTGCTCTTCCATTTAATAACTCTTGCACTCAGCTCCGTATCCAAATGCTTGCGCGGGAGAGCGCTGCTCGTTTGGTGTCTCCAGCAAGAGTGAGTTTTCCCCAGGTTTCTGGGTCAGGGCTGGAGCCAACCCATTTGAACCCAGCCCCTCGCTCCGCCGCTGAGGCCCGGCAGCAGCATTACACAAGTAACACGTGTCCACGCCCTGCAGCCGCTTGGGGCGCCACACACGTTCCGCCGGCCCCTGCCTTACGC
>NW_017729015.1:130701-132252 GCF_001723915.1 Gavialis gangeticus
CACCCCTGACCCTGCACCAGACTTACTAGTCTGACACTGGTCTTCCAGCTGCCCGGCTGCATAGCGGATTGGTATCGGCCCATATGACTCCTTAACAATTGGCCAACTGTACTGGCCCAAAAAATCTCTATTGGTGCACCCTATGTAGGGCGCACTGAGATAGCACATGCCCAGCTCTCCCCACTAGCAGTGCAAGCTCCTTCATCAGCTTTATCTCCATTCAGATCATCTGACATTGTACAACGCTCCATGGATTATCCGATGTTGTGCAACACGCAACGTTCCCTCCACAAAATTCCCGGTTTCCATCACACTGCACAAGTGCACGGTGGGTCATGGGGCCTCCTGTGGGCGCTCTGCTTCCATGACAGCTATGGGGGAGCAGAAGGGACGACAGCGACGGGAGCAGCAGGGCCTCTGAGGGCCAAGGAAAGAAACCTTCAGGGCTGTGACTGGAGCTCCAACAGCTCAGGGAGACTCGGGCTGGGGTCACTCTTTAAGGGCATTCCCGCTGAGGCTGGTTAATCCTTGCTAGCAAACAAAACCTGAAGATGTCTCACTAGTAAGCTTCAGAGCTGAAATCCTAGAGGGGCTGCGCTCAGCGATCCTCAGCAGCAGATGCACCCCCACCCAGCGCTCCCAGAAGCAGCGAGCGGCTGTGGCAATCCTGAGGGGAGACCCTGATAAGCGATCCCTAGAGGTGGCAGAGCAGCTCTCCCAGGGCAGCAGCAGCAGCAACTCCAGGTGGCTGTGAGCTCCAGCCTGAGGTGACAACCCCGAGGCAGCAGAGACCCCAGGAACACACCTCAGCAGGTACTACAGCAACCCAGGAAGAAACTCTTCCCTCTCCGAACCGTAGCAACCCCCGTAGGAACAGAGTTTGCAGCTAGAAGCGGCAAAACCTCCAGAAGTTGAATACTCTAAGAAATTTAATATTCGAGAGATTTGATCATTGGAAGCGTTGTTTAAAAGCTGGGTTACTTCATCCTTAGGATGTTTGATAAGGTTTATTTTGCTCTTCCATTTAATAACTCTTGCACTCAGCTCCGTATCCAAATGCTTGCGCGGGAGAGCGCTGCTCGTTTGGTGTCTCCAGCAAGAGTGAGTTTTCCCCAGGTTTCTGGGTCAGGGCTGGAGCCAACCCATTTGAACCCAGCCCCTCGCTCCGCCGCTGAGGCCCGGCAGCAGCATTACACAAGTAACACGTGTCCACGCCCTGCAGCCGCTTGGGGCGCCACACACGTTCCGCCGGCCCCTGCCTTACGCAGCTGCCGCGACATCTAGCGGTGAAGCCGGGTGTTGGCAGCTGGCTGCAGCGGGGACGGGGAGTTTGCGCGCGCACCAGCCTCTTCCCGCCCTAGCCGGAAAAAGCTCTGCGCCTTTCCCTTCCCGTGGCCGGAGGTGAACCCGGGCTCGTTGATGTCACTTCCTCTAGCGCGCTTGGTCTGGTTCCGGGTCGCGCCGCCCGGGCTCCGAGTCGGGCTCGCTTGGGGCCGGCCCGCCGCCGCCATGTCCCCTACGCGACCCGCCCCCGGGGCCGGCTCCGGCGCC
>NW_017729015.1:132522-139878 GCF_001723915.1 Gavialis gangeticus
GGACGGGCCGCCCTCCCGCCACGACCCCGCCGCCGGGCCGGGCCCGCAGGTAACTCTCGCCAGCTCCGCGCGCGCCTGCTCCCCTGGGCCCTGCTGTGAACCGGGCGGGACATTTGTCCTCACCTCCCGCTTCCCCAAGCAGCTTACGGGCTCGACACCGGCCTGGTTTGCTAAACCTACTGGCAGCTCGGTTTCGGCAGCAGCGCCTGGAGGTGTTGTGTGATGCATTGCCCAATTTCCGAATAGAAAGTCCTACGCCGAGAGTTTTCAGCATAGAGGGTACCTGCCTGTCACTGTCAACAGCTCAATGGACGCTTTAGTTTTATGTATAATGGTCTTAAGAAAAATGCAACCATGATGTTCATTTGCACAAGTAGGAAGAAGAATAAACAGCCAAATGCTGCATTGTTATAGTAATCAACAAGAGTGGTTTCTGCTGGAGTTATCTAGGTACTTTTGCCTCCTAAATAATGTGATAGGATGGAGTTTAAAGGTAATGGTGATGGTAACAATAGGCCTAAAAAGGCTGGCAAAAATTGGAAGACTTGGTTTTATTTTAGGAGAAGATGACACCAAGCTGGGGGAAGTCATAGAGATGCTGGAGGTGGGGGTGGGATTGAGAGACCTAGACAAATTGGAGGATTGGGCCAAAATAAATCTCATGAGGTTCAACAAGGACAAGTGCAAAGTCCTGCACTTAAGACACAACAATCCCATGCACTGGGACAGGCTGGGGGCTGACTGGCTGAGCAGCAGCTCTGCAGAAAAGGAGCTGGGGGTTGCAATGGACAATAAGAGGAATATGGGACAACAGTGTGCTCCTGTTGTGAAGAAGGCTAATGCCACACTGGGCTGCATTAGCAGGAGCATTGCTAGCAGATCTAGGGAAGTGATTCTTCTGCACTGGCAAGGCCACATCTGGAGTACTGTGATTGGTTTGCACCCCCCCCCCGCACACACACAGACACTAGAGAGAGGATGTGGACAAATTGGAGAGAGTTCAGCAGAGGGCAACAAAAATGATGAGGAAGCTGGGGAACATGACTTCTGAAGAGCAGCTGAGGGAGCTGGGCTATTTAATCTGGAGAAGAGATGACTGAGGGGGAATTTAACAGCAACTTTCAACTCCCTGAACAGGGATTCCAAAGAGGATGGAGCTGGACTGTTCTCAGTGGTGGCAGCTGACAGAACAAGGTGCAACAGTCTCAAGTTGCAGCCAAAGAAGTTTAGGTTAGATATTAGGAAGAACCCTTTCATGAGGGTAGTAAAACACTGGAACAGGTTATTGAGTTGTGGAATCTGCATCCTTGGAGGTTTTTAAGACCTGGTTAGATAAAACCTTGTCTGGGATGATCTAGTATGGGGATCTGGTCTTGCTTTGATCAGGGGGTTGGACTAGATGACCTGCTGACCTGCTCATGACCTAATTTTCTTTGATTCTATGATAAAAGGGGGTATAATGAAAAGGTCAGAGGTTCATTCTTAGCTTAAGTGACACTCTGGGCAAGCATAGAGTTTTCCAGGTTCTGTGACTAACAGGGTACAAGAGAATGATGTGGCTCCCATCCTTTTGGCCACCGCTCCCCAGTCCTGACTGCACATCTATTTAGAGTTGATCAATTGAAGACACAGTTCTTGGTGTAAATCCAGAGTAAGGCCTGAATGTGTGCCTCTGAATCTATAGCAAAATACCTTGGGTGTTCTACTATTTTAACTCTGAACATGTCAAAGGTTGTCCAGTGAAGGTAGGTAGGACCTGCTATCCCTGTCATAAAATATGAAAGCAAGGAGACCTCAGAAAAAGTAAAGGATAGCATATTCTAAATTAATTGAAGGAATTAGTTTTCTGTACAGCATGTAGCCCGTGAAACTCATTGCTATAGGCTGTTGTTTAGATCAAGAACATGTCAGGATTGAAAAAGAGATGGGGTATCTTTATCCAGACTTAATAATTAATGCTAATTTTTTGAAGGAATAGCTGCTTCGTGCATCATGGGTTATGATGATCTCTCCCTAGCAGGGATTAAAATGAGATTGCTATGAAGTAGATTATCTTGCCTCACCTTGTGATTTCTTGCATCTTTCTTATGTTAAAGACGGGATGCCAAACTAGACAGGCTTCTGGCATAATCCATTATGGTCAGTCATATGGTTTAATTTCTTTCGGTGACTTCTTTTTGTAACTGTATAGAAAAATGAATAGTTCTGTAAAGAAAATTTGCTGATCTGCGAAGACTCAGTTGTGCATTGCCAGAGGAAAGTGTTTTGGAATACAGCTGGGGGATGCTCTCCTACCCATCCCCTGTCCCTCTCTCCCTCACTGTCCACGTTTCCTGCAATGGCTCTGGCAGCAGGGAGGGCAAAACAGCAGCAGCAACCACCAGAAGTTCACTGTGGTTGGAGGGAGAGGTCACCTCATTTTGAAGGTTTTGTTTTTTTTTGTGGTTATCTATCTCCCAAGGCTATCTAGTTCAGCCTCCTGCTGAAGACAGGATTATTTCTGAGCAACTCATCTCAGTAAAGTGCCTGTCCAGTCTTGCTTTTGAAAATTAACAAGGATGGAGATTCCACAATCTCTCTAGGTCACCTTTTCCAAAGATTGACCACCCTCATAGTAACTTCCTTCTAATCTGAAACCTAAATTTCTTCTGCAGGAGCTTGAGACCATTACTCTCAAGCCCTGTCACCTGTGGCCACAAAGAAAATTCCATTTCCATCTTCTTTATAATCATCCTTCAGGTATTTGAAGAGTGTTATCAAATCTCCCTCTGTCTTCTCTTTTCTGACTAAATAACCCTAGCACTTTCAGCCTTTCCTTGTAAGTCTTGCTTCCCAGGCGCCTTATCATTTTGTGGTGCTCTGCTGCACTCTTTCCAACTGGACTCATTCCAAGAGTCACCTAAGCTCATTTGCTCCTTGAATGCCCTTGCAATACCCTTATACCCTTCCCTAGGGATATGATCCCATTTTCCACCCCCCCCCCCTTTTATAGGATTGCTGTTTGAGTTTTGACTCCTTGAAGAGATTGCTATCTAGCCAGGCTGATCTGCTACACTTCCCAATTTTCTAAGACATCAGGATAGCTTGCTGCTGTGCCCTTTAAAAGGGGCTCCTTAAAGTACAGTCATCTCTCCTGGAATCCTTTTCCCCCTCAAACTTACCTCCCAGGGGATCCTGCCTACCAGTTCCCTACAGCCACCCCAAAACGTACAGTAGTTCCCACTCCCAGTGCCACTGCTGCCTGGCCCAGCCCCTCCTCCCCCACCTATCACCAGGAAGAGCCCAGCACAGTCCTAGCCTGCAGTGGGCAGCCCGCCCTCGCCCCATGCATGGGTCTGGGAACACATATCCCCCATGCCTTCCCCGTGGGTGTGTGCAGTGGCCAAAGCTGCCCACAGCTCCGCCCCGTACCCTGCCCCGGCAGGGCAGAGCCTGCCCCACCCCGCTCCCTTACCATGGGGGTCTTGATCTGCCTGCTTCCCTGTGCCCCTTCCTCCCACAGACTTACTGGCCGGATGTTAGTCTCCAAGCTGCTGGGCTGCATTCCTGGCCGCATGCATGCTGCAGCTACGTGCATGCACATGGCATTTATCGGTGACATTATAGGTCATGTCAGCAAAAAAACACCGATTGCTGATAATGTCAATTTTCCTTTTATTTGTGCTGATACAATATGGACCAGTGTATTGGTGCATCTCTAGTCGTTAGTCCCTCAGTCTGTCTTCTGGCATTTTGCAGTACTGGTTGTAGCAAAACCTGGATAATTGATTACTATCATTCTTAACCCCTTTCTAAATTTTCATCTTTAATATCTAGTTTCAGGATAATTGAGTTCTAATATAAAAGAGGCAATGATTCATTTGCAAACTGGGTTTTGCTTGTATGAATTATAGGGAAGTTGCAGATCTTCTGAAAAAGAAAAGGGAGGCTTACCAACAATGGAAGCTAGGAATTGGCCCCAAGGAGAAGTACATAAGTTTGGCCCACAACTGTAGGGTGCAGTTTAGAAAAGGAAAGGGAGGGACCTAAATCAAGGACAATAAGAAGTCCTTCTATAGGTACATAGGTAACAGGAGGAAAACCAGTGAAAGCATGGGACCGCTGCATAGTGCATCTGGACATCTGATCACTGACACCAAAGAGAAAACTGAACTTCTAAATGAGTACATCACATTTGTATTCCACCAGTCTAAGAGTGATAGCCTACCAAATGCAAATATAACACAGAATAGTCACAGTAGGAATGATCACCTACCGATAGTCAATGTAGAGCTAGTGAAAGAACAGCTGAAGTGGCTGGATATGTATAAGTCAACAGGACAGGATGAACTCCATCCAAGAGTGCTGAATGAACTGGCTGAAGTAATCGCAGGACTGCTAGCGAACATCTTTGAGAATTCGTGGCACTCAGAAGAGTTCCAAGAAGACTGGAAGAGGGCCAATGTTGTGCCCATCTTCAAGAAGGGGAGGAGAGAGGACCCTGGGAACTACAGGCCAGTCAGACTGACCTCAATCCCAAGAAAAATCCTTGAAAAATTTCTCAAGGAGTCCAAATGAAATAAGCTAGTAGAAGGCAAAATTTTGAACAACAGCCACCATGGTTTTGTCCGGGGTAGGTCATACATGACTAATCTCATCTCCTTCTATGACCAGGTTATTCACCACCTGAATAAGGGAGATGAGGTTGACATCATTTACTTAGACTTTAGGAAGGCCTTTGACTTGGTGTCCCATGAGGCTCTTACGGTAAAACTAGGGGACTATGGGCTCAACAGTTCAACAGTCAGATGGGTGTGAAACTGGCTGTGGGTTCAGACCCAGAGGGTACTAATAGATGGATCTGTGTCAACCTAATGGAAGGTGGTAGCCAGTGGGGTCTCCCAGGGTTCGGTACTTGGATTGGTGCTTTTCAACATCTTCATCATTGATCTGGCACACTGGCAAAATTCGTCAATGACACTAAGCTCTGGGGAAATGTGGCTATGCATCAGAGTAGGCTGATAATCCAGGAGGACACAGACAGATGAGTTAGATGGGCGGACCAGAACCAGTTGCAGTTCAACACTGAGAAGTGTAAAGTGCTCCATCTGGGGAGGAAAAATCCACAACAAACTTACACACTTGGTGGTGCTACGCTAGTTAGCACCACATCCAAAAGGGACCGGGGGGGTCATAATTGACCATAAAATGAATATGAGCCACCAGTGTAATGCTACATTTAGCAGAACAAACAATATACTGGCATGCATCAGCCAATGCATATCAAGCAAAACTAAGGAAGTTGTTCTCCTGCTCTACTTGGTATTGGTGAGGCCACAGCTGGAGTACTGCATCCAGTTCTAGGTGTCACACTTCAAGAAGGATGTGGAGAAGCTTGAGAGAGTTCAGAGAAGAGCCACTCATGATTAAAGGCCTGAAGAGCAAGCCATACTAGGGAAGGCTGGCAGATATGGAACTGTTAAGCCTAGAAAAGAGAAGACTTCAAGGGGATTTGGCTGAAGTTTACAAATGTGTCAGGGGCTAGATAAATAGCTATTCACCAAAGCGTTCTAGGGGGAAAACCAGGAGCAACAGTCATGAACTCGTAGAAGGTTTCAGACTGGATACAAGGAAAAACTTCATGGTTCGTGTGCCCAGACTCTGGAATAGATTCCCAGCAGGAGTGGTGCAGGCACCTACCCTAGAGCTTTTCAGAAGGAGACTGGACACACACCTTGCTTGGGTTATTTGACCCCAGCGGTGTTTCCGGCCCAGAGCAGGGGGCTGGATTTGATCGTACCAGGTCCCTTCCAGCCCTAAACTTCTGTGAATCTAAGAGTGTGTGTGTTAATGGATTTCGTGGAAGTATTTCTGTAATGCATGAATAGTCCCTGCCTTCATGTACCAAAGGAAAGGGGTGCACCAATACAGATTTTTTGGGCTGATATAAGTAGCCAATTATTTATGAGCCATGTTGGTTCGTTAATTGGTTCAGCTGATTATTAATGAGCCATACCAATGGCCAGTATGGAAGTACAGCAGCATCCAACTGGTAAATCTGTTTTGGGGGAAGAGGTGTGGAGGGGTGCAGATTGAGCCCCCCGTGGTGAGGGAGGGCAGGAGGACGAGCTCCTCCTGCTTATTCCCCAAGCTCCTGGCATTTGTGTACAGGCAGGCAAGTGTCCCCTTGGGGGCTTCTTGCCTTGCCCACAGATTGTACCAGGGCTGGGGCAAGGGTGGGCTCCCTTAAGTGCCTTGGCCCACTGGCTTTGCAAGGGTTGCTCAGCGGGCCAGCAGTGGCAGTAGTCCCACTATCCCCCAGTGGGTTAGTTTAAAGCGAGGTGGAGGCCATCTCTTCCCAGCAGCTTGCTGCCTCTCTCTCCAGAGAGTGGGCTGTGGTCACGGAAGCCAAAGCCTTCCCGATGATACCAGCACCACAGTCTTTGGTTGACTACGTGGATCCTCCTCTCCCTCCTCAGTCCATAGCCTGAGACTGGGAGGATCGATGAGAACACCACCTGTGCGCCCAGACCCTTTAGCCCCGCTCCCAAATTCCTGTAGCGCCTCATGACCCAGCTGGGAGTGCTTCAAGCTCAGTGCCACCCTGGTCCCAGCCTGCCCTTGCTCCGCATGCAGAAATGGGGGCATGTGCCCCCCCATGCCCTCCCAGGGTGTGTGTAGTGGTGGCAACCACCCCCTCCCTAGGCCTCCCCGGGTAAGGTGCTTGTGGCTCCATCCCTTGCTCAGTCCTGGCTGTGCACTGCCTGCCCAACCCCCACTCCCTCACCATGGGGGGCCTACATCTGCCTTGCCCCCTACGCCCCTTCTCCCCTCTCATCCCCTCCACCACAACAGACTTACCAGCTGGATGCCGGTCTCCGTGCTGCCCTGCTGCATATTAGAATCAGATTGGTATCAGCCCAGATATTTTCTATTGGTGCACCCCTGTCAATTTTCCTTTTATGAGTGCCAATATGATATTGACTGATGATATTGCACCTCTAATTATAGTTAAACATAACCAGAGACGAGGCCCATTGCTCTGAACACAGAGCAGTACAAACACATTGTGATATTAACTTAATTAAATTTATAGTTTCTGGTGTTTAGTTGAATTGTTAATAGGGTTAATAGAAATGTATGCAGTATGTGTATGTGAAACGGAATTTGGCAGGCCAGAACTGGCTCTGAACTAGTATTTGAACAAATTCAAACTATTATCTATAGATTTTTTTTCATTTATTACCTTGTTAGGCAAGAGCAGGAGAATTTGAAAGTAAAATCAAAATTTTCAGTTTCCCAACTGAGAGAGAATTGTGAACAAAAAAACAGTAATGGTGCAAAGTGAATTTGATTTTTTTTTTTTTTTTTTTTTTT
>NW_017729015.1:140159-154675 GCF_001723915.1 Gavialis gangeticus
TTTTTTTTTTTTTTTTTTTTTTTAAGCCTACCTGCCTCATTAGTGTGCAAAATTTAAGCAACCGTTCTACACAGCGAGAGATGTGTGTAGGAGCATCAAGATAGTGTCAAGCTTTGCTTTAATAATCTTTGCGTATGTTTCTCCTTTCCCTTTTATGGACAGAAACAAATAGGTTTCAGGGTTACTGTTAAAGACTGCTTATTTTTATTACTCATTAAGTACTACAGTGAATAGGACAATTATGAGAGTTAGGACCTTTGGGACAGAGGCACAGTCATATCGGTGGATCTGTGCACATCCCGGTGTAACAATTTTAAGTTTGCTGTTATAAATTAAGCTTGTTATTGTACTTTAATATCTTGTTTTGCTATATAAAAACACAATAACAAGTATTCTTTCTTTCTTCTTGTATTTTTTTAATGATACTTGGATGTCTGGATGGATGAATGTAGAGTGATTGGTAAGAGCAGAAATAAGGTACGTATCAGGAAGCAAGTTACCAAATGGTGAATCATGTTGGAGTGACTAAAGAATTCAGTCTGTACCAGGCAAAGAATAAAGATAAGCAGAAGAGACGAGATTGAAGGCAAAGTCTGCAACATCTCAAAGCTAAAGACTCTGGACACAGCCCACGCCAGCAATAACAGAACAACGTTGTAAACAGAGTGATTGAAGAGTACCACCTAAAGACAATGATGCATGAGCCTAACTGCTTGTTAGGATGGAAAAGTACTGAGATTTCAGACAAAGGAGCCACAGAATCAGGAAAGGCAGACCAGTTACCCAACACCAACTTGATAACCCCTATAAAGGAGACAGACTTAGCAGCAAGAAGTGGGAAGAACACCTTAAAGCTCTGAGGTCCAACAGCAGTCCATGTTAGTGGTATTTTCCCACAGCCAAGGGCCCTAAATAGCCTGAGATATCTGAGTAAAGGGGCAGCTTTTGTGATGTGGGCTCAGAGCCACAGACCATGAAAGCATTGCAGTGCCCAGCCTAGGGACATTCCTCATGTCAGGGCTGCCCTCGCGTACCCAGGGCAATCCACATAGCTAGAAGCCTGTATAAAAGAGATGCCTGTCATGGATAAGAATGCCAGCAGTATCTTTCTTCGCAGCAGCTGGAGGTAAATGCCGTTCTTCTCACCCATAGCCATCACTGATGGCTGCCACAAAGTTTGAAAGCTTTTTTCATTTCTATTTTTTGTCTTTCTTTTAAATAGCACCCCCTACCTCTTGCTGTGAGTTTTCTGGAACAGTTTTTTCTATTTTATTTATTTGTATGGAATACAGCAACCAAATGCCAGAACAACCTATAAACAATGGCACTGAGATCCGGGGTGGAGGACCATAGCCCCTGCTACAGAGGAAGGCAAAAACCCTCACAGTCCATAGCAATCTGACCATGGGATAAAATTCCTTCCTGATTCCAAATATAATTGGTCTGACCCTGAGTGGAGGGGCAAGACCCTCTAGCCAGGAACCTATGACTTTGGTCCCCCAGGAGCATTGGCATATCCCAGTCAAAATCCCCAGTCTTGGCTGCAGCAATACCCAAAGTCTCTGAGGGAGGCTTCAAAACACCCTGATTAAAAGTCTGGGGTAGGGGAGGCAAGTGCAACTAGCAGAGCCCGGAAGCATGGGACATACTCACTAGAACATAAGCATAGCTATGCCAAGATCGTCTCTAACCAGTGGCTATCCAACCTCTTGAACACCTCCTGTGATGGAGAGTTCATGACTTTCCTAGGCAGTCTGATCCTCTGCCTCACTATTCTAACAGTGAAGAAGTTTTTCCAGGCATCCAGTCTAAACTTACTTGGCTGCTACTTGAAGCCACTATTCCATGTCCTATTCTTTGCAGCAAGAGAGAAAAGGTGCTTCTCCTCTTTATGGCAGCCCTTCAGGTATTTGAAAACTATTATCATGTCTCTTCTTAAGTGCCTTTTCTGCAAGCTGAACATGCCTAGCTCCTTCAGCTTCTCCTCACATGACTTGTGTTCCAAGCCCTTTATCATCTTTGTTGCCCACTTCTGTACCCTCTCTAATTTCACAGATTTCATAGATGTTAGGGCTGGAAAGGACCTTAAAGATCATCAAGTCTAGCTTCCTGCCCCAGGGGCAGGAAGTCAGCTAGGGTCAAAGAATCCCAGCAAGATAAACATCCAAATGTTTCTTGAATGAGTCCAGAGTAGGTGCCTGCACCACTTCTGGATGGAGTCTATTCCAGGTCTTGGGGGCTTGGACCGTAAAGAAATTTTTTCTTATGTCCAGCGTAAAACGGTCTTGGAGGAGTTTGGCTGTTGGTCCTTGTTTTCCCTTGGGGCGCTCTGGTGAACAGAAGTTCTCCCAGATCCTGATGCATACCCCTTATGTACTTATAAGTAGCCACCAGGTACCCCCTGAGCCTGCAGTTTCCAGGCGGAAGAGTCCCATGGCTCTCAGCTTCTCTTCATAAGGCCTGTTCTCTTGCCCTCTGATCATGCGCGTGGCATCTGATCATTCTCCATGTCTTTTTTTTTTTCTAAATTTGGAGCCTAGAACTACACACAGTAAACCCAGATGAGTTCTGACCAATGCTGAATAGGGTAACAGTATCTGTCACCTCCCATGTCTTGTACCTAATGCTTCTATTGATGCACCCCAAAATCACATTCACCTTTTTGTGCAGTGGCATCACACTGCAGACTTGTATTGAGTCTGCGTTCTACCAGTACTTCAAAGTACTACTTCTATAGTGCTGCCATCCAGCCAGGTGTCACCCCTTTTACATTTTATTTTTTATTATCATCTTTCCCATGGTTAGCACCTTGCATTTGGCTGCATTGAACTTTATCCTGTTAGCTTTAGTCCAACTTTCTAATCTGTCGAGATCTATTTGAATTGTGCTTGCATCCTCCAGTATGTTTGCAGTCCTTTCCCGCTTTGTCATCTGCAAAATTGCTCAAGAAGCCTTTTTATACCAGCATCCAAATTGTTACCAAACACATTGAGCAGTACTGGGCCCAGGACCAGACCTCTGTGAGACTCCACTCAAAGCCTCCTGCCATTTTGACATGCACTTGTTAATAATTACCCTTTGCCTGCAGCTATTGAACCTCTTATCTATCCACCTTATAGTAGTACTGTATAACCCACATTTCACCCAGTTGTTTATGAGGCAGTTATGTGGGATCTTTTCAAAAGCCTTGTTGAAGTTCAGATTCACTATATCCACAGCATTGCTAATATCAGCCAAGTAGTTACTCTGTCAAAAAAGGACATGGAGTTTGTTTGACACAGTTTGTTTTTCATACATCCATGCTGGCTGCTTGTGATCAGCTGTTCTTCCTCCAGATGCTTGCAAGTGAACTTCCTTAGCATATGCTTCAGTTACTGCCCAAGTATTGAGGTGAGGCTAACCAGTCTGTAGTTCCCTGGGTCCTCCTTTTTGTAAAGAGGTGCACTATGCTGGGCCTTTCCCAGTCCTCTGGTAACTCACTTGTTCTCCAGCAAAGGGAGATAAGTCTGACTGTGGAAACTATCGAGGTATTGTCCTCCTCTCCATTGCTGGGAAGATCCTTGCTCAAATTGTGCTGACCCAACTGTTGCTTCTCGGTGAGGAAATCCTTCCAGAATCTCAGTGCGGTTTGAGACCATCGAGAGGTACCATGGATGTGATTTTTGCAGCCTAGCAGATCTAGGAAAAATGCCAAGAACTGTATATGGCCTTTATTGATTTGACCAAAGCCTTCAACTCTGTTTACTGTGAGGCTCTATGGAAGATCTTACCAAAGTTGTTCTGCCCATGGAAACTTTTCACCATTCTAAGACTCTGTCATGACCAGAAGGCTGCCTCCATGCTATGCGGTGGCTCCGCTTCGGAGCCCTTTGCCGTTTGAACTGGCATCAAGCAGGACTGCATGATCACACCACTTTTGTTTTCCATCTTTCTTGTGGTCATCAAGATTCTCATCCATGACAGTCTGCCACATGGCAGCAGCACTGAGTACAGGATGGACGGGAACTTTTCAATCTCTCCCACCTCTGGGCCAGTCAGCCTCCCCTGCAAAGATACTCACTGACAGACAGGAGCCGGAGGATGTTGTATATTTTGCGTTCCTTAGCAGCCATCTCTCAAAGAAGGCCAACATCGACAAGGAGATCCAGTGTAGCATCCAGTGTGCTAGCTCTGCCTTCAGAAGACTGAATCATTGTGTTCAATAATCATGACGTCAGGACTTGAACAAAGCTTCTACTATATAAGGCTATGGTAATCCCAGCTCTTCTCTGTGGATGTGAAGCTTGTGTTGCCTACAGGGACGTGCCTGAAAAGCTCAGAGCGCCATCACCAGCACTACTTCCAGAAGATCTTTGACATAAAGTGGTAGGATCATCACACGCATGCCAGTGTCCTCAATGATGCTATCACCACTAGTATGGAAGCACTGATTATTTAACATCAGCTGCAGGGGACAGGGCACTGTGTTCACATGGCTCATGTACGTTTGCCAAAACAACTGCCATACTCCCAACTCAGCCAAGGACAAAAGACATGCCAGCTCCAAAGGAAATGTTTCAAGGACGCCCTTGAGGCAAACATTAAGAAGTGTAGCATTGATACCACAACTTGGAAAAAACTAGCCTGGGACAGCCACATGGTGACACCTTGTGAGAGAAGGTACATCTTACTTTGAGGGAAACTGTCTCACCCAGAAGGCATAAAAATGACAGAAACGGAAGGAAAGGAAACAAGCCCGAGAAATCTGTGGTCACACATCTAACTCTCTTTAACCACCACTTGTGGCATTTGCCAGAGAGTCTGCAGCTCTAGGATTGGCCTTCTGAGCCATCAGTAGATGGCATTTACAACCTTTTACCTGACCCGTGGGAGTGATCATCCTCAACTGTGAGGGATTATTGCCGCCACCCCCAATCTTTCCTGTCTCCCGTGACTTCATGAAGATCATTGCCAAGAGCTCCGAGATCTCCTTTGCCACTTGCTTGAGGATGCTGGGATGAAGTTCATCTGGCCCTGCTGTCTTGCATTCATTTAAACCCAACAAAAGTTCTCTGTCTCTTTTTGATATCTCCTCCCTCAGCTTGCTTTCTTCCTTATCCACATAATCCTTATTAGGTGTCTGGCTGGTGTCTTAACTTCTTTTGTGAAGATTGGGGCAAAGTAGCTGCTGAGTAATTTGGCATTGCTTGCTTCTTTGGTTATGGGTTTCCCCTGGCTTGTTAACAGAGGACCCACAGTTTCCTTGGTCCTTTTTTCTGGCCAACTTATTAGAACCTCTTGTTGTCCTTAACCTCCTTTGCCAGGTGCAACTCGTTCTTTATCTTTGCCTTCCTGATTTTGTCCCTGTAGGTTCTTGCTACTTCTTGGTACACTTCTTTGGTGACCTGCCCATTCTTCCATTGCCTGTACGTTTTTGTGGCAGGGCACTTGATGTGCCTGCCACTTTAAGAGGTCAGGTATCCTGCTGAGCCACCAGTAAGTGGGGGTCAGGGCTAATTGCAGTCAGCTGACCCAAGGGGCTGGCAAGTGAGGCTAGGCCTGATCAAGAGAGTTACCTGATTGGAGGAGGGCTGAGTTTAGACAGGCTTATAAGCCCAGACCTGCAGAGTAGGGCTAACAGACATATCTTGGGAACTGGTATGGGACATCACTCAGCTGGAAGGCTGCCACTCCTGAATGTCGGCAAGGAGAATAAAATCTGAAATGTCTGGAGGTTTGGGTAGGACCTAAGAGGATGGAGGAGGGGCTAAGAGTTGATGGGCCTTGTGAGGGGCCAGGCAAGCCCTGGGAGAGGAACCAAGTGCTTGAGAGGTCTAGTGGAGGGTCTGGGTGAACCCAATGAGTGGGGCAGAGTACAGGGGCCTATTGAGGGGTCCAAATGAGTCCAGAGAAGGAAAGGGCTGTGGAGGAAGACCTATGGAGGGCTCCAAGCCTGGAGAGAGAGAGGAGCGATCTGTGAAGGGGCCTGAGAGGGTGGACCCATGGAGATGAGAGGGCTGACAGCTGGAGTTACTGACCCTGGGAGTTTCAACTGGCCTGTTTGAGGCCAGGGCCCAGGAGGGACTGAAGGGTGAAATAGACCATGGCAGAGACTGCCAGAGCCAGGAGAGCCTGAATTTCTTGACCTGGCCTGAGGTGGGGCCAGGGACTAGGAGAGGCCAAAGGTCCTTGTGGGGCCACAGTTGAGAGAAAAGGGTAAAGGGACATACAGCCTGGGATGATGATGGCTGGTATTATGCCATCTGATGAGGAGGGATCAAGGAAAGGGGTCTGAGAGTGAGCTGGGGGCCAGAGATGGAGGACTCAGATCGAAGATGGGGCCAGGGTACTCAATGGCCAGCAGCCAAGAGGGGTATATGGCATCTTAAGAGGGAACCCAGAGAGGGACAAGTAATATCAGGTAGGCTTTGAAGACCGGTTCTGGGTAAGACCTGACACTGTACCCTACTGGGACTGGTTAACATGGTGGGGGGCTGCCTGTGGCAGGGCAGCCTCTATGAAATGCCATGCATGGGCCACTCTGCGGAAAGGCAAGGATGGGGCACTGGAAAGCCTGAGCTCCCACTGCCTTGTGGGTTACCCTGTGGAAGGAAAAGGCTAGGGGAGCACACCCTAATAGAAAAGCACTTGAGAGGGAAGGTTGGGACCGTGTGGGTCCAGATGCCCAGCAAGGGGCCAGGGAATAGAGTTGATGACCAGATGGGTCCAAGGGCCTAGATAGTGAGGCCCAACAAACTTAGTGGGACCAGAAGGGTCTAGAGCCCTAGCGAGGAGCAAGGAATTGAATGCAGGACCAGATGTGTCCAAGGGCCTGGATCAGGGGTGGGGAAAATACAGCCTGTGGGCCGAATCTGGCCCGCAGAGGGACTTTCTCCAGCTTGTGGCAGGTCCCTTGGTCCCATGTGGCCCAGGTGCTATCTGGCCCATGGCCCATCCTACCAACCCCTGGGCATGCAGCGGGGTTGGGGCAGCTCTGCAGCGGGGTTGGGGCAGCTCTGCGGCTGGATTGCCTTTCTAGGCAGCCCAGATGGTGACAGCTCCTTCTGGCTGCTGCTGCCACTGTCCCCAGCTCTGTGGTACTGGCAGGGACCTGTGCACACAGCCTGGAACCCAGCCTGCTACATGCCCACTCCAGACTTGACCCAATGGAGTGGACCAGCTGCAGACCAACTGGAACCTGCACGCACAGCCTTGACCCCAGCCTGCCCCATGCCTGCTCCAGACTCACCCGCCCATGCTGAGCAGCAGCAGGAGTGGTGGCCAGGCAGAAGCTGCTGCTTGCTATGGGGGAAAGCCAGACCCTCCCCTTCAATGCTGCCAGACCCTTCTTTCTGCAGCCTCCTGGATCCTATGCCCAGGCTGCCCTGCAGCTTTTCTTCACTGCCCCTTCTGTCCTGCTGGGCAGGCTGGAGGTGGTTGTGATGGTGGCAGAGAGGAACTGTAGAGCATCCTGGGCACAGGCTCTGGGTAGCTGTAGCAAGTAGGGCCCACTAGTGGGGGTGGGCACTTTTCTCCCAGGCCCAACAGCAGCTTCTGCCTGGCCACCGCTACTGCTCAGGGTAGGGGTGTGGTCTGGAGCAGGTGTGGAGTGGGCCAGGGTAGGGACTATGCATGGGAGTTTCAGCTGGTCCATTCTGCTGGGCCAAGTCTGGAGTGGGCGCAGGATGGGACAGTGTTGGGGCTGTGCACACAAGTCCCTGCTAGTACCATGGGGCTGGGGCTAGCAGTGGTGGCAGCCAGGAGTCACCGCCACTACCTAGAAAGGTGGGGTGGGCCAGGGGCTGGGCTGAGTCTGTGTGCTGTTGGCGATGGTGCATGGGCTTCTGGCTGTTGCGAGGAGTAAGAGGGTGTTGACCAGCCCATGACAGCTCCCCAGAACTGCCTATGTGGCCTGTGGGCCCAAATAATTGCCCACCCCTAGCCTATATAGTGAGGCCCAGCAAGCATAGTGGGACCAGAGGGATCCAGCAGCCCAGGAAGTGGCCAGGGATACAGTACAGGACTAGATGGGTCCAAGGGCCTGGATAGTGAGGCCCAGCGAGAAGCCTGTGGTATACAGTGAGACCCAATGAATATAGTGGGACCAGTGGGTTCCAGTGGCTCAGTGAGGGTCTGGGAATAGAGTGCAGGACTGGATCTCTGATCCCTGTCACGCCGGGTCACAGGGCAGGGAAGCAATACAGAGTAGTGAGCAAGACTGCTGGTTGCCTCCCCGGTGCAGTTCTCTGCTCCCTGTGGAGCCAGGTCACGTGGCAGGGCAGTGCTGGTCCCTGCTGCATGACCTGGTTCCTCAGGGAGCAGAGATGTGGGGCTGCACGGGGCGGGCAACGGCAGTGAGGAGACCCGGGTACAGATCTCTTCTCCCTGTGGAGCCAGGTCTCACGGCAGGGATTCCTGCCCTGGTTTGATTCGCCAGGCCCTGGTTTGATTCATAGGTTTCATAGATATGAGGGGCTGGAAGGGACCTTGTGAGATTTCATAGATTTCATAGACATTAGGGCTGGAAGGGACCTTGGAAGATCGCTGGGTCCAGCCCCCTGCCCCAGGGGCAGGAAGTCAGCTGGGGTCATAGGATCCCAGCAAGGAAAACATCCAGGTTTCTCTTGAAGGCGTTCAAAGTAGGTGCTTGAACCACCTCCGGCGGCAGACCATTCAAGACCATGGGGGCTCGGACAGTAAAGAAGTTCTTCCTTATTTGATAAAAGTTAGCTGCCTCCAAGAAAATCCCCAGCAGGTAAAATAAATACCATCTTCCCCATTTACAAGAGAAAAACAGACAAGTTAAAGCTGGAATGTAAAGGATTCAAGTCTAGGGACTTCAGGCTTTGTGCAAGTCAGCATCAAGTGAAAGATTTAAACGTTCCCGCACTGCGCCAAGCCTTGTGCTCATTTTGTCTGATTTTAGTGTACAGACACATAGCATTATTATGAGACTTAACAAATAAATGTATTCGCTCTGTAACTATAAAAGCTGAGTAAGCAACAGATTCATAACAGCAAATTTGGTGCCACAACTCAAGGCTCAACTCCCACATTGCCTTCACATACACCCTATTACTGGCAAGGTATAAATATTACCATATGAAAGGTTATTTCAAGCTTACACTTTGTTGATAAGTTGTTTCAAAAATATAAGTAGCATCCAATTGAGTCAGAGTGTCTGGACAAAGCTGTAAGACGCCTCAAGTCCAGCCCCCCTGCCACAGGAAGGAAGTCTGCAGGGGTAAGATGATCCCAGCATGGTAAACGTCCAAATGCCTTTTGAATGAGTCCAGAGTAGGTGCTTGCACCACTTCTGGGGTGAGTCTGTTCCAGGTGTTGGACACTTGGACTGTAAATGAGTTTCCTTATATCAGGTCTGAATCGGCCTTCTGAAAGTTTGTGGTTGTTGGACCTAGTTATCCCTTGGGGAGCCATGGTGAACAACTGTTCTTCCAGGTCCTGATACACACCCCCTTGCATACTTTATAGGCAGTCACCAAGTCCCCCCTGAGCCTTCTCTTTTCCAGGCTGAAGAGTCCCATGTCCCTCAGCCTCTCCTCATAAGGCTTGCTCTTTTGGCCTTTGATCATACAGGTGGCTCTCCTCTGGACTCTCTCAAGTGTATCCACATCCCTCCTGAAGTGGGTGGCCCAAAACGATGCAGTACTCCAGCTGCGGTCTCAGTAAAGCGGGAGGATGATGTCCCTGGTTTTGCTCAAGATGCATCAGTAGATGCGTGCGAGAATTTGGTTTGCTCTGCTGGCCACGGCATCACATTGGGAGCTCATGTTCATCTTGTGCTCAGTCAAGACGCCGGAGTCCCTTTCAGTCATGGTGCTAGTGAGCGTAGCACTGCTGAGCCTATAAGTATGATGCTGTTCTTTTCTCCCAAGGTGGAGTACCCTGTGTTTCTCTACGTTGAATGCCATCAGGTTTTGGTCTGCCCACTTTGCAAGCGTGTCGAGGTCGGCCTGTATCCCCAGCCTGTCCAGCAGCATAACCGCCTTCCCCCATAATCTAGTGTCATCCATGAACTTTGCCAGTCCGCATCTGACGCCCGAATCGGGATCATTAATGAAGATATTGAAGAGTACTGGCCCGAGCACTGAGCCCTGGGGGACTCCACTGGTAACCTTGTGCCATACTGATTTGTTCCCCTCAGCTAGTACCCTTTGGGTCCAACCCTGGAGCCAGTTCCCCAGCCGTCTGACCATGAGATGGTCAAGGCCATAGTTCCCCAGCTTGGTCGTGAGGACATCCTGGGAGACCAAGTCAAAGGTCTTCTTGAAGTCCAGATAAATGACATTAACCTCATCTCCCTTGTCCAGGCAGTGCATCACCTGGTCATAGAAAGAGATGAGATTGGTCAGGCAAGACCTTCCAGTAATAAATCCATGTTGGCTGGCATTCAGTTGGTTGCCTTCCGTTAGCCTGTTGCAGATGGATTTCTTGATAAGTTTCTCCAAGATCTTTCCAGGGATGGACATCAGACTGATAGGTCTGTAATTTCCTGGATCTTCTTTCTTCCCTTCCTTGAATATTGGGACCATGTTGGCTCTTGTCCCATGTTCACCCAAGCACCATGAGCTTTCAGATATCTTAACTTTCGGGCATAATCTGTCTGGGCGCGCAGATTTGTGGATGTCAAGCCTCTCGAGGTGTTCTCTCACTTGATCTACGTCGATTGTGGATCCATCTCTCAATTCCCTAGCCCCCAGTTCGATTCCCCAGTTCTCTGATTGTTCCCCCAGCTCTTCCTGGGGGGGGTGGGCCCATGGATCTGTGCGCCAGGTTTCAGCAGGCTGTTGCTGGGGCCAGCGGCAGTACTGCAGTCTTTCCAGTGCTTGGTGTGGGCTGTGCCAAGGAGCTGCCACTGGTCCCAGCCTGCAGCAGCAGCCTGCTGAAACCTCGCGCACAGATTGGGGTCCACAGCCCCAGGAAGACCTGGGGGAATCAATCAGAGAGCTGGGATATTGAACGAGGAGCTAGATGTCAATATCAGAGCAATTCTTCCTCCCCCTCCGTCTCCCCATTCCTCTCCCTCTCCTTAGTATTTGTTTCCCTGCAAGCCCGACTCTGGAATTCTCTGAAACATTTCCAAAATGTTTTGGAGTCTTCCAATTTGTAGAGGACTCTTGTAGTGAGTCGAGAGCTGGGCATCTGCACACAATGTCTGGTCCAGCAAAGTTGGTAGTTGAGGATCACTGGTATCATTAGCTTGAGCAAAGGTGGTGCCATTTGTCTGGTGATCTTACCTCCATCTTCAGAGGCAAGGTCAACCTCCAGGCTACTGCACCAGGCAACATAGTTTGGGCGAGAAGGTGAGCAGTCCTCAGTAGTGAAAGAACAGGATAGGGACTATTTAGAAAATCTGGACTTGTACAAATCCATGGGGCCAGATGCAGTGCATCTTATGGTGCTGAGGGAGTTGGCTGATGTGATTGCAGAGTCGCTGGCCATTATCTCTGAAAACTTTTGGCCATTAGGGGAGGTCCTGGACGATAGGTAAAGGGCAAGTTTAGTGCCCATCTTTAGGGAAGGGAACAAGGAGGATCGAGGGAACTACAGATCAGTCAGCCTTACTCAGTCTCCAGAAGAATCATGGAGCAAATCCTCAAGGAATCCATTTCTAAGCATTTAGAGGAAAAGAAAACGATCAAAAACAGCCTGGATTCACTAAGGGCAAAGTCATGCCTGGCCAACCTGATTGCCTTCTATAATGAGATGACTGGCTATATGGATGCAGAGAAAGCAGTGGATGTGATATACAGGCATACCTTGGAGATATTATGGGTTCAGTTCCAGACCACCGCAATAAAGCGAGTCACACGAATTTTTTGGCTTCCCAGTGCATATAAAAGTTATGTTTACACTATACTGTAGTCTGTTAAGTGTGCAATAGCATTATGTCTAAAAAAACAATGTATATACCTTAATTAAAAATACTTTATTGCTAAAAAATGCTAACCATCATCTGAGCCTTCAGCGAGTCATAATCTTTTTGCTGGTGGAGGGTCTTGCCTCAATTTGTAAAAAACGCAATATCTGCGAAGTGCAATAAAGCGAAGTGCAATAAAACGAGGTATGCCTGTACGTTGAATTTAGCAAGGCTTTTGATACCATCTCCCACAGCATTCTTGCAAGCAAGCTAAGGAAATATGGGTTGGGTGAATAGACTAGAAGGTGGATAGAAAGCTGGGTGGATTGTTGAGCTCAACAGGTAATAATCAATGGTATGAGGTCTAGCTGGCAGCCAATATCAAGTGGAGTGCCCCAGGGGTCGGCCCTGGGACTGGCTTTGCTCAATATCTTCATTAATGATCTGGAAGATGGGATGGAGTGTACCTTCAGCAAGTTCGCAGGTGCCACCAAGCTGGAGGGAGTAGTAGATACGTTGGAGGGTAGGGCTAGGATTCAGGGTGACCTAGACAAATTGGAAGAATGGGTCAAAATGAATCTCATGAGGTTCAACAAGGACAAGTACAAAGTCCTGCACTTAGGATGGAATAATCCGATGGACCACTACAGGCTGGGGGCTGACTGGCTGGGCAGCAGCTTTGCAGAAAAGGACCTGAGGGTTACAGTGGACAATGAGATGGATATGTGTCAGCAGTGTGCCATTGGTGCCAAGGTGGCTAACAGCATACTGGGTTGAATTAGTAGGAGCGCTGCCAGCAGATTGAGGGAAGTAATTATTCCCCCTTCTGCCCTGGTGAGGCCACATCTGGAATATTGTGTTCAGTTTTGGGCTCCCCACTACAGAAAGGATGTGGACAAGTTGGAGGGAGTCCAGGGGGGGGCAGTGGAGGTGGTTCAGGGGCGGGCATACATGACTTCTGAGGAGAGGTTGAGGGAACTGGGCTTATTTAGTCTTGAAAAGAGAAGGCTAAGATATGATTTGATAGCAGCCTTTAACTACCCTGAAGGGTGGAGCAATGTTCTGAAGTTGCGGGTTAGGTTAGATATTAGGAAAAACTTTTGTCACTAGGAGTGTAGTGAAGCACTGGAATGAGTTACGTAGAGCGGTGGTGAAATCTCCCTCCTTGGAGGTTTTTAAGGTCTGGCTTTACAAAGCCCTGGCTGGAATGATCTAGTTGGGATGGTCTTTCTTTGAGCAGGATGTTGGACTAGATGACCTCCTGAGGTCCCTTCCAACTCTAATATTATACGATTTACTAGGCAATTGCCTGTCATGAACGAGGGATTTAAAATAACAAAGGAATATTTGCATCCCCCCCCTGCTTTGGGGCTGGCCATGTAAACGCTCCCTGTGCCACCACCTCCAGCCCCCACTGTGGGGGCTCCCTCTGCTCACTCACCTCCGTCTCCTCCCCTGAGCAGCAGGGCTTCCCCCTACTTCCCTGCCTCCCCTCCTCTCCCCACTACCCCCCGTACCTACCACCTCCCCCTCCCTGCTAGCCATTGGGTGTGTGTGTGCCTGCCTCCGCCTCCTCCACTGACCAGCGGGGCTTCCCGCTGCTGGCTGTTTAGTGTGTATGCACCTGCTTCTGCCCCCCGCTTGCCTCCACCTCCTCCCAGCCTGGGCCCGCACAGCCAATAGCCGACCACCCTGTTGGCGACGCATTGGGCACTTGACCAAAAGCGTTACAGACAGACAGACACGGACAGATAAACTAAGCCCTTTGTCATACTAGAATGATTCTATGATCTTCCCAGCTGATGCAGAGGATTTTTTGGAGGCATCATTGGTGATACCTCTCCAGACTCTTGACTAGGCTTTTGACTTGTGACTAAGGAAAATGCTGATCTTTTTCTGCCTCCATGGACATCCAAGAGAAGTAGAAAATAAGTTATTTTGTTCCCATTAATTTTCAGGCATATGCCATTACACTTCTTCCTCTTTATAGTTTAGTCCTAATGTTGATTGCTTATCAGCAGGGATCTGGGTTTTTTGTTCCCCATGGAAAAATGCAGAAAAACTTGGATGTTTTAATTTTAAGGAGAAAAACACAGATTTTTCTCTTTTAAAGGAGAAAAATGCAGGAAACTAGTTTCCCCTTGCAGGCTGACAGAGTTCTAGCCCGCAAGGGGCTGGGAGGGAGTGGGAGGAAGGTGATCAAACAGGGGGTGCCACATGCATGTGCACCCACACACATGCACATGGCAGCCAGGCAGCATGGAAAGCAGCTCCCCACATATAAGTTTGGGGGGCAGAACTGAGGCCCCCATAGCAATGGAGGGAGGGAAGGAGATGGACAGTGCTGGGGGCGCCGCCAAGCCAGGGCGGTGCATAGGGCCTGGGGCCGGGGTGGGAATGTGCAGCTGCAGAGCCTGGGCAGGGAGCAGGATGGAGCCACAGGCAACTCATCTGTGGGGTCTTGGAGGGGCTGGTTCCCTGCCACTGTGCAAACACCAGGGGGGGGAACATGGGGGGCATATGCCCCCAGATTTGTGCGCAGGATGGGGTTGGATGCAGGTTGGTGGCTGCAGGCTCAGGGCTCCCTGCTTTGCTGCTCTCCCCCTGGGTGCCTCTGGTCCAGCAGGCAAGACCCAGCATGGCAGGGCAGGGTGGG
>NW_017729015.1:159675-162290 GCF_001723915.1 Gavialis gangeticus
GGGGGTTGGATGCAGGTTGGTGGCTGCAGGCTCAGGGCTCCCTGCTTTGCTGCTCTCCCCCTGGGTGCCTCTGGTCCAGCAGGCAAGACCCAGCATGGCAGGGCAGGGTGGGGTGGGGAAGCTTGGTGCTGTCCAGCCCCGCACCCCCCCCCAACTGCTCTACATCTGGGCCCATGGCCCTCCCTCCCCTCCACTTTGTGTCCAGCCCCACACCCAGAGGTGGATTAATGTGTACTGAGGCCTGGGCAAACACAAAATTGGAGGCCCCCTCCCCGCCATGGGAGCTGTGCTGCAGAGGGGTGGGGACCCTCCTGGTGCTGGTGGAGGAGGCTGTGGGGACCATGCTGGGCTGGGGGTTGGGGGGCACATGCCCGCTTGTTCTCCCTGTTTCCACAAGCTTGGCCAGACAGATGCTTCCTGTCTCCAGAGCCCCCCGGCTCGGGGCTGGGTCAGGTCAGGCCAGGCTGGGGTGGAGGTGTGTGGTTGCTTAGCAACTGGAGCCATACCTCCTGCAGGGATGACCTGGCTTGCAGAGGGGCAGCCCAGGGCCAGGACTTACAGAGGGCTTATGAAGGGGCCCTGCGGGCTGGAAGGAATTGCCTGGTGGGCTGGATTTGGCCTGCAGGCCATATTTTGTCCACCCCGATCTTCATGCTTCTCTGGGCAAAAAAAATCAGCTTCCTCCTTAAGAGGTGCACCTTAATTTTGGAAGGCTAATTTTGAGGGAGAAAAGATGTGTGTGGTATTTGAGTAAATATGATATTTATGCCATCTTTATGTTGATGAAAGAAACAGAAAAATCCCTTTCACAATGGCTCAGGCCTTACCTTTGTAGCTATGGGAACGAGGAAATGTAAAGTCCCAGGCTCCAGTCTTCAGTACTAATACAGTTGTGCACTTGTGTAGATGAAAGACTAGTCCATGTAACTACAGCTCGGACCCTCTTCACTCTCCACACTTTAAGTCTAGATCAAGCTGCCCCCGCATACTTTTGTATATTTCCTCAGGTCATTTCTGTCCCCTGTGTGCAGAGTCCGATAAACTGCAGACTTGCTGATTATTCAGTGTTGCCAGTGGTGAGTCTAGAAGAAGCAACCTTGTCCAGGAAGAAGTCTTGTCTAGCTGCAGGCCAAAATGACTCGCCTCAGGTCAGATCTGGCTGCCGCAGGTACTTACCTCCATGGTGGCACAGGGAGGGTGGCCACTGCTGAATGGTTGCCAAATCCATAGGTTGCCAGTCCCTGGTCTAGCGGCTGACCAGATGCGCTACCACTATCTCAAATTACTGCTGAGCCTGTCTGGGTCACTTAATGCAGTTCTTTCCTATAGTGAAGATAAGATTTTTGGCATAGTACCAAGTAACAAAAAAAGTCTGTCTCTGGAGTGAGGAGGAAGGAAGGAACAAAGGAGTGGAAATAGATGTGTGTAAAAATCATACTTTATATCCATGTGCACTTGCAAAAGAGAAGCAGCAGTGTGGAGGTGCAGTTGTTACCTATAGGATTATAAATCTGGTCTGTCAGTGAACGGAGTCAAAGGAACTTTAGTGATGTATGCTTTTAAAACGGTTCTCCATGAAATTTTACTTGTTCTGTAAGATGACTAGATGGGCATTTTAAATAATCTGGCTTTGAAGGACAGAGAAAAATAGAGAGGTGATTCCAGGATAAGGGGAAAGGGAGGAAAAATAAATGTCTGTTTTTTCACTGGGGAAAATCTGGTTACCATAGCTGCAAGCCTTTTGCTAAATCTTTTGAATCCCTTATAGTTGCTTTGTGTTATTTTATACCTCATTGGTAACCTTTTACTGATTACTTAGCTGGGAGAGTAAGTGAATTAGATGTATTTAAAGTAAAGGAACTATGCCTCTTTTTCTTCAAAGACCTCCTCTGGTCATACTCAGATTTCTGGGTTACGTCTAAGTCAGTCATTAATTGTATGTGAACTATGAGTAATACTTGCATTTTAATTGCTTATGAAAGAGGCAGCTAGTCTAACAGGAGAGGGAAGCATGAAGGAAAAAAAACTTATTCTTCTCTTGCATTGAACCCAGAAGTTCTTTAGGCAGGACTTGAAATATTTACTAGGCCTTGATTTGTCAAGAAGGTAGACCAGCAAGACGGATTTAAAAAAAGAAGAAAGAAGAGGGCCCAACTTTGCAAGACCAGTGTCAACTGTAACAACCTGTGAACTTCATCTTTCCTGCTTGCATCTGCTGAGAAATAATTTATCACTTGGTTGCCACGCTGTTTACATCTGACAATGACTTGGCCATCCCCAAGTGCTTGTAGGGAGAAGGAGTTTTGACTCTCTCCTTCTGAGACTTATGGCTGCTGCATGGGGAAAGGGAAGATTTCCTATAACAATACGGGCCACACCCTTTTTGTAGGCATACCACAAATTGGCCCCACTCCCTCCTTGAATGTCACTCTGATCTCCCCCCTCCCCTCTCCAACTGGCTTCATTACTTTCTGTTCCATGTCCTGTCCTCCCTGCCTATTCTTTTCCTCCTGATGACTTGTCATTTCTAGGTACCGTTGACTGATCCTGTGTTTGTCATATTGTTCATGTTCTGTCCTGTCAGTGTATTCCTTTGTTTCTACAAACCCATCAAT
>NW_017729015.1:167496-171616 GCF_001723915.1 Gavialis gangeticus
TTGCTTCCACAGCTCTTCCTAGCTTTGTGAAATAGCAGCAGAATGAACTTGCCTTTCTTTTTTTATCGACTTGGTTCTGAAGAGTAGAGGTGACACTGATTAGTTGTTAATTTTATTCTACTTTTTTCAAGCATCATTTATTAATTGGATTGATTAATTAGATCAAACTCTTTGCCAACAACTCAGGAAATTGGTTATTTGACTTCAGTTTTTCATTTTGTTACAACAACAATGTAATTTTATAATTATAATATTTATTAATGTTTGTATTATAACAATAACATAAAACCAACAAAAACAGTGAAATATAAACTAATAAGTAAAATACAATAAGAAAGCAGAACCAGAGCATTAGTAAATAAATAATTAAACATGCATACTATAAATTTAGTAGAGACTAGGGGAAGGGGAGAGCTTGACATTATATAAAACCAGATAACAAATATGCATACATACACTGGGGATGTAAATATCACTAAAAAAAATATTCCTTTAACCTCCTCTCATTATACCGGTTAAACAATTAACACATGACACAGTTGCTGTTGGGAGCCACTCCTGCCTCTTAGGTCCCATTGACTGGGGGGAGGGGGAGAAGATTCAAGCCCAGTCAAGCAACACAGTCCATGTGAAGCCCTGCGCTGGGAGGGAGGGAGCACCTGTGAATAAGTAGCTAATTGCTTAGGTTTTTTTATTAGGCTGCTCCCTGTTTTCCTCTTGGGCTGTGGGTACTAGTAGCGGTAGACTGATACATTGGTCCCATATCGGATTGGCACCGATATAAGGGAAATTGACAGCATCAGTAATCTGGTTTATTTGGCTGATGCGGCTGATCATGTTGCTAATAAATGCCCTTTGCATGCGCGCAGCCACAGCGCAAAATGCAGGCAGCCAGGAGCACAGCCCGGCAGCATGGAGAGCAGTGTTGGGCTGGTAAGTCTGTTGTGGGGGGAGGGAGGGGATGTTTCGGGGGCTAGATTGAGGCCCCTGCAGTAAAGGGAGTGGGGCAGGGGCAGGCGCTGCACAACCAGCATGGAACGGAGCATGGGACAGAACTGTGAGTGGCTCATCTGGGGGGTGCAAGAGGGGCAGCTCTTGCTGCCATGCACCCCAAGAGGGCTTGGGGGGCTTGTGCTCCCAGATCTGTGCATGGAGTGAGGGTGGGCTGCCTCTGCAGGCTGGGGCTGGGGCTGCACCGAGCTCTTCCTGGCAAGGGAGTTGGGCTGGGCCGTGCTCGGGCTGGGTGTTGGTGGTTCTGGGAGGGGGGAGGGTTGGGGGAGGCTACAGTGAATTTTGGGGTGGCTGCAGCCCCTTCCCCCATAGGCCTTCTCCCAGCACCAGCACCACCTGCCCTGAGCACATACCAGCCCACCTCCCCTGCCAGGAAGGACGCAGCCCCAGCCCACAGCAGCAGCCTGCCCTTGCCCCGCATGCAGATCCAGGGGCACGTGCCTCCCATGCCCTCCCAGGGTGCATGAAGTGGCGGGAGCCCCCCCCCTCCCCTGCCTGCCTTTCCTCCTCCCCCGACGAGCCGCTCGTGGCTCCATCCAGTACTCTGCGCCTGTCCCAGCCCCAGCCCCACTCCCTCCTTCACCGCGGGGGGCTTTGATCTGCCCCCCCACCGTCTCCCTTCCTTTCCCTCACCCCTTCCCCCACAACAGACTTACCAGTCGGACGCTGCTTTCCAAGCTGCCGGTCTGCATACTGACAATCAGCCATTGGTATTGGTGCAAAAAATCTCTGTCGGTACACCCCTAGGTACTAGTTCCCCTCCTCTTTGCTCCTCCCTTCCTCCCTCCCTCCCTCTCTCTTGCCTGCCTTGCTGCCTTCTGATTCATGCTGGGGCACGCTCTACTTCTCTTCCCCGCTTCCCTGCCTGACTGCACCTGTCAGGAGCTGAAGTAAGTTAACTGGTTGTCACTGCACTTATCAGTTAAATGATTAATAATTTAACCTTTCACATCCCTAACCTATACACTATTTTCTGGCTGCCCGGAATTCCAGTTAATAGAGTATTCTGGTTAGTAAAATGCTGGATAACAGGGCTTTTACTGTACATTTAAAGGATACCAAACCACAAACAAACTGACATATGAATCTTCTGTTAAGTTTATATTGCACCATATTTCCTCATATTCAGCCCAGCTACATCTATTTGCGTATGCAATCTTTGCCATTAACTTAACATACATAAGTCCTTTTAACCATTCTGTGAATGAAAGTACACTGGTAAATAAAGTTTTAGATTCTGCAGAGATTAGTGGTGTAGACTTGATGAACAAGCATCCCAAATCCAGTGATTAGCCAGATGCTTGCGTCTTAATGAGCATTTAAACTTTGCATCTTGGCAGTTCACAGAAATGAGTTAGGGGCTGTTTTGTGTGTTATTTTTTGCAGGGAATTGGTAGTTGTGATTTAGAGGGAAAGGCTCATATAATTCAAGGAATAAAGATTTCAGTAAATAGAAAACTATATCCAGCTTTTCAGTTGTTTTCTGTTATCTTTTAATAATGGAAACTTGTTTCATAATAGCCCAAAAATATCTGAAGACTTTTGATTTCTGTAATGTGAAATTAATGTATTCTGCTCTTAATAGCAGTGAGCCACATAGTTCTCAGTAGCAGATAGTTAATAAATGCAGTAAGATGTTTTTAGAAAGACAAGAGAATGTAATTAATACATTTATCCAGTAGCCTAGCTTACAAAAAATCTGGTTTAAAAATAAGTATAAATCTATTTAATTTACCATAAATCCCACTCAGAAAAGCAGAAGTTAAATATCAAATCATATTTTTTTCATTTCAAAGTAGGAGAAGCACAACTTTTAAAGTAATACTATTTATTTATATAAACAACTTCAGGAAGTATATTTAACAAATAATAGAAATCTCAAATAAATCCATGGTTTAAAAGAGAGTTTTTGGGGGGAATTGTCTTTTTATCAACTGTTTTCTTCAAAATTTAATTGACAGAGAAAGAATACTGCAAACTCAGAAAATATGGCACTAATAATACACCTTAGTCAAGTTAAAAGATAATCTGTAAATTTTTACTATGGTCCAATTCCCATTTAAGGTTTATCTGTTACAAGAAAAGGCCTTTGTTATCACAGTATTACTTGTAATTTAAAGTAGGTAGTAGAATTAAGTTATACACACTTAAGAAACTGTTAGTTCACATGGTAACATAGATGGTCATAGGTGAATCAAATAAATTTAAAGAAGTACTGTAGGGGCATGAAGTTTACGCTACATAGAAGGAAAGCTTTGAACCCTGATATTTAATTTGCTTTTTTTCTATCAGAGGTTTAATTCTTTCTTTAAATTGTTTAGTAAGTTACTGTAACAACCTGTAGTTGCTAAGATACAAATTGCTACATATACGCTTAGACCTGATTGGGGCGATAAGTGTGATGGCTGCCTCTAAAGCAAAATAATAATAGAAATCAGTAACTTTACCATAGTTACAACCTTTTAGATAGATGTGTGGCATACTGCTGAGCACTGAAATAGGTTTTGGCTATATAAAAGATCTAGTTAGAGATTAGTCTTTCCATGTGTTATATCTTGTCAGCCTTAAGTGGTTATGACATGCAGTTACAAAATATTTCTTCCTGCTGAAAGTAGGATTGTGGACAACTTCAACCACAGAGAACAACTTGAATTTATTTTCTTAGTATGCTGCTGCTTTGTTGATTTGACTTATTAAACTCTGAAAAGGTTTGAATTTCTTTCATGGTAACTGTTGGCAGCTATGTCTGCCATATCTGAATGCATGGGATACTAGAAATTATAGGCTGAGGTCTATAATTTGGTGGTGAATTTTAAAAATATACTTAATTGTTTTATACTTTTTAGTTAGAATACATTTTTTCTTTAAAGGTGCACTTGCAGAAATTTATATACTGTTTGTATAAAAAGTATACAAAAACTACAAGAAACTTGCCTGTTTATGTGTCTAGATGAAGAGCATAAATACATACATATTCAGTCTTCTACCAAGCAACATTTAGGGACCTGAATATTATACAATTACACTTGTGACATGCAGTTTATTCAGCACACTTGTTACTAGTATGTTAATTTAAAATTACATCCATAATTATGGTATAGATTCAGTT
>NW_017729015.1:176616-207280 GCF_001723915.1 Gavialis gangeticus
ATGTGTCTAGATGAAGAGCATAAATACATACATATTCAGTCTTCTACCAAGCAACATTTAGGGACCTGAATATTATACAATTACACTTGTGACATGCAGTTTATTCAGCACACTTGTTACTAGTATGTTAATTTAAAATTACATCCATAATTATGGTATAGATTCAGTTGTTATGCCAGTAGCCTTATTGTCACTTCATATAATATGTTTCAATAAACAGGACCATTCTTTTTATGAAGCTAAAAAGAAAAATGCTGTATACGTTCTTTTTTGAATATAGGACTTGAAGAGGTCTCCTGGGCTATTGAGTCCAGTCCCCTGCATTTGCAAGCAGTTTTGAACTGAAGGAATCCCCAAAATCAACCCTTCAAACCCTTACGTATCAACCAGGAACAGCATACGTTTCTGATCAAATTCTGCACCACACTAGATTGATTTGAAAGGAACCTGCCACATTGTTTTTAATCTCAAGATAAGTTTTATTTTTTAAATGGTATTACAAAACAAATATGGAAATATTTTATTTCCATATATGTTGGGTTTTTAAATTCCAGTGCAAACAGATTTTTCTCTCCTTCAAAATTTCTTCTGTTGTTTGCACTCCGAAGGTTACTTTGTATTGTATTGTATTATATTGTATTGGTAGAGAAGATCAATGAAAATGTTTGACATATTCTGATCACTTGCATTTTTCTGAAGTAAACTATAAACAACATTAATGACAAAAAAGAAGATATTTTAAAATTTTCAATTTTTGATTTTTGGAGAATTAATGTGTGTAAATCTACCGCGTCCGGTGTTTCTAATCTAAGCAGCACAATTATAACATTTAAATATGTTTACATTTAATGCAGTTGTAATTTATATTTAATAAAAAAATATGTTTAAATATAGTAGTTAGAAATTGCTAGTTGTTCTAACTTTAATTTTTAAGATCCAAAAATGCATTCAAACTGGCAGCCAATTGACCTTCTGCTCAGATGTAGTTATTATGGCTCTTCATACCTTCCAAAGTAGTGATAATGTGGATTCTGTCCATGCTGCACTAAACAGTTTTAGCTTCTTAACTCTTGATTCTTCTTGCGTTTAGTCAAGGAGGAAGAAGGGACCAGGGATTAGGGTTTAAATAAATCCAGAGCTCAGGGTGAAGATGTTGCTGATACTGTCAGTTTCCTGGAAGTTAACTCAATAGATCGTTTTCTTTCTATATGCAAAATGCTGAATGGTTAACCAAATTTGACATAGTTTAAATTTATTCTTGTTGTTGTATTTTTAATGATTGTTTGTTGTTTAAAAAATGAGAAAATATTACAGAATAGTGCTTACAAACAGGGAAAGTTGAACAAAATTGATTCATTGATGTAAAGCAGCGGTTCCCAAATTCAAGCAGATTGCACACCACCTATTTAAAATGTTACAACCTTAAGTACCACCAGCACATTTTTATCATCTAAAGTAACTATAATAAATCTGTTAATGTGTAACACTGACAGGTTGTCTGTGTACTACTGGTGGTACCCGTACCACAGATTGGGACCCGCCGATGTAAGGTATTCTATAATGTACATAATAAAATGGAACTTTGTACAGAAACGTTAACATTATTATAGAAACTAGGGCATTTTGAATGGGGGGGGCACTACTGATAATGTTAGAAAACTCGTAGGTTCGAAACTACTCATTTTGTAGCAAGTTCTGATCCTTGCTTCTCAGACGGCTTATGCACATCAGGTAAAGTGCACCAATAGCATTGGAAGGAGGTGCTGGAATCCATGACTTTTCTAGCGGGAGTGCCTTTTTCACTGGGCTACTGAGCCAGTCTCCCTCTTCCTTGTCCTCTGGCTCTGCAACTTTCATTCCTTTTTGTATAGTGACCCAGGTTCAGTAGAAGAGGTAGATTGTGCCCTAAGCCCATCTTAAATGATAGCCTGGTGGTTGGGGCACTCCTGAGAAGTGCATGGTGTGGGTTGGAGCCCCCTCGGGTATGAGGAGGATGTAGAACTCCGACATTCTGCTTCGTGAGGCGCTGCCATTTTGTCTTAAAAGAAAAGAGCCAGGCAGGCAGTCACCTGTACTCAGAAGGCTGGCAGTCGACACACCTAAATCTAAGGGGGAGAGGAAGTTTTAGGCTGCAAATTGCAGCCCCACCTTAGGTGCTTTACTGCTGTTTGAAGTAGGAAGATAGGTACTATTTAAGATGCGTCTATTTTCACTACTTCCTATTGACTGGCTTAGGTGTCCCTCCTCAGCATATTGAGCATTGTGATTCCCAATCCTAGAAAACTTGAGTTTCTCCATATAATACCAGGGATTGTGGGCACCAAACTCAGGTGCTTGTCTTGGGGAATGGAATTCACAGCCCTGAGATTTGAGCATCCCCACATCTAAGTCTCTTTGTGAATTTTACCTGCTGATGCATGGAGCCAGTATCAGATGGAAATGAAACTCGGGACTTCTTGCTCGTTAGCCGTACAGTCGGACCACTCCTTCCTTAGTATCTTTCACCTGAAATAAACATTTGGGATGTGAGCGATGTTCTAACTCGCAGTAAAACTTTGCATCTGGATGTTTAAACGCTTAGGTCTTATAAAAAATAAAGTGCAGTGCCTGTTTTTTAAGTGTTTTTTTTTTAAATGTGTGGATTCAGTATTTAATAGCAATATTTAATATTTACAATCCATAGTCCAACTTTTACTCTACAGAGTTTTCAGTATGGGCTTCAGTGTGCTTGACCATTTTCCTTTCAGGAATATGGTTAATGACATGTTTTTATACTTTTGAGATTAAGATGAATGCACTTTTGAGAAATGGGTGTGCAGGAGATCCAAGCTGATTTTGTCCTACCACTCCCCTCCCAATATATAAATGACAGACAGAGCCTAGATAGCTACTGTTTTCATTATTGAGATATGTGATACCACGCCTAATTTAAACACAAAATGTTTGGGTATTAACTGATTCAAAAGGGTTATCTTCAGCTGAAAGGTGGATCACCATGACCTTTAGGAATTAATACTGGAAAAGGGCATGTGTATAAATGTTTTAATAGCATTTTTAATTAAACAAATTTAAGAGGTTTATTCTTGAGTGGTGCCCAGAAATGTTGTAAAATAACTCTACCTAGGAAGAAAGGACAGATTCAAGGTTTTCCCTGTACTAACTTAAACGGTTACACCACTTCAGAAATAACAGTTGTGAAGTCGTCTTTGTTTTGTGACTTGGTTTTCTGTCAACTATTTTAGTGTGTACTCATTCTTCTGTGGTACTTATCACTGCAGTGACCTGAGCACCTTCCAGTAGTGCTAGGAGTTTATAAATGATAAGCATTGTACCTACCATCTATCGGACATTCTCTCATTCTCTTTCTAAGAAGAAAAATGTGTAAAGTAGAATGCATTGTTTTGAAATCTTTTTCCAGTAACACACCCACACATTGTATGCTCCTGTATCTTTAGGTCAAGAATGCAAGGTCACAGAAGTATGAATTTCACTTGGAGCAAAAGGTGATGAAACTTGTGTTGGTGCTTAGTTCCTGTAAGAGTTCAAATCTGCAATCTTGGATAGGCTATCTCTCTCCTGATCTTGATGTTTTCTTTTAGAAAACATGGCAATTTGAGTAACAATAAAATGTTACAGTTTTTCAGTTTGTACCAGGATATTATAATTGTTACTTTTACTTTCCAGATGGTTATTCCAATTTTTCCTTTAGTTAATGTTTCTCTTCAATATAAAAGTACTTTTTAAAAAGAGGGCTGTTATTGATTTATTTTTAATGAGGGATATTACGCTATCATTTTAATGTCCTCAGACTTTGTTAGGCAACCTAACTGCTTTATATTTTGGTGATTAGTGATTGTCTTGGGCTGCAAAAAGGCACTTTTCATTCTCTCCTACTCCATTACATTTCTGGGCCTGAAGTTTAAGGATTTTTTTATATCCTTAAGTTTTAAGATATAGGAGCTTGAATAGAAAGAATGGTAAATAGCAACTTGTGAAAAAGCTATAGGCTCTACGTGGTCTCACAAGCACATGAGCAAAAGAAGGACCTTTTGTTTTTAGTGCACAGTTAAGGCGGCAAAAACTAGCACTGTTAATAAGACTGCTTTCATATTACTATATTGCTCTTTGGTTAATCATATAGCATGGAAAGGAAATTAATTAAAACGTGTCTGTGTATTATACACATGCTAAACAGATCCCCCCGCTTTTTAATGACCTGTTTAAATATAAGAATATGTTTGCCATTACCAGGAATGCTACAAAGATCTCCATGTCTCTTCATTGGTTTTACTTTGCCTTCATAATCATTATTTCCAGTTACTTATTTTCTATGTTTAATACCCAAATCTTCCATTTTATCACTTCTTTTAAGAAATGGGCTTTTTGAGAAATGGACCCACAAGGGTTTCTTCTTAAAAATGTGTTACCTAGCTGAGCTGAATTTTGGGTGTCCTGTCTGTATATAGTCCAACTAAGCAAACTGACTTGTTTGTGTGGGTTTTTTTTTACCTGATGGAATAAAGGCTTTCATTAACATTGAGATATTTTTAAGGGATATTCCTGAAGCAATTAGGAACATTTTAATCATATATGAAGTTACCTCAAGAAGTTGGGCTGTTCAGTATTTTGGAGTCCTCAAAATGTTGTATAATATTAAAATAGAACTAAATTTGTATGTAGGAAAACTACAGCAAGTAAAACAGAATCCACAACTTTGAAGTTTTAATAACGAGGAGAAGTCCCAATCGGGGGGAGCAACTGTTGTGTTTTTCTGATTCTTCCTCACTTCCTGCCCCCACTCCAGAAATGTAATTTAAAGAGTGCTTATTGGTTCCTAGTTGTGGTGACAGGTTTTTAGGTAAACTACAGGACCAGCTAGACTGATAGTCTCAATTCATTTTATATAATCCTGATCCCTGCATTTTGTAAACAAAATGAAAAAAGATCTCTAAGGTCACTCTAGACTAAGATCCCTCCTTGCCTGATTTCAGGAAAAACACCATTAAGCCAAGGGGACAACTTGTTTCATTTCCTGGTAAAATACTGTTTTGAGTAAGATTTGCAGCAAGTTTAATGAAAAATGGAAAAACTGTCAGCAGGTTAATAAAGCACTAGATTCCTTAATCTTCCTATCTGAACTGGACTTTTAATTAAGGGCCAAGACTTAATAAAATCCATCCTTGAATCAAAAAGGAGGCTTCATATGTATGTATATGTGCGCATTTAGCACGTAAGTCTACTTACATTCTGACATGGAGGAGCAGAAAAGGTCCAGTGCATGGGAACTGAGAGTTTACAAAATCTTGGCCTTAAATTTAGATTGGTAAACTAACTTACAGTGCAGATGCAGAAAAAATTAATTTCTGTTTGCCTCTTTTATATGATTTTACTTGATCCAGTATGAGTGGTTGACAGGTGGAGGCTGGGGAAAAGCTGGAAACCCTGTCTTGGCATGAGTTCTTTGAATCAGTCTAGTTACTGATATTCTGGGATCTATCTGTTTAACCAGTTAGGGGTGTATTCCTAGTTCCTTGGCACAAAAGCAAGCAACTCTTATTCAGACTCCTTACTTTGCAGCAAAAAGTGTTGGATTGAGCAACTGATAGTTTTAAAATATGCTAGTGTAATATTAAATTTTGTGGCCTAGGTTAATTTATTCCATCCTTTTAGCTGAAGGTGAATTGAAAACATTTTGAATAGTTTTTTCCTTGATGGTATTATAATTAACTTAAATTTGCTGTTGACAACAAGTGTCAGATTTGACAGGTGGTGTTGGGTGAGGATCACCAGCAACAGCACAGGTACTTAGTGAGGCTTGAATAGCACAGCCTCGCAACTGGTTTTCCTGTGGTCAGCGTTATCATTATAAAACAGGATATGTACATTTGGCAAAGAGATTTATTGTACTTTTTTGTTTTGTATTCATTGTTATATTGTGATGGAAGACATGGTGTTTGCTAAGAAATAGCCTGAGAAGATAGTCTTTTATAGGTCAAGTTTTACTGGTTTCCTTGTTTGTAACATCTTATCTTGATGTTTTGTCGTGATCCTTTATTTTGCCCATTGGACCCTCTCCCATTTGATAAATACAGATACTCATCTTCCTGTAGTAAAAAAATGAGTTGATAACATGTTTTTAAATCGTAGCAGCTTTTAACATCTATGTATACCTGGAGTCTACTGCATATATTAAAGGGAAGTAGAAGCCTTTGCACTGTTTGCTTTATCTTGGCTTGATGCCAGAACATAAATGTTATCTTGGTTTCTGCTTGCATCATTTGCCAAGACTGTTGTATCATTACTGCACATAGATATACTAATCCAGAGGGCTCCATATATATTGTAATTTTTTTGGGTTTTTTTGGTCTTCCTTTGGCGTGCTACAGATTGAATGTATTACAATGAAACTGATGTTGTTTGTATAGAATCCATTAAAAGAATAGACTATTGTAACATGAAAATTTGAGAGCAAGATGCATAAGTAGTTTTTAGATTCAGCTGCAAATATTTAACCGGGGGGCGGGAGGGGAATTGGTATCTTAATGCATTGCGCACCAGCTCATGAAAAATGCAGGTGCATTTCTTAATAGTAAATAATTGTATTTAACATTGTGATAATGGTTTTTTTGGTATTTAGTGGGGGAGAGGGCAAGGTTTGGCTTTACTTTTTGCTTTGTGGGCACATTCATGCTTTTACCATTATGTTAGCATACATTTGCTCTATGAAAATGTCAGAACAGTAAAATTAGGTCAGAGGATTTGATATCAACGTCATGTGTCATAATAATCCAGTGTTCTTGTTTTGCCTCCATTCCCTGTGGTTTTTTAATGTTATAAACAGTCTAAAGGAAATAAAATACAGAACCCAAATACAAAAAATAGCTTTAGGTATTTGCCATGTCCTATTTTCATGGTCTCTGAATGATGAGTTTGGGAATATACTGTAAGAAACAATCCTGCATTGGTTGGATGTTGGACTACTCTCCAATTTCCTATGCTGATCATGTAGTGTAATGGGCCAGACTATTCAATAGAAGGTTATGCAGGGAGTAGAAGTTTTTGAAGATACAAGGCTATGGTTTAAAAAGTACAACAGTTTCTAATTGGGGATGCTGAAAGTTTTTCTATCTTTTAAGTTATGCTTGTACTGTTTCCTAATTTTTTTTCTATTGGAAATTATTTGAAAAAATTATTGAAGTGAAGTTGAATCTTTCATAGCTTGCAGAAAGAGAGTTGTTTTTTTTGTGATTTCTTAGTTGGCCTAATAAAAGGTATCACCTCTGAACCAAAAGTTCTAGTTTTGCATTTTGTCATAGTTTCAAATACTGATTTTGATTTGTTTGCAGCCAAAAAGATGTAAATTATTTTTCTCCATTCTTTTTAGCCAACAAAGATGGGCATTTGCTAAATAATGTATCACCCTTCATCCATCTCCAGTCCTAGCAAAGATTAAATAAAATGTTAAAGAGACATCCTAAACTATAAACCTGTGTTGCTCAGAGAACTTGTAATCCACTATACAGCTGTACTACAGTTATCCCTTTCACTATCTGGTACACGCTCTTTTCTTCTGATTGCGTTCTCTCTTCCTTTCCTGTAACTCCAGCGATTTGCATAGTTTCTTTATAGCATGTCCTCTGTATGCATGAGTGTTTACTGCAGCCATAGCTTATATTTCCCAAAGGAAATGCATGTGTGACAGCTGTGACTCAAGTTTTCATTTGCTACCTGAAGAAGTTTCTTTATTTTGACTTTTTCAGGGTGGAGTGTGAAATCTGCATTCGTGGGTAACAAGATGTCCCACCCGTCTGAAACAAGAGTTTTCTGATTAAATTTTAGTCCTGTTCATAAACTAGGTGTTCCTTAATCCTAATTTCAGTATTCATGAGAAAAAATTTGCCCTTTTCCATATGAATACAAATACATGTATGCACCTTGTTTTCACTCTTCCTTTCTTTGGAAAGCCAGAGTAAATAAAAAGGTGTTTAGGCAAGAAGTCAGACCAGAACAGGTTTACTGCTTTACTTTCTAATGTAGCCTTAGATTCAAAACCTTCCCTGAAGATTTCAGCTTTGGAATTTTCCAAGAATTTACACTGTAGTTCTGAAACTGCTTAAGAAATCAGAGGAATATAGGACTTCAGGGGACAGGCTGAGTCATTAGTACCATCACAAGCTACCATGGCATACAGTCCCCATTCATAATCTTTTCAATTTCCGTTTTTTTTCTTCCAGTCTTTGTTTTTTAAAATTGAATGAGTAAATTGCAAACGTACATAGATATATAAATACATAAGAAAGGAAATTCACTCTTCATGCTTAAGCAGGAGGCAGGGCAGTGTGGCATCTTTAGGAACTCATTCATAGAGGCATACGTTGTTTTGGGTGACAGTTTATTCTCTCTGAATGAATTAGTTTCAGACTTCCATGGCTAACTACCTCCCTTTAACATTTAATCATAGAAAATTAGGGTTGGAAGGGACCTCAGGAGGTCATCTAGTCCAACCTCCCGCTCAAAGCAGGACCATCCCCAGCTAGATCATCCCAGCCAAGGTGAATTGTATTCAATTAAGGTGGAGTATAGATATAAGCTGACAAAAACACAAGCTCAAGCTATTGTTCATGACTTCATCTTTCACACTGTGTGCAGTATACCTCAGGTGAATTTGTGTGTGCACTTAAATTATTTAGAAGGCTTTGCTTCATTGTAAGTCAAAATAATTTAGGAACTTCAAGCCTTAATTACTTCTGAAAATAGAAGTTAGATTCCTTAGTCACCAAGAAGCTTTAAAAAAATTGACTTGCGCCAAATAATTGTTTATTTTACTGACCCTACAGTGCTTCCCACTGATGCGGATACACAACCAATTGTATTTTTTTTTCATTTAGTATAAATTATGAATGCATCTCAAAAGCTCATTCTGAATACAAGGTTTTTCAGCTATCATGAGTGAAGGACAGAATAATTATAAGAACTATGAATGCAGGCACAAGTCTGAGGGAGAGCAGTAGATGGCAGCTGTTTGAAGTAATGCCACAACTCAGACTTTTTCTTTGGATAATTTCATAGTATGGAAGGTGTTTAGATACCAAAGGCAGAATATAAATATCGAAGCAGAGAGAGAGAGAATAAGCAGCCTGATTTGATACTGAATTAAAGGATGTATTGTATTTCTATTGCCATTGAAATTTTTCACAGATTTCAGTGAGGCCAGAAAAAGTTTCTAACTCAGTAGATAAATTACCAATATAATTGTTATATTTATGTATCCCCAAATTATTCTGTGGACTTTCAGGGTTTTTTGTGGTTCTGTAGCAGTAAAATGACCACGTATCTGTTTGAATGTATCCAATTTTTATTATGTTTTGGGAAGCACAAGAAGTTATAAACATTAGAGGGTATGTGCTGAGAGAAGTGTCTTTAAAGCAGCTCATGCAATGTATATTGTTTTTAGTGTAGCCTGTCTAATGTCAGTGATAACAGCATGCTAGAAGAGAAATAAATTAAACTGATTCATATTCAGAATTTGACCATTATGATTTTAACCTCTTACATTTTACTTTCAGTTGATACTATATACTGCTATAAATCTACTATGTTGTATTTTTGTTTGTTTTTTACCATTGGAAAGCCCCTAGGGAGATTGTTTTTATTGCAGTTTTTTTGGCAGACTCTCTGAATTCTGCAAAATATTTCTGAAAATAGTCTTCTTTCTAACTAACTTTCCTATGGTTAATGCATTACAGAATTCAGATAGGGTTTGGTGCTAACAATTTTGAGTTTGTTAATTAACTTTTTGTTTCAAACTACAAAGTCATACTATTTATTCTTAAATGTATAGTCTAAATAGTAAACTTGTTTTACAAACTTGGTAATAGCCAATACTGCTTGTTTAAAACAAGGGGGGGGAAAAAAACAACCATCTAGTTCATCCTTGTCCTGGTTTAACGTGTGTGTAACAGTTATGTAAATGTTCTAAATTAAAGCAGGTTAGGTTGAATCATTGTTTACTGATATACCGGTAGTAGCCCAGGCTTGATCACTACTCATTTTTCAAATTGCAGTGCACGTGTACAGTTAAAGTGTTTAATATGCTAGCTTCCATAGCAAATATCTGTAAGTGAAGTGCTGTCAAGAAGTGCCACGTGCGCACTAAAAAAAAAAAATCTATTTACATCTTGAGGCTTACTGGTAAATCCCTTGTTTTTATAAAAGCCTTCCATATGTGAGTTTTGTTCTCTTACTTTGGGGATAGCAACACAAATGTATGAAGCCTGAGAGCCGAGGATATGAATATTCTCTGATAACCTAAATGATAAGCACCCCAAAAAGTACATAAAGCTGTGAACACCTTTTTTAACAGGCTTTGAAGACTGCAGACGAAGACACACATTCTAACCATTTAAGTATATTAAAAACATTAACACCAATGGAAAAGGCACAAGACTTACCAGAACAACCAGTAAGTACTTTTTTTTAATATTAAAAAATGATTGTGGAAAAAGAAGTTATTTCAGTTTCAGTTTCTCAGGTCAATTCTGTAACAGGTAATATGTCTCACTGCGTAGTTCTGGGAATGGAAATTGGTTTTGCTGTTAGTAATATAGGCTGTCCACTAGCCTTATTTAATATAATAAAAATGCTGATAATAAAATAAGTAGATGGGTATTTTTGAACTTTTGTCATATTTTGTTTTAAAATCTTTAAAACAAGGAGATATTTTTTAAACAAAGCAAAGATCTACCATAAAACTGATAGTTTCAAACTGTTTTTAAAAATGAAAAAAATGAAAAATTACTATTTATGGTGGCACTTCTGCAATGGTTACCCTTCACTTTATGCAGTTTGAATTATTTGAATTTACAGAATGTTAAAAATTGGTTACTGTAGTTATTATATTATATAATTATTTGAATGTCTTGAGTATTAAAAATAAGTTATAGTAAAGAGATATCTCTCAGTGATATATATTTGAAATGCTGTCATCTTATAAATTATTGATAATAGCATTTCACAGAAGTTTGCAGAAGGATAAATAGTAATGTGGAATAGAATGAAAACAGATGTTTTAATTTGATACAGGAATTAATAAATGTGTTGCACATAAATTTTGATGCATATTAATTCCTGTATCAGGTTCATGCGTAACATCATACTAGTTAAACATTTTTACCTTACATAAGCCAGTGACAATTTTATATTTGGAATTCAGTCAAGCTTTACCAACTGGATAGCTCAGAGAAAAATGTTATACAAGCTCTCTTTGTGCTTGAAAGCTTGTCTTAACATCTCACCCAGTCCAGTAAAAGAGAACCCTTACTTCTCTTTAGGATTGGCGATATTATCAAATGCATATCCCATGTATCAGACTATGTATTTGGCATCACAGGATGATACTGATATCCACATCTTTTTGGAATTCTAATTATACGGGTTATGAAAGCATCTGTGTTTATAACATTAGGTATGGGGGGAATTTTATTTTTTATAAATGCTTTTGAATTGGGGCATAAGCCAACTCCTAACTGATGGAAGGTTAGGAAGATACTCTCCGTAAGTGCAGGTTTATTCCATAAGTAACCATAGAAGATTTTCTGTAAAGAATCTCATAGTAGTCACTGTTAGAGATTAGAATGCAGAATTAGACCTACTATTATTCTAATCTAAAGTAGCATTTTTATATGCTTGTAAAATTTGTCATCAGAGGAAAGGGGAAACTAATAGAGAATCATAGAAAAGTAGGTCTGTAAGGGACCTCCATGTACTCCAACCCTCTGCCTGAGACAGGATCAACCCTGTAAATATAGTTAATGTCTGTTTTCATAGCCAACTTTTTTTTTAAATGTATTAATACCATTTAACAAAAAAAATGAAATCACTCTATTAGCTGTGAGCTTATATTGTTTACACTTGCTCCCCTGCCAGAATTAATTATTATTATATCTCAAAGTTACTCTTTTGTATATAAAAGTGAAAAGTAATGCATAAGTAATGTATGCTTATTTAAGGGCTTACTTCCACATAATTTTGGATGAGTGACGGGGAAAAATGAAGTTATTTAAGTCTGTCATTTGTTATCCTATGATGGCTGGGGTGGTGTGGGCACTAAGGCTCATGGTTGATGGCCCAGAGGTTGCAAATTCAAGTCCTTAGCAAAAGCAGTCATAGAATGGCCCTGTCAGATTCCAGCGAATCTGCAAATTCTGCTAAATACCTTGTCACACAAGGATGCAAAAAAAGGAAAGGAGCCGGATCACTATTCCTCCATGATGGAATAATGATGAGTGTTTGAAATATATAGGAATTGTCACTTATAAATGAGGCATGCTAGGATTGCCCACACCAAACATTCTGCCATAAAGGTTGCGTGTTGTATCCTGATACATGGCTTTAGTTGGTTCCCTCTTCGACTGTCCCTCTTCCCAGGTTCTAGTAAGAATTCATTTTTGCAGCAAGATGGTTTCCTGCTAGATTATATGAGTTTTTTCTATTCTCTCTTGTGTGGGATTCCCAGGGAAGGGGGTAAGACTGGGAGACCAGATAAAGAGAGGTATCTTTCAAAAGTCACTAGAAGCAACCCAAATAATCTTTTGTCATAAAAAGTAATTGCATTAGTTATCAGGATTATATTTTTCAAAAGCAGTCCTTTACTATGACCTGTTATCCTTAAAAAAATAATATAATTGCATGCAGCTGATCTGTAATATTCACTTGAAAAATCCTGCACAGCTGACAGTATATACATAGAATTTGTTTCAAGGTAGGTACAAACCTTCATAGCAATTTTACAAGGTTGCAATGTCTCAATTACTAAAAACATCTTACTGGCATAATCACCATTAAAAAGTACTTTTTCCTCCAGGAAAAATGCAATATTTATCATTATAATCAACCACATTGCGCCCTCCCTCGCATAGGAATCTCACACTATACCTTGGTCACCGAGAGGCTGATAAGCATTTTAAAAAGCTGCTTCTTCCAAGAGAGTCTTAAGGCATGTGTGGAGCAATGGGAAAAAAGAAGAAAAAAAGAAAGTGTGTGTCTGCTCTCTGTTTTTACAAGCACAGTAGTGAAAACTGGCTTTCAGCAAGCCAGTAGGGTTTGGGTGTTGGTTGCTGTGGCCTTATGGTCAAGAAAATGGATGGAGAAGCAGGGGATTTTGTGATATCTTTTATTGGACATCTCCATGGTTGGAGAGATGTTGAACAAGCTTTTGGGCACCGTATGCTCTTCTTCGGGTTAGCCTGAAGATGAAACATTTTGCTTTCATCAAGCAAACGTTCTCAGACATTCCAGAAACTTCTCTAACAATTATTAATAAGACATTGAAATATTGTCTAACTCTTGCTATAGAAGCCATCAAAGAAGCAAAATTTAAAGTAGCTTGAGCTTTCAGGGGGAGTGCAACCGAAATGGAGGGGAAAAAATGTGAGAACTGAAAAACTAAAAAACAAAAGACCATGAGTTTTCTGTATGCTATGGTGGTGTCTCCGATTTCATGAACCTTCTGGAAAATGACGTATCTAACTCTGTGAAGCCTATTGTTTATCAAGTGGTAGAGTTTCAGAACTACTTCTAAGACCATGAAGCTGCAAAATATCACACTAACTATAAGGGATTTATTATGACCCAACTGCAAAGATAGACAAGGTGGAACAGCCAAGTGGCATACCTTCAGTATTTTCTGAAAAACAATATTTTCATGGAAATTGTAGATGAACAAGAGAGTGGTGTTTTATAGAACCGTAGAAAACTAGAGCTGGAAGGGACTTCCAGATGTCATCTAGTCCAACCCCCCTGCCTGAGGCAGGAAGATTCATATCCAAAACCATTGTCTAACCTATTAGCAAAACTACATAGTTAACCCTGATACATCCAAAAGAAATAACAGCTTAATCTGCCAGAGGTAAAGCGGGAGGACCACAGCACCCAATGTCCTGTTGCTGCAAACATTGTTAAAATTTACTCAAGGGCTGTGTCCAGACGAGCGTGGCTGTGTGGTATGCAGCGCAGCAGACATTTCTGTGGCACCACATACCATGTGTTCAGTTGTTCTCTGCGCTGCAAGGAAGCAGCATGGAGGAGTTTTTTGACTCCTAGATATCCAGGGGTCAAAAAGATCCATAGGAAAAAAAAGCAGAGTGGGGCACATAGCGGTAGTGTGCACCGCCCAAAACCAGCGCCTAACCAGCCAGAGCCACACTCTGCTGCTGGCCAGGCTCCACACAGTAGGAGCAACACAGCTGCAGCCCTAGGAGGCCCCAGGTAAGGCTGTTGGGGCCAACCCAGTGTTGGCCTCAGCCACCCGTACCCCACTCGGGGTAACTTGGTCGTGCACCAGAGCTCATGTAGCACAGGCATTCACTGGGGACACAAGGTGCACCACTGCTAGTTGTCCCTAGGGAACCAAATGTCTACGCATGTCTAGATTCAGCCAAGTCCTCCAAGGAAAGGACCACTCATCCCCAACCGCATAGGAAGGCAAAACACCTGACAGCCTGTACCAGGGTGACCATGGGGTAAAATTCCTTCCTTGCCCCACATATGGTGATCATTGTGACCCTGAGTGGAGGGACAAGATCTAACCAGGAACTTTCAGACTTAAGTCCTAGCAGGAGCATTGGCACATACCAGTGCTTCTAAAAAGCACAGTATTGAAAGCCCAGCAAGTTATTCTGACCCTATGGAAGCATGAGAGGAATGGCAAGAAATCCACGTGGCTACACAAGGGGCTTCTAAAATGCCTCGAATACTAAAGGAAAGCTTACACGCAATGGAAAGGTGCTTTACTTTCAGCTCAACATGCCCCCCTGTCTTAGGATGAACGACTGGGTTCAGAAGATTTTCTGTGCCTGAACAAAGGATGTACTCATGGTTGTTTTCACTCTTGCAAATCTTTATTTAAGGATACGCGCAGAGGCAGACGATAGAACAGAGCAGAGAGGACGGTCACTTCACATCGGCCTTAGGTGGCAGCTGCCACCCCGCATGGTTCTCTTGGCCCCGGAGTGTCTTGATTCTGGGGATGCGATAGCCTGCGCCAGGGCTCTGCGCAAGTCAGAACTCTTGCTAGAGCAGAGGAACTCCTCGTAGCTTAAGAATGTACAGCTTATATAGTCTGGAGAAACATTGTTACTTCGAGCTAAGGATTTGGTTATTTCAAGCTAGGAATTTGGGGATGAGTCTTGATTTAACACTCTTGGTGTTTACTACATTCTACTGTATTACCACATTCTACTATCTAGGTTCATGGTTCGGTCATGCTCACAGAGCAGGAGGCTACGTGCTGCTTCACTGGTCTACTATGGAATCAGCGTGCAAAATCTTTGCTATTAACAAAGCTCTTACTATTACACCCACACACTGAGTGCAGTGCATGCCCAGAAAAGAAGCTGTGTCCGTTTTCTGCTATTAGATAAAAGCACCAAAAAGCCCCGCTGAACACGTAATCTGTCCAGATGTTGGGTGAGCCAGATCAAAGTGACGTGGCTCCTGTTCTAGTGAGGTCCCATGTTTTCCCTATGCCTGCCAGCAGCCCTAATAAGGAAGGGAAGGGGACAAGCTGGGGGGTGAGATAACAAGAGATAGAGCTTTGCTGGGTCTGAATGAATTCAGATCAGCAGATTCTAATGAACTTCATCCCAGAGTACTGAAGGAACTGGCACATGATATCTTGGAAACTTTGGCAATAATATTTATAAAGATATGGGAGACTGGTGAGGTATCAGAGGACTGGACAAGGACCAACATAGTGCCCGTCTTTAAAATAAGGTAGAAAGGAAGACCTAGGGAACTACAGCCTGGTTAGTATTACCTCACTACCCAACAAGTTATTGGAGCATGACCTAAGGAAATTCATTTGCAGATATGTGGAGAAGTAAAGACTGATCGCAAGTAGTCAGCATAGGTACACTAAAAATAAATTGTGCCAAACTGGATCTCTTTCTTCAAAGAAACAACTAGCTGAGTCGATGAAGAGTCATAGTGGACATAGTATATCTGGACATCAGTAAGGGGTTCCACATGATCATCACATGAACAAAATGGAGAAATGTGGGCTGGACAGGACTGCTACAAGGTACATAGACAACTGGATCAATAGCAAAAAGCAAAGGGTAATTATAAATGGATCTGTGTCAGAACATCCAGAGGTTTCAAGTGGAGTCCCACAAGGGTCTGTCCTGGGCCCAGTGCTGTGCAATATGTTTTTCAATTATTATTTGCTTTTTGAGCACATTTGCACGTGACATGAAACTGGGAAGTATGACGAACATGGTACAGGACAGGAGCACAATTCAGAAGGACCTTTATAGACTGGGAAGCTGGGCTAGAGCCAACAGGATAAAGTTCAGTGCTGGCAAATGCAAGGTGCTACATCTTTGGAACAATAATCCAAAACACAGATACAAAATAGGTGACAACTGGCTAGATGGCAGCACTACAGTAAAGGATGTGGAAGTCTTGGATGAACAGACTCAATGAGTGCAGTGATATAGCTGCCCAAAAAGCAAATACAGTTTTGGGCTGCATCAATAAGTGTTAGGTGTAAGGCATGGGAGGTGGTAGTGCTTCTGTACTTGGCATTGGTTAGGCTTCATTTAGTATATTGTGTGGAGTTTTGGGCTCCACATTTTTAAAAGAATGTGGAAAATTTGGAGAGGTTCCAGAAGTGGGCAAGAAAAATGATAAAGGACTTGGAAAGTAAGCCACGTGAGGTGAGGTTGAAAGAAATAGGCAAGTTCAGCTTGTGGGAAAAAGCACTTAAGAGTGGACATGATAGCAGCTATTAAGTATCTCAAGGGCTGCCATAAAGAAGAGGGAGACCACCTTTTTGCTCTCTTACTGTGGAGAGTAAGATATAGACTTGAAGTTGCAGTAAAGTTTTGACTGGATATTGGAAGAACTTCGCCGTTAGAACAGTGAGGCAGTGGGATAGACTGCCTAGGGAAGTTGTGGATGCTTATCACTGAAGGTGTTTAAGAGGAGGTTGGATTAGTATTGGTCAGGGATGATCTGGGAATAGGTATGTCTATGCTATGGTGTTGGTATTTCCTGTGCTTCTGGGCTTTGCTTGCCACACTGGGCTGGGAAGGATTTATTTTTCCCCTCCTGTTGCCACATGCATCTGTAGAAGGAGGCATACAGATCTTGAGAGATCCTTCTTCCTTGGATTTTTTTCAAGCAAATTGTAGCAACCCAGTGACCAGTGTCTTGTTACTGTGTAGTGTCCCTCTGCTTTACCTGTGGCAGGTAAGGTTGCTATGCATTGTAGTGGTGCATCAGGCTTGATTTAGTAGTTTTAGTAATAGGTTAGGCAAGGTGTGGCATGGAATGATTGGGATAAGGATGATTCCACTATCATCCTTAGTGGGACTAGATGCCTTCTAGAAGTCCCTTCCAGCCCTGATTTTTTTTTCTATGATTCATACCCCATCACCAAGTTCCCACTTGCCTAACCAAACTCCTATACACTAAATTGCTATGGCTTGTAGGGTGCCACCTGGAATAGTGTACATATACTGTAAACCTTTATTCCTGTGCTCAAGGCCAGAGGCATCGAGAATTCCTCCAGAGTAGTGGTTGGTAATGTTTCTGGCAGCAGTATGTAATGGCCCAGCTTGGGCCCAAGGTGGGCAACTGCTAACATTTAGTTCCTGCTGCTGCTTCTTTCCACTGCCTGGGTGTGATGTAGCATGGGCGAAGCTCCCCTATGTCTGGCTACCCAACTGCAGTGTGGGCCAGGCAACAACTTCACCCCCAAATGTTGCTGAGGCTTTCTCACAGCCAAACAGTTCTGGATCCATTGACTCCACTGGCTGTAGTTTGCTGTCCCTTACTCTAGGGCTGGGGTATCAAAGACATGGCCCACAGGCCAGATTCGGCCCATGGCACTATATCATCCAGTCCATGTTGCTGCCTGTAGATCTCAGACTGGCTCTGTATGCCACATGCAACACATGCAACTCCAGTCCCACGCTGTGTGGAGCTGCAAATGCAGCTGCCAGAAAACAGCATACTTTTTTGGGACTTGTTCTCCAAAGACTTTGTGGTTTCAATAATATTTTTAAGCGACTAAAATACAAACATCTTTCAGTTTCTTGTTGATTTAAAATTAATTGGATTTAAATCACTCTATCTTGCTAGCCAAACACTGAATAAAGAATCTGGATATTTTAAGCTGAATGAGATAGACAAAGATGGCTGTAGCTGTATATGAGAATTCATTTGCCAACATCCTAACCTGCAGATACCAGACGGAAGCAGACAAAAGACTACACAACCCTTTGTTTCTTCTCTGCTGAGTATTCAAAGAGCCACCTTATCTATGACGTACAGATGGACCATTATTCCTCATGGGCAAGAGCCACAAATGTGAGGCGGCTAATAGTACCGGCATAATACAAGGGTCTTGCATACATTTCAGGATTACTGCTACCTTAATGATGGTGGCAGAGTTATAGTGGCAGAATCCTGTGACACAGATGCAGTGTATACCAGCAGAAAGAGTTTTTCTGCTGCCAGAATTACATCAGTTGCATGAATGCAGAAATACCTTTTACCAGCAGAACTGTGTCCACCTCAGATCTTTTTTTTTTTTTGTATAGCTACATATATAAGGCATGGTGTTTTCTCATCCTTAGTCCATTTAGCTATATTGGCAGAACTTTGTATTGCAGACAGAGCCTTAGTATTCTGTTGTTTGGGATGATCTTTGAATGAAGTGTTTGTTTGTTACAAAACTAGGTTCAGGTACTGATAAAGAGTTATAAAGTCTGTTAAATTACCCCTAATATATCAAAGAAGTTGTATTGATGATGATGATGGAGTGAGTGTCACCACACTCGTATGTTGGAAGCATAAAGGCCAGAAAGCCAGCAACAGGTAGAATGGCCAATGTCACTAAAGACTTTGAACACCTGAAGGATGTGCGGTAAGGGCATTTGTAGATAACGTGGTTGGATGCCTAAGTTTGAGCTCCACAGCTGCAGCCAGCATTGTTGGAGAGGCCCCAAAACCGCGTGCTTGCCTTAAACCTTCCAACACCTGTTCTGAGATGTTAATGAACTTGTATTCATGTGTGCTAAAGGACCTTTGTTGTAAACTGTCTTTAGCTTTTCTTTAAAAATGAAATGTCATTTCATGTACTATTTATGTATCTGACTACTGTGCACAGTATTCTAAATTAAGCCACTACCAATTGTAGGCAGATGTTGGGAGAGGACCATTCTTAGCAGAGCTCTAGAAGCAGCTTCAACATAAGAACTTAAGTAATGCCTTATTAGAAGGGATCCTGGTTTTCCTTGATTGAAACCCCCCACAAATTCTATGATAAAAAATCACAAATTCTCTGATTAAAACCCCCAAAATCCTCAGTTAAAAAGAAACACTACTATATACATCAGAGAGAAAGAGATCAGTTGAACACAATGCTTTATTGACATATTTACCATTTCAAAGCTATTTGGAAGCTTACCATGCCTAAATCACTATAGCAAAAAAATTCCAAGTACCTACAAATTTTGGGTTTTTTTATCATGGAAAATCAGAACTACCCCTGCCCCCTTTGCTCACCAGGACACAAATCCAGGCCCCTCACTCCCCACCCATGGCCCCCAGGCCCTGCTGCTGCCCCTTGCCCCCCACCCAGAGGGGGGACCCAGCTGGCAGGGCTGTGGGCCAGGGACCCAAGTCTGCAGCCCTCTGCAGCAACCGCCAAGCCCCTGCTGCTATCTACAGGAGGTTGCTGTGGCCTGAGAGGGGAGTCCAGCTCCCCCTCCCCAACAGGTGGCATGGTCAGAGGAGCCCATGGGGGGGTGGGTGCAGGTTGCCCACTGTGGGTTTGGGCAGGGGGGGCAACTCCTTGCTGCCATGCACACTCCAGGGGGTGTATGGGGGGGCACATGCCCCCCAGATCTATGCATGGGGCAGGGGCTCCTTGCCCTGCTGCCCTCCCCTGGGACTTCCATGGCCCAGTGGGTGAGACCCACTTTTTAATTAGAGCGGCTCCAAGAGCTGCTCTAATTAAAGTGCCTGGAGCATCAAGTGTATGAGCTCCCCCGCCACCATTTTTCATGGTGGGGACACTGATACGCTTGACTGTGGAGTCCGCTGGAATATGCTAATTACCATGCTGTAATTACTGAGCATTGGAGCAGCCTCACTGCACATCTGTAGGTACCTGGCAGTCCTTTTCCTGCTTTGCCTGTGACATTGTGGGTGCTTTTGATGTCTTTAGACAATACGCCTTGTAGTTGATTGTGTAGTTTTAGAAATAGATGAGACAAGGAATTATATGGGATAGTTTAGATAGGGATGATCCTGTCTGGAGTAGGCTGTTGAACTAGATGACCTCTAGAGGTCCCCTTAAGCCCTATTTTTCTATAAATTATGGATAAATTAAAAGTGTCTTTGAACGTTTTTACCTTTGCAGGTGAAAAAAGTAAAGATGCAGGAATCTGGAGAGCAAAGTTTAAGGTATGTAATACAGAATTTGATTTCTGTATAGAAAAACTGTCTGTTTCCCGTTTTTATTGTTGGTTTCAACTGAGAAAATATGTTACTATGAGAAACATATACAAGACCAGGATGCTTATCTTTCTTTTGGTAATTAATGTACCATAATTTTCAGACAAATCTATTTTAAACAAAAATATCTCCTTTAGAAACTAAGTTTAATTTTTTTTAAATAGAAATGCAAAATGTTGCTGAAAACAGCAACATTGAGAATGGGTGCATAAAATGCAAACTGTATCCACTTATTTTGTTTATAATATTTAATTCTAGTGATTTAGTTTTAATACGCTTCATGGAGCAGTCTTGGGGTAAAATGATTCACATGTAGCACACAAACATATTCATACAAAACTTACAAAGCATTTGAACTGAGAGTATTAACAAGATTCTCTGGATTATTTTGGAATATTACATATTACTCAAATAGGATAGGATCATAATTTAAAATAAATGTATTGTACAGTTTTTGTTGAGTAGCTGTTTTCAAATATGTGTCTTTATTTTGAATTGCATTTAATCTTTACTACATTTACAGAGAAGCATAACTTTGAAGGCTTTTCTGGAAGGTATTTCATAAAGAAAAATTATTGAAATCTTGAAAACTAACTAGATGAAATTTTATGTTCTGTCTTAAATCATTATGTTAAATATAATATCTTTAAATAGTCAAATATTTGAACTATATTAAATGCAATGTTGCATTCCAGTGGAAAAGTTAGTCTTTGTTTCCTTGGTTTAATAATTCTTAAGAAGTGATGAACTCTTAATAGAGTAGCATTATGAAACCCTTAGTAGAATAGTGCTATGCCTTTTCTAAAGATCCAGTTAAATACAGAAAGATAAATTGTGTCCCTTTGATTCTTCACATTTGCATATTACAGTTAAGTTTATATTAGACGTTTCTGTTTTATGACAAGTGTCTTATTTTGAGAGTAAGACCAATTAGTGAGCTAACCAATTTTTAAAGTTGTGAGAAGTTGATGTTTGCATAAAAACCCTCAAGAACTGACTCCAAAATCCATATGTTGGTATATGCAAAACAGGAGGATGCAGAGGTAGTTTCCATGAGCACGTATTGTGCCTTTGTGCACTAAGATGAAAAGTAATTGATTGAAATTTCTGGTGATATAAATGCAAAGTTTACTAATATTGTTGGTTTACATGCATGTTCTTCCTTTCAGTCAGGTGAGCAATACAGAAGTCAGTGATCAGAAATCTGAATCTTCAAGCCTTGATCCCAACCTTCCCATGTCAAGTGAAAGTAAGTGTTGTCCTTTGTTATGACCTGATCATTCCCTTCTTTGTGTTTCTCCCTGCATTTCCACTACAGCAAATACAAGGTTCTTGTTTTGCCCTTCATATTCTTTCATTGTTTTTCCCTACTTTTCCTTTCAAATCTAAGAAAGTGTTGTAAGAACAAACCCTAATTTTAGTCCACATACCCCATTATGTGAAAAGTCACCATCAGAATTTACAAAGCTGGGACCACAGTCTCCTAAATTCCTGTTAAAAACCCTATGGTTGATGTGATGCCTATGAGACACTCTGGTTTTGGTTAGGCTGGTGCCTAATTGTGGCTACCAATACACTCATTTTTATAATGACCTCATTGTCTCATACCACACACTCTCAAATAAGACAGGCACCTTATTTTGGGAAGGCAAAATGAAGTGAAAAAAGATTCTTTCAGTCATTGCTGACAGCTGACCATAGGGAGCAGTTCACTTGCCTTCGGCCTGCTCACTGATTGTTTCAGGCAGAAACTAGTTTCAGCCCTTTCAAAGCCACTGCCAAATGGGCAGCAGTTTTTGGCTGCTATTCAGCCAAAAGCTGTTGTGCATTTGGCAGCTCTGAGAGGATTAAGAACAGGACTCTGCCCCTGCTGAATGCTAGCTGGAGAAGAGAGAGAGAGAAGCAGAACCCTTGGAGCCATTACAGCCTCTCCATGCTTCTATTCTAGTGCAGAAATCAGATTCTCTGCTTATGACACACACCCCTGTTTTGAAAGGCTAATTTTTTGGAAAAGGTGCATGTGGTATGCAAGTAAGTACAGTGTAGTGTCTTTCCCACTTTTCTCAAATTATCCATTTATTTTCTGTTGCATATTGTTTAAATCCTGTGTTGCAATTCCTCTATGGAGGGAACTGCATTATTCAGTAATGACCTACCTTACATGAACAAGAAACTTCTCTTCATTAAGTTGTCATTACTGCTGTACAAACTGTATGAGTTATATTATAATACACATTGCAAGAGCACAGTTAGTGTGAGGCCTACCAAAACTTTACAGAAAAAGAATCTTTTAGAATTCCCTGTGAGAACGAAAGTATTGCACCTATTTTACAAACTGGGAAATTGAAACCTAGAATAAACAACTTTCAGATTAGTGGCAGAGATTGTCTGGAAGATGCACTCCACTGCCCATATATGAGGGGATGGTAGTACTTAATGTTTTTAATGTACAGGTGGCACTGCTTTTCAGCCCTATACACTGAGGGTTTCAGGACAGGAAAGGTGACAGATTTTTGTAGAGTTGTATTCTTAAAGTCTTTCAGGGTGGATACATTTCTAAAACCTGTGTTCCCCATTGTTGTCTTCACTTACAGCCTGCAAGATAGATATTCAGCAGTTTGCTATAGCTGGCCCTGCTATTCTGAAGCAAGGCAAACAGTATTAGCGAGGGGGTATCTTGTAGACGAATGGTTCTCAACCGTTTTAGACTCAAGGCACCTCTCGGAAAATGCCAGCTCTTAGTTTTCACTCCTTTGTTTTGACTATGAAACAATATTAGAGCAATTCTTCTGTTGTGAAGAACTCAGAAAGACCACAGCAGGTCAGAAAGTTTTTAACTTTATGGGTTCCTGTTTGAAAACTTTGGGTTTCATTTTTTGCACATCTCACAGTGCTAGAATTGCATGGCACCCTGCAGCACCCTTGAAAAGATGTCAAGGCACACAAGGATGTCATGAAACCCTGGTTGAAAATCAAGTTTATAGACTAACTCATTCAGAGTGGCATCTCTAAGTCTATAAGGTTAGTCTATATCAGTGATTCTCAACTTTTTTAGATGTAACGCACCACTCCCATAACTTTTGCAAACTGAACTGAATCCCATTTAAAAAAAAATATGTAATTATTATGCAGGACAGTGAGGGTGGGGTAAGGAGCAGTTGGGCAGGGATGAACTTTTGCTTACTTCCTTGCAGAGGTGTCCAACAGTGGAGGTGGGGAGTACCAGGCAGGGAGGAGCCTGTGCTTATCTTCTTATCCCCCTAACACCTGGCTTATCTTCTGACACCTCCAGGCACTCTGGTTGAGAATCCTTGGTCTGTATCATAATCTGTAAGATGTCACCCTGCCCTGCCTTCTGCTTAACTTCAAACTAACATTGTGAACTACCTCTCTTTGTATTTAACTTTCTATTTAAAACCCTTTCTTTCTGCAAGTTCATTCATAGTATCTGATAAAGTAGGCTGCCTATTGCAGCTCATGCCTCTCTGAAAGTCTCTAAGACAGTAACTCTCAACAGGAGTGGTGCAAGACCCTTCCAGGCTGCTGCACTGCATCTGCCAGGTGGAACTGCACCAGGCACCTCAGTTTTGAGGAGACGCTTTGCAGGGCTGGACCAGGGAGTGGCTGATGTAGGAGGGAGCACCCTGCTGCAGCCCAGCCTGACAGGAGTTCCTGCTGGCTTAACTATGGAGGCTGAGGGGAATACAAACCAAGTGGGACTGGACCAGAAGTGACTGTGTGCAAGCAGAGCTTCCTGTGTTTCCAGGAAGTGCATATGGGGACAGATTGGGAAGTGGTTGAGACAGGAGGGGTATAGATAAAACCAGCGTAGGCTTATTCACTCTCTCCTGCTGAAGCCACTTCCTTGTCCAGCCCATATGCACTTCCTCCAAACTCAGGCCAGCAGGGTAGTTTAACCTGGCCATGATGGTGCTAGTGCTGTGGTGTCCTTGGCTAAGTACAGACAGTCAGAAAGCCTGAGGCTGAATCGATTCCAACTAGGCAGCGTCCTCTAAGCTGCGGTTGAACTGATAACCAACTGAACTGACATTCAGTTTTTAATTGGGAAAGGCATGGGGAGGTCTACACTGACCCAGGCCAGTAGGCAGGGGGTGCAGGAGAATTTCCCTCCATTCCCTGGGGCTGCCTGAGACTTGCAGGGGCTAAGGAACGGTTTGGGAGGGGAAGAATTCCCCTCAGCTCCCCGGCTCCACTGCCCCATGGGCTGACAGGCACAGGCAGGAAGCAGGCAAAGGAGCAGAGGGGTGAGGCAGTCCCTGCTCCACTGGAGCAGGCAGCAGAGCCCAGGGCTGCAAAGCATCCTGGGATGCTGGGGGACTGAATTAGCTTGAACCAGGAAGGGTTCTGGGACAGAAGTTCCGTAAACTGGTTTGACCTAAATCAGTTAAGTCTGATACTACATCCAACCACATTTATCTTAAACTGGTTTTGGTCATTTTGAAAGCAGTTTACATGCACTGAACTTCTGTTCTGTTACCTTTCCAATCACTTACACTGGTTTATGTATAACTTCTGTCCCTAGCCCTTGAAAGGGTCTCGAAGCATCCCAGTTGAGAACCACTGATCTAGACCATTCAGTGAATACACAGTTAGCATTTCTTCCTGGGCTTCTCAATTCCCTTGTGAGATGATCTTTATGGTTTCAATTCAAATGGGGAAACTGAGAAGTACAAAATAAAGAGAAATGAGAGCACACAATAAATCAGTAGGAGGGCCAGGATTAGAACTGAAGGATTTCTGACTGCCAGTTCCTACACATACTGTTCCACACTAAACTGCCAGATGTGCGGAGCAGCTCCAGCTCTCACTGATTTGACATGTAATCTTGAGCTCTGACATTCAGAGCTTCTGCCCATCTTGTCCCAGGATTCTCATTCTGGGTACCAGGAAATGAGGAACACAGTTAGTAGCCATTTACAAAGGATTTTGGTTTGAGACATGCCGGACTTCTTATAGAATATATTGGTCTGGGACATGAAGGAAAAATATATAATGATGTAATTAAGAGCCCCCAACCAGTACAGTTTGACAGGTTCTTTGCTCCAGGGGGTTCCAGTACAATGCTTGTAGAAGTGATGTGCTAGACATATATGAATATGCAGAGCTTTTAAAATGTTCAGGGTTTGGGGCATAGTGCCAAAATCAAGATGTTATAATGAAAATTAAAGAAGTAACCAGCCTGCCAAAGGGAATGTTGTTGCTGGGAAAGTGGGGTGGCAGAGAGAAAGGAACGGAGAGGAAGGAAGAGGGGGGAACAGAGCAAGAGGGGAGGGGGAACAGCAAGAGAGAGGAACAGAGCAAGAGAGAAATGTCCATGGTGTTCTAAAACCAAAATAAAAATAAACTAGCCTTCTCAAGAAATAAGGTTTTTAAAAATATTCTGTCCTTTTTTTCAGTCATGACATGCACTGATTACATCCCAAGGACATCCAATGATTATACCTCACAGATGTATTCTGCAAAGTAAGTTGAGCTGTTGGTTCTGAAGTCTCTCCCTCCTTTCTCACTACCTTTAACTCTCCTGTTACCATTGCAAGGTAATATTGTTATATTTCCTAAGTTGGGCTGTCGAACGATTAAAAAAAATGAATCACAATTAGCCATGCGATTAAAAAAAAAATGAGTTGTGATTAATCACAATTTTAATCGCACAGATAAACAATAATAGATTTCAATTTCACCTTAGTGCCATAAGAACAGAGTAGAACTGTGCGAAATTCTGCCTAGTGGTTAAGTACAGAAAGTGAAAAGTGTTAGAAGTTTAGTGTTACCATATTTCCCGTTACAAAATTGCACCCATTAACTTAAGGCTATTAATTGACAGCCCTGTTCCTAAGTAAACAGATTAGTTTTGTTGTGTATGATGCACAATTCAGCACATGTTCAGAGTGGGCACGATTACATATGCATTAATATGCCTTTGCTACTGCGCAGTAAGTTTAGTACGTGTAATATGAGGTACTACACAAATGCACAGTAGCTGGCCCTACTGCATAGTAGCAAAAGCACGCAGTCTTTGTGACACCAGATGCACAGTAGATTAATTATACTGTGCTTTAGTGCATTAGCACAGCTTTTGCCATGATGTGCTAATGTACAGTAAAATTAGTCTACTGCGCATTGTCTCATGTAGATGTACCCGCCATGTCAAAAAAAAGGCCTAACAACCTCTGTCAACTGGTGTAATACCTACTAGATCTCTGTAAAGAGTATATGTAAATATATTTGTTACTGTTGTTACATCTTTCTAAAGCACATTTTCAAGTACATTCTTTGCCTTGGGATTAGAGATGCTCTATAACAGGGGTTGTCAACTTGGGGGTACTTTGAAAGGTCCCAAGGAATACACGGGGCTGGCGGGGATGGAGCATCACCACCCTGTGCCTCTGCCTCACAGGAGCAGGGCTAGGACGGGATGAGAGCAGGGCTTCACAGACACTCTCGCCACGCCCCCACTCCACATCTGGCCACTCGCCACCCCTCCTCCCCCGGGGGGTACACTTACTAAAAAGGGGCCTGCTGGGAGTTCACTTATTAAAAAAGGTTGAAAACCCCTGCTCTATAAGAACACTTTTTTTTCTTTTCTTTTTTCAAGGCCATATGCACATATCCTTTCTCTACCTGTATCAGAAACAACGAGCCCTTATTCTGGTCAGACTCAGTATCAAGCACTACAGCAGGCTCAGCCCTATGCCATCTACCCTCAGACCACCCAAACCTATGGACTACCTCCTTTCGGTAAGAGGGAACTGACTGAAGAATTGCTTGTTCTGAGCTGTCTTTTCAAACACTGCATATAATTGTTCTTTCCAGTCTCCTTAAAAGCCAATGAGAAGCAAATTTCTCAGGAGGTTAGGGCAAGAGTGTAAACAAATGTTGCATTTGTCCCTAAATAAATCCTAAATTAGTTCACAGGATAAGTATGAACAGTTCATCCCAGGACATCACAAAGAGCTTCTGACCTGTTATCCTGGGATTGCATCATTGAATCAGTGGCACAGTACATTCAGCCACTCACTAAATCCTGATTAGAAGGGTGACGTGTACATGCCAGTATTGGGATATTTCTGTTCCAGGACACATGCATTGTCTGTTCCTAGCCAAAAGGACTTCCAGGAAAGCACAAGCCTTCAATTGTAGAACAATTGGAAATGAAGGACTAGTATATTTATTTAAGCAGCTGTCACCTTTCAAGTGTATTATCTTTGTGGTTGGGGCTTCATGTTAAATAGTTTTCTTTTAAAAATATGGTAGCTGAGTAAACTAACGCAGAGACATTTGATACTTGGTTCACTTTTTTTTAAGGTTAGTATGCAACAGGGTTGGTACTGATTAGTGTGCCAGTTAACTGTATGCAGATTGCCTTTCAACTGTCTCCAAGGTTACTCATCTCATAACAGCAAGCGCCAAGGAACTAAATATTATGTAATAAGTCCCGAAGCATTAAGTTACATCTTACTGACACTTAAGTTCTATATTAGTTATTTCAGCTTTTCATTCATTAGTTATTGTACCTCTTAAGTATTCTTCTATATTCTTCCAATATTGACAAGCCCAAAATTTTGAAAATAATGATTGGGAAACCAAGACGTCAAATAACAAACTTTGCCCTAAAAATAATGGCTTTGTCTATGTTCTGATTTTGAACTTCCCTTCTAGCCCCAATATTTGTCCTGTAAGTACGGTGTTGTCAACTCTCCAAAATTTGTAGAAAGAGGCAATTTTATCCTCCAGCAGAGGAGCTTTGGTCAGGGTGAAAGCAAACTGTCCTTTGTGGACCAACATTTTTAAAGAGATACAACAAACATATTTACAAGAGAACAGTGAAAACATGGTCATTAGGATTCTTAACATAGCCAAATGGAAAAAAATCTCTTCTGGAGTTGCCTGTGAGCAATGAATCTTAGGCTATAGAGGCTCATACTTTTATCACTTGAACAAAATAATCAGGTCCCTTAGATTGGAAAAAGTGCAATATGTAATATGTACTCTGCTAAAGGATAACAGAGCTACACTTTTTATAATATTACAGGAATGCCAAATTTAACGTGTTGCTTCTGAAAAACATTGTGGCAAAGTGAATGAGACTTAGCCCAGTTTTATTATAAACTTCATTTTTGTTCCTAGCTGTTCTAGAAGTAGTCTAATGGAATGACAGTACTGTTTGAAATCAAGATATACATTAAAATATGGTTGATACTAATGAATAGGATAGTGTAGCAGACTGGCTGGCAGAGGATTGCAACAGACTGCACACCTCAGGATGTAGAACAGGCAGTAGGTGCTAGGTGCAGGCTGCCTAGGAGGTCTGGGCTAGCTACAGAGGATAATTAGCTGGCCCACAGGAAGCTAAGAGACTCCCAGAGAGAGAGAGAGTGCAAGAGCATGTAGCTGGTGGCTGCAACACTGGTCCAAGGATTCTCCCAGAGTCTGGCAAAACACCTGGGGCTGAAAGGCCTGAAGCCTTGGAGAGGGAACTCACATGATATGAGAGAGAAAACTGTACTGTGGCACTGAGGGAGCAGCATTAAGTTGGCAGTATCTTCTTGGAGTCTAGGAAGAGCCCCCAGGCCTGTGAGCCCCCCCTTTTAGAAACTGTGTTTATGGACTGCTTGAGCTACCAATAACTCCAAACCCAATGGATTACATGATATGCTGTTCTGCAGTAACAGGGCACTGGACTCTGACCAAGGATCGGGAGGTTCCTTGCTTTTGTTCCTGCATTTGTATTCTTCAACCTGCCTTATCTTCCACACTAATATTTAGAAACTTTGCACTTTCATGACTAGCTGGATGAAAGATCTAAAAGTGGGAGCTTGGAGAGCTATAATTTTGGTGGGGAATGATGTTTCAAATTTAGGCTTTTTGGAAGATAGAGGAATTAGGAAGCTTTGACTGTTTACTACTTTAGCAGTATTATCTGTGTCAGTAGTGTCCTGAAGTCATTACTGTTTTGGAGATATCCATTGAAATAAATCATTATAATTGCTAAGGGAGAAGTACTTACATTGTAGGTACTTTCTAACAGAGTCTTTCATATCACAGTTGGGTCAGCATAGAGAAGCTTATTACTGCTGCTCTCTTAATGTACTGTATTTACCTGAATCCAAAACGAGTTCCAATTTAAGAAGACCACCCCCTCCCCCCCAATAATTTGATTCTACACATAGAAAATTTATAAATTAGTTATATAATCTAATTATTGGAGGGTCATCTTAAATTTGTACCCCCTGCTGCTGTGACATGGAAAGCAGTAGTAGCAAAGGGCCAAGCATTGGCAGCAGAGCAGGTGTCAGGGGAGTCAAGCAGCCTGACACCCATCCATTGTTCCCCACAATTTGCCCCCTCATACCTTCCCCCACCCTTGTGGAGCCTATGCCCCACCCAGTGCCTGTCCCCTCCTACCACTTGCACCCCAGCACATACACCTGGCCCCCTTTCCTCTCCCCTTCCCACCTCTACTTACTCTGTGTCATGGCTCTGGCTTCAGCTCTGGCTCCAGCTCCAGTTGCTGCCCAGCTCAACAGCAACAGTGCTGTGCAATGGCAACAGCTCTGGCCAGAGCTGCTGCCACTGCTGTTTTGTGGCTGGAACAGGCCTGAACCTGGAGCTGTGGCTCAGGGTAAGTAGCAGTGGTATGGGATGGGGGCAAGGCAGAGCTTGGTGGCAGGGAGCAGAGGCAGGAGGGCAAGCAAGGATGGCAGAGCTTGCTCAGGGTTCAGTGCAGCAGTTGGAGCTCCAACTCCAAGTGTGGGCCAGGGACAAAACTGCAGCAGCCACATGCCCATTCCCCCTCACTCCTGTACTTGAATCCCCCCACACTTCTATACTTGAGTCCAAGGCAAGGAGCTTTTCTCCGCATGTTTGGTGAGGGGAAACCACTTTTGTCTTGGATTTGAGTAAATTATAGTACTTTTCATGAATGCTCTCCACTGAAGAAGAAAAAAACCAGAATGCACTCTTGTGCCATTTTGTTCAGTTGGTATGGAGCAGGGGTGAGCAATTATTTTGGCCAGGGGGCTGCTTAATGAGTTTTTTTTTTTTTTTTTTTTTTTTCCGGGGGGTTGTTTCTGGTTTTTGGGGGGGGTTTTGGGGTTTTTTTTTTTTTTTTTTTTTT
>NW_017729015.1:207453-211810 GCF_001723915.1 Gavialis gangeticus
TTTTTTTTTTTTTTTTTTTTTTTTCCGGTGAGCTGTCAAGGACCGCAAGGGTAGCCCTGCCCCAGGACAGGTGCCCCACCCCCTGGTTGTCATATTGGGATGGGAAGTCCCACCCCCTAACCCTGACCTTTACCACTGGACTTCCCTCCCCTTTCCCCAGGGGCAGGGGGTCCATGTTGGAACCAGAGAATAACCAACTCATATACTAAAAGTCAAACATCTACTATAACATTTTATTTCAATAAATATTTTTGTTATGATTTGTGTTTGCATAGTATACATAGAGATGATTGCATAATAGCTCAAGAATAAAGTCTTACTCTTGTATATTTTATGTTGGGGAATGTATGGGATGTGGGGGGTGTGGGATTTGTGAGGGGGTGTGGCTGTGTGTACAGGCGTGTAAGGATGTTGCAGGGTGTGTGTATATAATATGTGGGGGGATTGTGGGGATAGGGTGTTGGTTTGTGGGGAGTGTGGGGACCCCCCACACTTTCTCCCCCTCCCCCTGATGGCGTACAGCCCTCACAGGCAGCAGCTGCAGCAGACGGGTGCCCTCGGGATGCTCATGGCCCGTGCAGGTGCTACTGCCTGGCAGTGCATGGCTTTGGCCAGTTCCTGGCGGCAAGGAGCAGAATCAGGCCATCCCACCTTTATCACATGAGACTTCCTGCAGCGCCCATGCAGCTCCCAGCACTTGTGCACCTCTGGGGAGAAAGCCCCGCATGATGGAGCTGACTGCCTTTTCCACTCCTTGCCACCATGTGCAGCTGCCAGGATGCTCCTGGGAAGCAGGGGATGGGGCTCCGCTCCACTTCTGGTGGAACCCTGTAAGCTGCACGTGGTGGCAGGGAGCAGGGTCAGGACACCAGCTCCATCATGCGAGGCTTTCCCCTGGTGGTGCGTGAGTGCCAGGAGCTACATGTGCACTGTGGGGAGCCCAGCACAGTAGAGGCAGGCTAGCCTTGCCTCCATGTGCAGCCCCCAGACCTGGCTGGAGCCATGTGCCGCCGGGCAGCAGGGCCTGCATGGGCCATGAGCACCCTAAGGGCCCACCACCTGCTGCTGCCAGCTGTGGCAGTGTGTGTGTGGGGGGGTCCCCACTCACCCTCCTTCACCCTGCCCACCCAAGCTCCATGCTCATGCTGGACTCTCGTGGCTCCTCTGTGGTCCCACCCAGCTGCAGCTCCTCCCAGCCCCCACCAGTTCCCTACCTGCTGCCTGGAGTGAGCGCTGCAACTGAGACACAAGGAGAAGCCGCTGGAGGCTGGGGAAGCTGGCCAGGTCCCCCAGTGGCTACAGCAGTGGCAGCAGCAACCCTGCCCAGTGCTGTGCGTGCACAAGGGTGGGAAGCGAGGTGCGTGGGCTGGGGGGGGTACATTTAATTAGTGGGTGCTCGGAGGCCAAATAAAATTGCCTGGCAGGCTGAGTGTAGCCTGTGAGTCACATTTTTCCCCACCCCGGTATAGAGTAATGTCAGAATGTCTCTGAGGGCTTCCCCTGCTATGGTCACGTGCATTTTTGTTTGTCTCTGTGCCTGGTGTTTTGTTTTTATTAGTTTTCTGTTGATATATGAGCACTTGCCTATGGAAAGTACCGTATTTACTCAAATAGAAGACAGCCCTGATTACAAGCCACCCCCCCAGTAATTAGATTCTGTATTTGAAAAAATATGTAATTTATTATAATTTTCCAGGTATAGAATCTAATTATTGAAGGTTTGCCTTGAATTTGTCCCCCTCCCTCTCTGATGTCAGACCCTGCTCCCTGATCACAAGGAAATGAAGAGCAAATTAAATGTGGCTGTATCAATTTGCATATAGTGTGATGCGCTTAGTTCATCCAGAATTAATGCATGTTATCTTTTTTTAAATTGCTGCAAGTTTTAGCACAGGTTCTCCATAAACACAGTTTTGAGTAGTACTTTGGCACCTACTTATATGTAGTACAAACTATGCATGATATTACTCCAAAACCACACAGTTAGTTGGGCTGGGCCCCACCAGAGTCAACACTTCAAGCATTTCAAGATATGGTGACCCTACAGCTCGGTGCTGCCCAGTATGTGTGAACTCCAGGTAGGCCCCCCTCCTCCCCCCCCAAAGGATCCATGTGCTAATTAGCCCACTTATGACTGGAACTAGGTGTTCTTGTTAGAAGTCCTGAGAAGCTCCAAAAAATTGTATGCAGATGAAGTGCAGGGCAACCTAGTATGGCTTCACATCATGGAGGGGAGGGCCACACTAAGCATATGTGACAGAGGGCGAGAGAGAGGGCAACAGAGGGATTCTGTGTTGGGGGCCATGTTTGGTGATGTTTGTGAGGCAATTAAAGCTGGTAAATAAACAGGAATTCTTGGAAATGGGAAAGAAAGGCACAACTCAGCTGTCAGAGTAAAGAGGAAATTGAAATATAGTCAAAGTGATGGCTCACCATAACTTGGAAGAGTCAGGGTGAGGTGGACTGTGCTTAATGGATGTTACCATATTTTTTATTCAGAAGGGCTGCATTGACCTGTTGTTGTGCTAGGTTCTCATCATTGTTTTTCGCACCAAGGGAAGGTGTTGAAGCTTGCTGTGGCTTCTCCAGGTGCTGGTGTGGCATTGCAGCACCTTCAGGCCTGGTGCCAGTTACCTGCAGAAGGAATACCTCTGTCTCTCTCTCTGTCTCTGTCTGTCTATCTCTCTCTCTCTCTCGGGTCACACACACACAAAAAAATGTTCCCAGCAGCATGTTTGCCCAGTGTGGGCCATGCTCAGTGTTGGCTTCATTTAATTGGTTTTGTAGCTGGTTTCCATTACTGAGCACAGCTACTTTTGGCAGCAGTTTAATGACAGACAGTATATTTAGTGAAATATCCTTGTATGCGATTATTAAGACTAGGAGCTTTTTTCCCCCATGGGGGAGGTGGGGTGGGGTGCGAAGCTTGTCTTGTATTTGAGTCAATTCAGTAAATATAGGGGAAATGCTGTCTACTTGCAGTGTTCTGTGTGCTTAATAACCTTACTCCATTTTTTAAATTAGTTTAACTGATTATGTTTTTTGTTAAGTGTCTTGGTTATGGTTCTTAAAGTTTCCCCCCTCAATTCATATTTAGGCATCTAAATAAGTGATCTTCTTTGAAAGGTACTAAAGGCATGATCCTCAAAGATACTTAATTCTCACTGAAATCAATGAGAACCAAGTCCCTAAATATCTTTGAAGGTATGAGCCTAAGTGCCCAGAAATTTCTCACTGGTTTCTATAGGGATTGTCATATGCTAAGCAACTTTAAAAATCTGACCATGTATTTCAGTATATAAATAATGTGATGTAATTAATAATTAATTTGGTGCCTAATGTTAGGATCCTGATTTTAATTTTAATCTTAACCAGTATGAAGCTTAAACTGAAGATACATTTATATTAACATATTATATATTAAACAAACAACACTGGAATGGTGTGTACTAACTTACTCTGGGGATGGTCCGCTCAGTCGTCTTGACAGTCAGAAGCTAGGAGACTTAGAACTATAAGTGTGAGCCTCCAACAAGACTGTACTGGAAATGTGCAAATATAGTCAAGTTTGGGCCCAGGGTTTAAAAAAAAAAAGCAGCACCTGAAGTAATTTTCTGGCAAAGCATAGAAAATTTCAGCTTAATTGGTAATGCTTACCAAACTTATAAGCAAATGAAAGTGGGTCTTTTACAGTGGAGGTTTTAAGCAACCATAAATAGAGGTGGCATTTAACAATGTTAACTATAGTAATTATGTTAATGGCATTAGAAGATGATACACTACATCAGTGCTAGGGGTGCACTGGTAGAGATTTTTGGGACCGATACCAATAGCTGATATTTAAGGAGGCATATCGGCTGATACCGATCCGATTTTCAATACAGCTGTGTGTACCTGGTAAGTCCAGTGTGGTGGAAGGGGAGAGGGGAGGGAAGGGGGGTGGGGGGGGTGCAGATCAATGTCCCTCATGGTGAGGGAAGGGACAGGGGCAGGTGCTGTCCAGGCAGGGTGGTGGGAGCCAGAGCTGCGGCTCGTGGTGGGGGGGGGAGGAAGCAGCTCCTGCCACTGCTTGTACCCCAAGAGGGCACAGGTGCAGCCCCGGTTTTTCCCAGTGTTTGGGTGGAGGTGGGGCATTGAGCAGGGGCTGCACCAGGCGGCTGGCAGTGGCAGTGCTGGGGACAGGGCAGTAGCAAAATTTGGGGTGGTTGCAGCATCCTCTCAGTGCTGCTGGCACCTGCAAAAGCCCAGCCCCTGCCAAGAAGAGTCCCATGCAGCCCTGGCTGCAGCCTGCCCTGCCCCACTCTGATCCGGGGGACACCCCCCCCCCCATGCCCCCCCAAGGGGCAAGCAGGGGCAG